>NC_081429.1:55284537-55597037 GCF_949786415.1 Peromyscus eremicus | reverse complement strand
ACAGTAGAAAGTAGGGGAGAATGAAGAAAAACCAGATGGGAGCATAAGAAAGCCGTAATACTTTCTGGTGATTGACAGTCAGGGCCAAGCAAAATGGTTCTGTTGAAAAAGAGAGCAAGTAACTCAGAAGGCTATTTTAATAGAGGAATAAACAGGTAACTGTTGTATACTGAGCATGGAAGAGGAAGGTATACATTTTTGTGTGCTTTTATTTGCTTACAGTTTGATGCTTTGTTTTGGTTTTGGTGTGATTTTATTTTGTTTTCTTGGTTTTGAGGGGTTTTGTAGTTGTGTTGGGATTTTGTTTGTTTACTGAGAAAGAATTTAAAGTGCAGTGGGTCAGGAAGGGAGAAGATCTGGAAGGACTTAGGTGAGTAGAAGAATATGATCAAAATGTATTTAAATTTAGTAATTGTTTTAAGTAATAAAAATATAACTAAAAGTAGTAAACATACTCAAGACTTGAGGTAAATTGTGTTTTAACAAATTTGATACATTTAGTAATTGTAATTGACAGATGCAGTTAACACGTTAACTTCAACTAATATTTATAAAAGTTTTGTGACCTGCAAACCACTGTATAAATATGTTCTAAAAAGCAAGTTCTATGGGAAACAAATAGGTATCCTAAATGTAAACAATACCATTGATTAGAACTTATTGCTCAGAACACGTAGAAAAATGAAACCTGGGCTGGAGAGATGGCTCAGAAGTTAGGAGCACTCCTTGATCTCACTTTGTACCAGAAATGTGTTCCTGGCGCCCATATGGCTCATGGCCTCCCCATAATTCCCATTGCAGGGGATCCAGTGCCCTCTCTGACCTTATTGGGAATGAGGCACATGTGGTATATGTACATACAGGCAGGTAAAACACTCAAACACATAAATTAACCTCAATTTAAAACGCTGAAACCCTAGAGGAAGCATCTGAGATAATGGTGACCAGTGAGGGAATCTGGCGACAGAGTGCCATTGGTTCCGTGCGTAGTTCAGAGCATTGCTGACTCCCAGCCCTGCCTGTATTAGCTACATATTCATTCTCTCTAAGTGGCTTGACTTCTGAACCCATTTCCTCTGTCATAAAATCAAGGTCATCACCACTACTTTTCAGGTTTGTTTAAAGAGTTAACTTGGAAAGCATCTGGGCCATATGGCCAAGCATAACTAGACATTGGTGTTAGTCTGCCGTGAGGCCGCTGTGGAGTGGGTCATAGATGGTAGTGATGGCAGCAGAGGGTGTGCTGGACCAGGAAGATCTAAAGACAGAACCCTGGGGTGAGAGCAAGGGCAGAAAGCCTGACTGTGTGTTGTCAGACACCCCCAGCCGTGAGGAGCCTTCCCTCTGTTCATCCCCCTTCAGCTCCTCTTTAAAACTCAAGTTGTGTGATTTAAAGGAACATTGTGAGGACCAGGACAATGTAAAGTCATTCATCATATTACTTTTCCATGAGACAAAATTATTAAAGTGCTTTCAGAACAAGAAGCAACACCATCAAATGCATGCAATAGTAGTGAACACCTGCCATGTGTATGCAACTACTCTAAATTTATTTTCATTTTTAGAGCCATGAGACAACAAGAAAATGATTGTAGTGTGGTAGTAATCACTGAGCGATGACTGTGTACCAGGTGCTGTCGGTTGTTCTTTACTCTTACCCTTTGCTCTTGGGGGGGCCCCGCCACCCAGCTCCCAAGTGAACACTCAGAGACTTATTCTTACTTACAAATTCACAGCCTTAGCTTGGCTTGTTTCTTGCCAGCTGTTCTTAAATTACCCCATCTGTCTTTTGCCTCTGGGCTTTTACCTTTCTCTATTTCTGTATACCTTTCTTTACTTCTTACTCCGTGGCTGGCTGTGTGGCAGGGTGGCTGGCCCCTGGTGTCCTCCTTTTCTCATACCTTGATCTTCTCCCCCCAGATTTCTCTTTCCATTTATTCTCTCTGCCTGTCAGCCCCACCTATCCTTTCTTCTGCCTAGCTATTGGCCATCCAGCTCTTTATTAGACCGGTCAATTGTTTTACACAGGTATAACACAGCTTCACAGAGTTAAACAAATGCAACATAAAAGAATGTAACACATCTTTGCATCAATAAACAAATGTCTCATGGCATAAACAAATGTAACATATCTTAAAACAATATCTACAACAACTGAGTTCTGTTTTCTTTCTTTACTTGTTTTACTTAACACTAACTTACCCCTTACGTAGGCTATCTACTCATTTTTCAGTTGATGAACCTGAGGCTTGAGGAAGTTAATTACACAAACCTACTCATAGGTGACGAAGCTGAGACTGGAACATGGGTCTCTCCACAGTCATGCCTGTAAAATGCAGCTCATGACTATACATAGTTCACATTCATTGTCTAAAGAGTATTTTATCTCAAATGTTAAAAATGGTGAAAAATCACTGGATTTGTTGCTCTATAAATCTGTGTATCAGACATGCATATCATTTTCTTCTTTATTTTTTATATGTGTAAGTCTTTGGCCTGCATGTAGGTCTGTGTTTCATGTGCATGCCCAGTACCCTCAGAGGTCAGAAGAAGGCATCAGATCCACTGGACCCGGACTTACAGATGGTTGGGAGCTACCATGTGGGTGCTGGGAATTGAATCCGGGACCTCTGCCAGAGCAGCTGTGCTCTTAACTGCTGGGCCATCTCTCCAGCCCCCACTCTCTTTGTAAATGTAGGAACAAAGTGAAGCTTCCCTTACCGAAGGGCAGGTAGAAGTGTGCCTTCTCTCTTGTTCTCTCGTCTTCTAAGCTGAAGAAAGCTCTTGATGAAGCCAACTTCAGGTCAGTGGAAGTGTCCCGGACAAACCGAGAGTTACGACAGAAGCTGACGGAGCTGGAGAAAGTGGTGAACAATAACAAGGAGAGACTGAAGAACCAGAAGGCCCAGATAAAGCTGCACCTGTCGGCCAAGGCAAACAACGTGCAGAATCTGGAGAGGATGAAGGTGATCTGAGCAGCCCAGCCCTCTCCTTGCTGCTTCAGCGGGTTGGGAGGGTCCGAGCCCTGAAAACAGCGTGTGTTCTCTGGGAAGTGGGCAGGTTGCCTCTGTGGGATCCTCTCTGCTTTGGTGGAGACACTGCTGTGTACCTGTGGGTCTCATTGTGCTTCGGGAGCATGTCTGTCTCCACCCATCTTTTCCAAGGTGGGCGGTCCTCATGTACACAAGGTGTACAGAAGACGGCCCATCCTGACTCTTTTGGGGTCAGTGGACTAGATAGGAAATAGAGCCCAGAAGAAACTGAAAACTTAGAATTCAGTCAGCTAAAAACCCAAGTCAGTCTACTGGCCATTACCTTTTTTTATGTTATTTGAACATTTACTTTCAGCAAATAGAAAAAGAATTGAGGCAAATGGAGATAATTAAGGACCAATATCAGAAAAAGAACTACGAGCAGGTAAAGTGTGATTCCCACAAACCACTTACTGGTCATGTGAGACTCTAACTTGGTTTCACCGTGTGTCCCTTCTTGTTCCCCACCAGTCACTGAGTATCCAGAGATTTGTCTCTGAAATGAATGCCCTGCAGAAAGAGATGGAGCGGTTAGCCAAGAGCCAGTGTGAGACCTCGGCGCGGAATAAACAGCAGGAGCTGAGACTAGTGGCCGAGCGGAAAATGAGGCAGGAACTAGAAAATCGGTGCGAGGTAAAGACTTCTTAAGGTTCCTCTCAACAGTTGCTAGCAAGTATATGTGCCTAAATCCGGTGAAATGGCACTTAGATTTGCCTAGACTCTATGAAAAAAATAAAAAACATGTTGTGGTGGTTTGAATAGGTATGGCCCCCATACCCCATAGACTCATGTGTTTGAATACTTGGCCCATAAGGACTGGTGCTATTAGGAGGTGTGGCCTCGTTGGAGTAGGCTGGGCCTTGCTGGAGGAATTGTGTCACGCTGGGGATGGGCTTTGAGGTCTCAGAAGCTCAAGTCAGTTCACTCCATGCTGCCTGTGAATCAAGATGTAGAGCTCTCAGCTCCTTCTCCAGCACCATGTCTGCTGCATGCGCCGTGTTTCCTTGATGTGATGATAATGGACTGTCTGAAACTGTAAGCCAGTCCCAATTAAATGTTTTCCTTTATAAGAGTTGCCGTGGTCATGGTGTCTCTTCACAGCAATAAAACACTAAGATCCATGTTGAAAATGATACATTCGTTACTTCCTCATTGTAGTGACGAGAACACCTGACACAAACATCTTAAAGGAGGTCAGGTCAAAGGTCATAGATTTTAGTCTGTAGAACCTGGCTCTGTTGATTCTGGACCCCAGGTGAGGCTGGACAGCATGAGAACAGTAGCATATAGAAGGAGACAGCCCACATCATGGCGCACAGGACTAGACTGGGTATGCTAGCCCCACTTCCTAGAGTTTCCAAAATAAACCCACCAACTGAGATTAAGCATTCAGCCATGAGCCTTTTGAAGGACATTTCATACTGAAATCATGGTAGTTTGAAATATGGAAAATAATCTTCATTCTCAGTTTGCTTTTACAAAAGAGCTAGAGCAGAGACATTAAATCCATAAACCAAAATCCAACTCTTTGGATACAATATAGATTAAATTGTATTAAAATACAAAGTAGAACTTCAAAGTGTCCTGTCTTGTTTCATGATCTAGTTATAAATTTGAAGCATTTTGGTTCTATATGGCACATTGGAAATTTATTAAAATCTATCACATTTTCAGGAATTGGAAGTAACTATCAGACAACTGAAGAGATGTAAAGAAGCAACAGAGAATAAACTAAAAGAAGCCAGTGTGGAATCAGAACAGGTGAGCCAGATCAGGCACTTACAGAGGTACGGCAGCCCTAAAACACAGCACTGTGAACTCTGCCAGGGACATAGTTGTCAGGGGTACAGCAGGCAAAGGCCAACAGTTTACTAAGTGTAATCTTTATTGTGAAGAATTTTAGATAAGATGTCCTGATGATGACCAATGCTAGAATATTAGTGAAATCTGATGTCTAAGAACATACCACTCAACAGAAGGGAAGGGGGCAGCAAGGTGTGGATCTGGTGTATTGCTCCCAGACATGAGTTGTCTAAATCTAATCAGAAAGTGGTTGGATATTCCTGTACCATTCATGCCACTGCTCTTCCCCATGTAGAACCTTGGAGGCTACAGTAATGACAGCCTGGCACCATATGTCGATGGGTGTTAAGGTGGCATGCGAAGGAAATTCTAAAATATCACAATAATATAGCAGTCCATTTAACATTTGTCCCTGGATGACCATTAAGTTACATGGCAGTATAACCTGCCAATGAGTATATTAGAAAGAAAAGGATTCTTGACAACCCCAAGTTTGAGTGCCAACTATGATGCATTCTACGTGCCCTTAATAAAGTTACATTTACTCTCATTTTTGAGTGTGTGAATGCACATGCATATATGTTCATGTATAGGGTGCATGTGTATGAGTGTAAGCATGCATGTGGAGGCCAGAGGACAACCTTGGGTATCCTCGGGTACCATCCACCCCTTTTTTTTTTTTTTTTTTTCTGAGACAGGGTCTATTATTGGACTGGAACTCAGCAGCTAGACTAGGCCGGCCAGCCAGCGTGTCCCAGGGATCTGCTTGTCTCCTCCTCCCTGACTCTGGGATTACAAGTACATGCCACCACACCCAGACTATCTTCTGATGTGGGTTCTGGGAATCAAACTGAGGTCCTCGTTCCTACATAGCCAGCACTTTACCCAATGAGTTGTCTTCTCAGCCTGTGTTTACTTTCTCTGAACTATTCATTACTGTGTTTACAAAATAATACATTAGCTGATACCCACTACTGTCTTACTCTAATAGAGTTTTCAGTAAGTTTCAATGTCAGTTCCCTCTCATTTGCCATACAATAGGAGGTGTAATTTATTTCAGTCTTTCTCTGTACTTCTGGCAAAAAACACTTGGAGGAAGGGTTGGGCTGGGTTTGGAGAGTGAAGGTGTTGGTGTTACCAGGTTGTCCCAACAGACCTGAAAATATTTTTGTAGTTCCTGAAAGTCAAGTTATGTTCTAGCAAAGGAGTCCAGTGCTTTCATCTCATTATCCCATCCTGTGCCCACATGATGGCCTCACTGATGTCAGAAAGTGCCTGGAAGCACACAGCTGCTAGCCCCACTCTGTTAGTGCTCCCTGGGAGCACACAGCTGCTAGCCCCACTGTTAATGCTCCCTGGGAGCACACAGCTGCTAGCCCCACTCTGTTAATGCTCCCTGGAAGCACGCAGCTGCTAGCCCCACTCTGTTGGTGCTCCCTGGAAGCACGCAGCTGCTAGCCCCATTTTGTTAGTGCTCCCTGGAAGCACACAGCTGCTAGCCCCACTCTGTTAATGCTCCCTGGGAGCACACAGCTGCTAGCCCCACTTTGTTAGTGCTCCACCAGGTATAGGATACACAGGGGGCTCTGATGAAGCGCCTGGGAAGCAGGAGCCTACACGCATCCTCTAAGGCCTCGCTCAGAGAGTGCTCCCTCAGCTCAGTGGCTGTGCAGTGTACGACACAAACATATGGCAAGGATCCCTGTGATCATTTGAGTCTTCTGATAGCTAGGTGTAAATCTCCCAGACTCATACCCAAAAGAACTTGTGGCCATTTCTGTGTTCAGATAACAGCTAATCTGGAAGAAGCCCACCGCTGGTTTAAATGCAGGTTCGATGGCTTACAACTTGAGCTGACCAAAAACCGGCTGCAGAGGCTTCCCCGGGAAGACAAATGGCCAGAAGAGGTGAGATTGGCATGGTGGTTGTGAAGAAGTATGAAGTTTTCCTTCTCCGTGTCTGACTACAGGAGCCCTCTTAGTCATCTATCTGCTCCTTATTCACCTGTGGGTTTCTTTCAACTACTGTTAGGAACTAATGGACTAAGTTTCTCTAGATGTTTTACCTTCCCCAAGCCATCGAGATCAAATCTACCTATCTGAATGTATTAGTGGCATTACGGAGGTAACAGGCTGTAAACACTGCTGGTTCTCATCAGACAGAGTTGAGTGTATTTTTTCCCCCTACAGAATCAAGATAAGCAGTTTGATATTGCATCCAGCCAGTCAATTCTACATCGATGGGAGACTAAACAAAACCTTGGGCTTATGCCTAAGAAGTACCATTCTGACACAGAGAAGAAATGTCCTTGACGAAGGAGCCTCCTTGTGAGAAGTTTTGCCTCCATGATTCTGCTGGCCAGCAAGCGGGGCTGGCCTGTTCTGTATTTAAGAACATGCTGTGTGACGAGGATTGGGGACTTTGTCCTTCGTGAAGTCTTTTATGTTATTGCAGAACCATCCCATCTTTTTCGTCTTCTTCCCTATTTTCCACACAATAAATTTAAATTAGTTTGTTTTATATAGTAGATGCTGTCACATGATATTTGCCATTTTTCAGAAAGAATTTAGTGAAGTGTTAAGTGAAATGGCCACTAAATAATACAATGCTTTGTGTCCGTGAGATATTCGAGACACATCTTGTAGGAGCCTCTCTAACTGGCTGTGATCAATTAGTTGTAAACACCATTAATCCCAGACCAATCAAGAGTACTCTCTGGAAATGAAATGATCTGTAAAAACAGGAGACACTCTTCTGTACCTTCTAAACGTACACACTTCTGGGTGGTCACAAAGTGTATCTTTAATAAGATTTATAAACAACACATGTCAAAGACTGTATTTACAGTTTCTTTGGTTATTAAAAGGCTGTTTATTGAATGCAGGAGTCTGATCTGCTCCTCCTTACACTAGTAAGTAGCAAACTGAGCTTTGTATTATTTCAGCTATTAAATGGTGGGTTGGATAATCTAGACTTACCATACATAAAGGATTGGCATAATATCTGAACTAATTCCCAAGTAATAGCATTTTATGTTGCTACAATAAGACCTAATGTAAGTATGCAATTATGATAAAGCAAAGAGTAGAGACTATAAGACTACCCAGGGTTAGAGAGTCCAGCACTCAGTATCTGATGGCAAATGGCAAAACTGAATTTATTGCATGCTATATTTGAAAGGAGAACCTTATGATTCAGGCCAAGTCCTGAGCACACTGCTGATCTTTTATTAGGAGTTGGGACACATGGAATTCAAGCTTCATGGGTTGATGTCTGCATTAGTTACTTGGGTGAAACTGTGCGTTGATTGACATCCAAATCCACTTCTATTTTTGTGGCTTTCAGAAGAATGGGACTGTCATTGCGTGGTGGGCTTGACAAAGCGTGTACACTAAAGAACATTATAACCAGTCTAGTGGACAAGCTAGAACCTACTTCTGAGGACTGTTGTTACCACGGCCTTAGAAGGATCTGTTCCTGGGAGGATGGCATCATTTTATCCTTGATGCGCCCTTTGTTCTTGGTTTCAGGTTAGTGGGGCTGTACACTGAAATGTGACTATACACACACTGAATAATGAAAATATTAACTGTCTTTCCTGCTTAAGGAGGAGAAATTATATAACTTTTATTGCTCATAACTATTTCTGTGTTATGTTTTGAGTATGTCCCCTCCAAAATTCTTGTTGAAACTTAATACTCATTGTAATGGTATTAAGAAATGGAGGCTTAGAGGATGTTGATTGTACCATGAGAGCCTTTAGGAATGGATTCATGCCTTTAAAGGGGCAACTGCCTCCGGCCCTACTGACCGAAGACAAAGCTTTTAGCACCTCCAGAGGACACCAGTTATAAGGTGCTAGCTAGAAGTGGAGCAGAGTCTCATCACACACCAACCCTGTCAGCGACTCCATCTGGACTTCCAGGCCTCCAGAACTGTGAGAAGTTGTTTCTGTTCTTGATAAATTTCCTACTCTCAGTTATTTTGTTTCAAGAAGCAAACACACACAGACATTTGATTGAGGAATTTAAACTTGTTTATAGTGTCTTTTGAGTCTTGTACACTATTGTTAGCCATAGAAGTCATTTCTCAAAAAGATATTAATGCTTTAGGACTCTGTGTGTGTGTGTGTGTGAGTGTGTGTGTGTGATAAATATATATTTGATAAATGTATATATAGATATATTTGATATATTTGATAAGAGTGTATATGTGATAAATATATTTGATAAATGTATATATAGATATATTTGATAAGAGAGAGAGTGTGTGTGTGTGTGTCTTGTGGGATTATTTTAGCTATCCTGGGTTTTTTGTTTTTCCATATAAAGTTGAGTATTGTTCTTTCAAGGTCTGTGAAGAAATCTGTTGGGATTTTGATGGGGATTGCATTGAAACTGTAGATTGCTTTTAGTAAGATTGCCGTTTTTACTGTGTTAATTCTACCTATCCAAGAGCATGGGAGATCTTTCCATTTTCTGATATCTTTTCCAAAGATTTAAAGTTCTTGTTATACAGGTCTTTCACTTGTTTGGTTAGAGTTACCCCAAGGTATTTTATATTATTTGTGGCTGTTATAAAGGGTGATGTTTCTCTGATTTCCTTCTCAACCCATTTATCATTTGTATATAGGAGGGCTACTGATTTTTCTGAGTTAATCTTCTATCCCACCACATCACTGAAGGTGTTTATTAGCTTTAGGAGTTCCTTGGTAGAATTTTTGGGGTCACTTATGTATACTATCATATCATCTGCAAATACTGATCTCTCTAAGACCTTTATCATGAAGGGGTGATGGATTTTGTCAAAGGCTTTTCCAGCATCTAATGAAATGATCATGTGGTTTTTTTTTCTTTCAGTTTGTTTATATGGTGGATTACACTGACAGGTTTTCATATGTTGAACCACCCCTGCATCTCTGGGATGAAGCCTACTTGATCATGGTGGATGGTTTTTTCTGATGTGTTCTTGGATTCAGTTTGCCAGTATTTTATTGAGTGTTTTTGCATCAGTGTTCATGGGGGAGATTGGCTTATAATTCTCTTTCTTTGTTGCATCTTTGTGTGGTTTGGGTATCAGGGTAACTGTAGCCTCATAAAAAGAGTTTGGCAATGTTGCTTCTGTTTCTATTGTATGGAACAATTTGAGAAGTATTGGTATTAGCTCTTCTTTGAAATTCTGGTAGAATTCTGCACTGAAACCATCTGGCCCTGGGCTTTTTTTGGTTGGGAGACTTTTAATGACTGCTTCTATTTCCATAGGGGTTATAAGCTTATTTAAATTGTTTATCTGGTCTTGATTTAATTTTGATATGTGGCACCTATCAAGAAAATAGTTCATTTCTTTTAGGTTTTCCAATTTTGTGGAGTACATGTTTTTGAAGTATGACCTAATGATTGTCTGGATTTCCTCAATATCTGTTGTTATGTCCCCCTTTTCATTTCTGACTTTGTTAATTTGGATATTCTCTCTCTGCCTTTTGGTTAGTTTGGAGAAGGATTTGTCTGTCTTGTTGATTTTCTTGAAGAACCAACTCTTTGTTTCATTGATTCTTTGTATTGTTCTCTTTGTTTATATTTTATTGATTTCAACCCTCAATTTGATTATTTCCTGGCGTCTATTCCTCCTGGGAGAGTCTGCTTCTTTTTGTTCTAGAGCTTTCAGGTGTGCTGTTAAGTCACTAGTGTGAGATTTCTCCATGTTCTTTATGTAGGCATTTAGTGCTATGAATTTTCCTCTTAGCACTGCTTTTATTGTGTCCCATAAGTTTAGGTATGTTGTGCATTCATTTTCATTGAATTCTAGGAAGTCTTTCATTTCTTTCTTATTTCTTCCTTGACCCAGTGGTGATTCAGTTGAAAGTTGCTCGAGTTTGTAGGCTTTCTGTAGTTTGTGTTGTTGTTGAATTCTAACTTTAAGCCATGGTGACCTGATAAGATACAGAAGATTATTCCAATTTTTCTCTCTCTGTTGAGGTTTGCTTTGTGACTGAGTATGTGGTCGATTTTAGAGAACGTTCCATGGGATGCTGAGAAGAAGGTATATTCTTTTGTGTTTGGATGAAATGTTCTGTAGATGTCTATTAAATCCATTTGAGTCATAACGTCTGTTAGTTCCCTTATTTCTCTGTTAGGTTTCTATCTGGCAGACCTACCCATTGGTGAGAGTTGGGTGTTGAAGTCTCTCACTATTAGTGTGTGAGTTTTGATATGTGATTTACGCTTAGGTAATGTTTCTTTTACAAATGTGGGTGCCCTTGTATTTGGGGCATAAATGTTCAGAATTGAGACTTCATCTTGATGATTTTTCCTGTGATGAATATGAAATGTCCTTCTCCATCTCTTTTGATTAATTTTAGTTTGGAATCTATTTTGTTATATATTTGGATAGCCACACCAGCTTGTTTCTTGGGTCCATTTGATTGGACATTCTTTTCCAAACCCTTTACTGTGAGATAATGACTATCTTTGAAGTTGATGTGTGTTTCTTGTATGCATCTGAAGGATGGATCCTGTTTTTGTACCCATTCTGTTAGGCTGTGTCTTTTCATAGGTGAATTGAGTCCATTAGTATTAAGAGATATTAGTGACCAGTGATTGTTAATTCCTGTTATTTTTTGGTTTTGGTGGTGGTAGTGTATGTGTGTGTGTTTTCCTTCTTTAGGATGTACTGTTGTGAGATTATTGCTTATGTTTCTTTGGTTGCAGCTAACTTCCTTGGGTTGGAGTTTTCCTTCTAGTACTTTCTGTAGGGCTGGATTTGTGGATAGGTATTGTTTAAATCTGGTTTTGTTATGGAATATCTTGTTTTCTCCATCTATGGTGATTGAAAGTTTTGCTGGGTATAGTAGTCTGGGCTGGCAAATGTCTTCAGTCCTTAGTCTCTTAATGTCTGCAAAAAGTCTGTCCAGGACCTTCTAGCTTTCAGAGTCTCCACTGAGAAGTCAGGTGTAATTCTGATGGGTCTGCCTTTATATGTTACTTGACCTTTTTCCTTTGCAGCTCTTAATATTCTTTCTTTATTCTGTATGTTTAGTGTTTTGATTATTGTATGGTGAGGGGACTTTTTTTGGTCTAGTCTATTTGGTTTCTGTAAGCTTCTTGTATCGTGATAGGCATGTCCTTTCTTAGGTTGGGAAAGTTTTCTTCTATGATTTTGTTGAATATATTTTCTGTATCATTGAACTGGAATTCTTCTTCTTCTATTCCTAATATTCTTTTTTTTTTTTTTTTTTTTTTTTTTTTGGTTTTTCGAGACAGAGTTTCTCTGTGTAGCTTTGCACCTTTCCTGGGACTCACTTGGTAGCCCAGGCTGGCCTTGAACTCACAGAAATTCGCCTGCCTCTGCCTCCCGAGTGCTGGGATTAAAGGCGTGCGCCACCACCACCCGGCCTATCCCTAATATTTTTAGGTTTGGTCTTTTCATGGTGTCCCATATTTCCTGAATGTTTTGTGTTAAAAATTTATTGGATTCCATTTTCTTTGACCGATTAATCTATTTCCTCTATCATGTCTTCAAGTGCCTGAGATTTTCTCTTCTGTCTCTTGTATTCTGTTGGATATGGTCGATCTGTAGTCCTGTTCATTTACCCATATTTTTCCATTTCCAGAATTCCCTCGGTTTGTGTTTTCTTTATTGCCTCTATTTCAATTTTCAGGTCTTGAACTGTTTCCTTCACCTGTTTTATTGCTTTTTCTTGGTTTTCTTGGCTTTCTTTAGGGGATTTATTGATTTCTTCCAATTTTTTGTTTGTCTTTTCCTTGATTTCTTTAAGGGAATTTTTCATTTCCTCTTTAAGGACCTCTATAATCTTCATAAAGTTATTTTTAAGGTCATTTTCCTCCATTTCATCTATGTTGGGATGTTCAGGTCTTGTTGTTGCAGTATCACTAGGTCTGGTGGTGCCATATTGCTCTTTATGTTGTTGAATGTATTCTTACACTGGTATTTACCCATTTGGGTTTGGGATAATTATAGGAACAGGTGTTGATTCTTGTGATGTCTTTGTTGGCTAGGTCTTTTATTCCTTATTGTCTGTTTCCTTTATTGTCTTTTGGGCTGAATGGCCAATGGTTCTGGTGATTGGCTGGATGTCAGGTCTCATGGGGTTGTCTCAGCTGAGGTTTGTGCTGGTTTAGGTGCCTAGATCTAGGTTATTGTCCGGTTCTGGCTGGTGTGGGCTTTACTTGTGCTTCTGGTCTCCGTTCTTCCAACTGATATCAGTTGTGCCTGTGCCTATGGAGAATGTTCTTCCAATTGGTGTAGGCTTTGCCTGTGCCTGTCCTTCCAACTGGTGTAAGTGACACTTATGACTGCCTATAGGGTCTGCTGATACAGCTGGAGAGGGCTGTTCCCAGGGAGGCTGCTCTTCTTCCAATGGGTGCAGATGGTGCCGCTAGGGGCTGCTGATTTTGCGGGGGTGGGGGGTTGGGGATGGGGGGGTGGGATGGCTGACCAAGGGGGAGGATGTTGGTTTCCATGTGTTTGAGCAGGTGAGTGGGTCTTGTAGGTTACAGGGTCCAATGGGTGGTGGCGGTGGTGTAGAGGCCTGCTGGCAGGAGTCTTACCTACTAACTAGCTGCTGAAGGTGAGATGGGAAGCTGGGAGGCACAGGATTTGCCCTGGGGCTTAGGGCCTAGGAATTGGAGCAATTTAGCTGAGAGAGAAGTCACTCACCTTTTGTTCCAAATGGTGCTTGTACCTCCAAGGGCCGGTGATTTTGCAGGGGGTGGTTGGCCAGTTAGAGGATGATACGTTTCTGTGGGTTAGAGGGTTTAGAAGCGTCTTTTTGCTGTTGTATCTATTGCTACTGAGTGGCCATTGCAGTTTTAATAGATCTTACCCTCAGTATTTTCCTAGCACTTCTTGAATTTGATGAAAAATGTTTGATGAATGTAAAACAAACTTCTTGAACTTTTCCATGAATTTGCTATTTGTATGTACGTGTGCATGTGTAGGGGGGCAGGGCTTGTATCAGGGCCTTTTCTAGAACAGCCAGTTTAATGTGCTGATTTGCTTAAGAGTTTCTATAACACTTAAGCGGTTTTGGAATGTCCGTTGCATCTGTATATAGTGAAGTACCTAAGGTGGTGACATCTTCTCCTGACTGTACTTTGGGGCTGCCTACCCCCAGCCCCAGTAGCTGTATCTGCCTTGGTGACACTTTTGGAACTGTTTGTGACTCCGACCATCATCCAGATATGTCAACCGTAATAATCATACAAACTGCATAAAACTGAAATAACTAGAAGTATAAACCAAAGAGATTAGTGAGTATACCCTTGGAGGAGATGTGGATACCCTGGCATTTCCTGTTTCTTTCACTTCCTAGCTGCCATGATAGAAGGAATTTTGCTTTACCGTGTGTACTCCACCATTATGTTCTGCTCACCATAGACCCAAAGCAATGAAGCTAACTAATGATTTATTATCTTCCCCTTGGCTATCATCCACAAACATCTATTCATCCCAGAGACAGTACTGATAACAGAGCAAAGTAACTGTTCCGCTCAAGTCTACCTTGATGAGCCAGTGAGTTTATTGGACTTGGTTACAGGAGCATGAGAAACCTGCAGTATCTGCGTCACCGCAGAGTCCCACCCTGTCGTGGATTTTGACCTCATGGAAGCTGCATCATGGAGTCCCTCTCGGTTAACCTTTCGCCTTCTGTATTCTCCATTACCATGTGCAGCTGAGAAGCAGGGGGAAGTGGTGAATGGAATCCCAGGTGAGGCTCTAATCTAGTGAACCCCTTTCTTTCCCTGCTGGGGAAGGTTAGTAGCTCATTACTGTTACCGCAGACCTACCTGTCACTCCATTGTTCTGCTCACTATGTCTCTGTGACTATAGGACCAAAGTCCTCTCTCCGTCTCTGCTGCAAAGTGAAGCATGGACGGTCACGGCATGCCCAGAGGGAAAGTGCTACTGGAGCAGCCACCTGGGCCTGAACTTTTGACCCTGTGAGTCGGACTTTCCTTCCTCTAACCTTGACCGTCCTAGGTGTCCTCCTCAGTGCTGCAAAGCCTCCAACAGAACTCGGAGTTCTGTAAACTCTCATCTTTAATGGCTTTATTAATAATGAACCAAAGCAAATAATGATCATTTCTCCTCTCAAGTTTCTGCAATGGCTATCCATTCTGAAATTAATTTCTAGATAATATGTCGAACAGCCATTTGTACATGAAGACAAAGTCTGTCTCACTAAAGGTAAGTTTGCCCTTTTGCTTTTTAGACAGCTCTAAACTGTTGTTCTGCAGGCTCTTCTATTCCAGGAGCAGAATTCATTGTGGAGCACACTAGCAGCAATCCGCACGCTGCTAGGTTGCACTTGGGTGTCTAGAGAGGACAGGGAGCCATTGTGCTTGTGTCCATTGGCATTTCTGAATCACAGAGCTTAGGCAAGCATTGATTCTTCCTGTTTCTTTGCAGCACAAGCACTGTTGACTCAGCCTTCCCTGTGTACAGCATCTCTGAGTTTCTTTTCTTGTAGGCTTCCTAACAGAAGACTCTCATCTAGTCTTATCGCAGAGGTTGGCCACAGTTGCCTTGTCTTCTAGTTTACTTATTTTCCAAGGCTATTTAGAGTCTGATAGAGTCTTCATATCAGAAGTTCACTACACTGGGTTTCTTGGAACATACTCTAAGGGTAGTTGGGGATTAACGTACAAAGAAAACTACAGGTCAACGTTAGTCATGATGTAAAAACAACAACATTTTAATAAATAGACAGTGTAGCTTGTTTACCATGAATGAGTCTTCAGATTTGATCTCCAGTGCCACAAAAGAAAAAAAGATTATATGATCCCTACAGATGCTAAAAAGCCTTTTAAAAAGGATAAAGATAAGAAAATAGGGCCAGCAGGATGGTTTAGTGGGTAACGGAGGGTCGTGCCAATCCTGAGGATCCCCAGGTCCCACTTAGAAGAAAGAGAGAACCAGCCCCAAGAACCAACTCTCACAAGGTATCATCAGACTTTCACTTGTATCTCATAACATGCATACACACACTAAATAAATAAAGATAAAACGTCAATAAAACGACAAAATGGAATAGAGAGACCTCTTACCATGGTCAAGTGTGTATACAGAGAAGTGTATAAGTTTGCCTAGTAGTCCAATATGTAACACCTATTGATGAAACCAGGGTGAGAACAGTACAGTTTCCATTCAAAACATTTCATTGTGATTATGAGGTCAATTAAGAACGTCAACTAAGAAGGGGGAAGCAAAGGCATTTGAATAAGCTAGGGTAACATACCTGGAAAACTCCAAAGGAATGATCATACAACTTAAACAGTGAAAGATAAACAAGCTAGAAGTGTAGAGAGTAAATGTAAAAATCAATAGTCTTGTGAAGGACAGTGCTGGGGATTGAACCCAGGGCTTTGCACAAAATGGAAATTAGAAGCACTCTAGGGGCTGTTAAAGATGTTAAGCGTTCACATAACAGTGAGCAATGTAAGGTGATAAAAATGCAGAAGCGTGGAAGGATCACGCTAAAGTCCTTGACCAGCTTGTGTGAAGTACTGCCCTTGTCTGGGGGGGAGTCTAGGAGATCAGCCTAGTTCAGCTGCCTGGGTGGGAGAGCAAAGGTAGCTAGTAAAACTCTATGGAAAGCTGCCTCCTGTGGAGGTCAGTTTGAGTTTGGTCTACTTTTGGGCACCTGAGGAAAAACCAGCACACAGGAAAAAAGGAGTAAAAAAGCCCCCAGCAACTCTGCATATGTTACCACCTCACCTCCCTAATCATCACATCATAATGGCTACCACCTCACATCTACCCATCAAATCCCATGCAGGCTCCAGATTATCTCCAGCATGGAAAGCACAAGGAAAGGGATTCTGGGAGACTAATTGCAGCTTAACCAGACTGGCATAGTTCAGACACATAGGTGTGAGCATCTGCAACCCACAGGGACACTAGTGAAGTCCTTTCTTGTTTGGGATGATAATCAATCAATCTCTCTCTCTCTCTCTCTCTCTCTCTCTCTCTCTCTCTCTCTCTCTCTCTCTTACTCTCTCTCTCTCTCTCTCTCACACACACATACACACACACGCACACACACACCACATATGTTTGTATGTAACAACAATTACTGAAAAAAAGAGGCCATGAATTTGAGAGAGCAAGGAGGGGCATGTGGGGGGGGGTTGAGGAAGGAAAGGGAAGGGTGTAAATGGTGTAATTATATTATTATAGTCTAAAAAAAGAAATATTTAAAAATGTAGCTCCACTCCTGCACCTGAAGGGTGGTCTGGGTGCGCTTGGAGAGTTCTGGGGTCCCATGCTCCCTCTAGTGGTCACTCACTTCCCTTTTTGTTCAGGAAGACCTGCTCTTAAAATGGAGAAAATTCACTGCGAACTCAGCATCTTGGTGCAAACAATTTAGCTCTGTAAAATATGTCATTAGAAAATGGTTCAACCCTCGGAAAGTATGCTTAAATAATCAATTTGCTCCGCCCAGACCCCTCTTTTTCTAAATAATTATTTTAAAAATTTATGTGTGTGGGTGTTTTGCCTGAATGTGTATCTGCACCATGTACATACAGTGCCTGTGGAGGCCAGAAGAGGACACCAGATCCCCTGGAACTGGAGTTACAGATGGCTGTGAGCCACCATGTGGGTGCTAGGATCACAACCCAGGTCCTCTGGAAGAACAGCCTGTGCTCTGAGCCACTAAGCCACCTCTATGCCACCATATGGTTTTTTTTTCTTGTATTCTTCCCTCATATATTACATCCCTACCAAGTTTCCCCTCCCCCCCTCCCAGTCCCTCTGCTCACCTCTGCTCTCCCCCAGGTCCACTCCTCCTCCGTTTCCCTTAACGGGGCGGGGAAGAACAGGCCTCCCAGATATCCACTGAACATGACCTAACAAGTTACAGTAAGACTAGGCACAAACCCTCATATTAAGGCTGGATGAGGCAAACCATTAGTAAGAAAAGGGTCCCAAAAGCAGGCAAAAGGCTCAGTGACACCCCCGCCACACACACTGTTGGAAGTCCCACGAGAACACCAAGCTGCACATCCATAAGGTACATGCAGAGGACCAAGCTCAGACCCATGCAGGTCTGTGTTTGTCACCTTAGTCTCCAGGAGCCCCTGTAAGTCCTGCTTCATTGATTCTGTGGGCCATGTTCTCGGGTATCCTCTACCCCTCTGGCTCCTACCATCCTCATCCCCCTCTTCTGCAGGGTGCCCTGGCCCTGCCTAATGTTTGGCTATGGGTTTCTGCATTTTCTCCCATCAGTTGCTGGATGATGCCCCTCTGATAACAATTAGGCTAGGCACCTATCCATGAGTATAGCAGAATATCGTTAGGAATCTTTCCATTGACTTTTTTTTTTTTTATGCCAGTCATGTTTAGTTCTATCCTGGGTCTCCGGACTGTCCAGCCTCTGGTTCCTGTCTATCCAGGCAGTGTGAGGTATGGGCTCCCTCTCCTGGCTTAGGCCTCAAGTTGGATAAGTCATTGGTTGGCTACTCCCACAAGTTCTGGCCCCCTTTACTCCAGTACATCTTGCAGATAGGACAAAGTGTGGATCAGAGATTTTGTGGCTGGGCTGATGTCCCAGTCCCACTGCTGGAGACTTGCCTGGTTATGAAGATGGCCAGTTCAGGCTCTGTATCGCCATCACTAGGAGTGTCCACTATAGGGTCACTCTCATAGATTTGGGAGTTTCCACTGCACTGGGTTTCTGCATTGCCTCTACCCCATGACCCCAATTGAAATCTCTCCCAGTACTTTCTCCTTCTGTCCCTCCCACCCCTGCCTTTTGTTCCCATCCCCATCAACCCCCAGTCCATCCAGAAAATCTATTTTGCTTCCCAGGGAGATCCGTGCACCCCCCTCCTTGAGCTCTCCTTGTTACCTAACCTCTCTGCGTCTGGATTGTAGCATGGTTATTCTTTATTTTACAGCTAATATCCATTTATAAGTGAGTATATACCATGTTTGTCTTTCTAAGTCTGGGTTACCTCACTCAGTATGATTTTTTTTCTAATCCCATCCATTTTCCTGCAAATTTCATGGTAATGAAATTTTTGGGTAAATGTACCACATTTTCTTTATCTATTCTTCAGTTGAGGGATATCTAGGTTGTTTCCAGTTTCTGGCTATTATGAACATAGTTGACCAAGTGTCCTTGTTGTACGCTGGAGCATCCTTTGAGTATATGCCCAAGAGTGATATAGCTGGGTCTTTAGGTAGATTGATTCCCATTTTTTCTGAGAAGTTGCCATACTGATTTCCATAGTGGCTGTACAAGTTTACACTCCCACCAGCAGTGATGCAGTGTTCACCTTGTTCTATATCCTCTCCAGCATGAACTTTCACTTGTGTGTTTTTTTGTTTGTTTTGTTTTGTCTTTTTTAAACAGGATTTCTCTGTGTAGTTTTGGTGCCTGTCCTGGATCTCACTCTGTAGGCCAGGCTGACCTCGAACTCACAGAGATCCGCCTGGCTCTGCCTCCTGAGTGCTGGGATTAAAGGCATGCGCCACTACCACCCAGTTCACTTGTCTTTTTTATCTTAGCCATTCTGACAGGTATAAGACAGAATCTCATAATAGTTTTGATTTGCATTTCCCTGATGACTAAGGATGCTGAACATTTTAGTGTTTCTCTGCCATTTGAGATTCCTCTGTTGAGTTCTGTGTTTAGATCTTTACCCCATTTTTAATTGGATTATTTGGTATTTTAATATCTAGTTTCTTGAGTTCTTTATATATTTTGGAAATCAGCCCTCTGTCTGATGTAGAGTTGGTGAAAATTTTTCCCATTCTGTTTCCCATTCCCATGCTGCCCTTTTGTCTGATTGACAGTGTCCTTTGCCTTACAGAAGCTTTTCAGTTTCAGGAGGTCCCATTTATTAAGTGTTGATCTTAGTGCCTGTGCTATGGGTGTTCTGTTCAGGAAGGGGTCTCTTGTGCCAATATGTTCAAGGCTATTCTCCATGTTCTCTTCTGTAAGGTTCAGTGTATCTGGATTTATGTGGAGTCTTTGATCCACTTGAACTTGAGTTTTGTGCATGGTGACAGATATGGATCTATTTGCATTCTTCTACATGTTGACATCCAATTATGCCAGTACCATTTGTTGAAGATTCTTAATTTTTTCTATTGTATAATTTTGGCTTCCTTGTCGAAAATTAGGCATCCATAGGTGTGTGGACTTATGTCTGGGTCTTCTATTTGACTCCATTGATCAACTGGTTTGTTTTTATACCAATACCATGTGGGGTTTGTTACTATAGCTCTGTAATATAGCTTGAAATCAGGGATGGTGATACTTCTGGAAGTTCTTTTATTGTTCAGGATTGTTTTAGCTATCCTGGGTCTTTTGGTCTCCCATATGAAATTGAGTATTGTTTTTTCAAGGTCTGTAAAGAATTGTGTTGGAATTTTGATGGGGATTGCATTGAATCTGTAGATTGCTTTTGGGTAGGATGGCCATTTTTACTGTTAACCCTACTGATTCATGAGCATGGGAGCTCTTTCCATCTTCTGATATCTTCAGTTTCTTTCTTCAGGGACTTGAAATTTTTTGTCATAAAAGTCTTTCACTTGCTTGGTTAGAATTACACCAAGATATTTTATATTATTGTGGCTATTGTAAAGGGTGTTGTTTCCCTGATTTCTTTCTCAACCTGTTTGGCATTTGTGTATAGGAGGGCTACTGATTTTTTTTTTTTTTTTTAGTTAATGTTGTATCTAGCTACTTCACTAAAAGTGTCTGTCAGCTGTAGGAGTTCCCTGGTAGAACTTATGGGGTCACTTATGTATACTATCATATCATCTGCAAATAGGGAAAGTTTGGCTTCTTCCTTCCCAATTTGTATCCCCTTGATCTCCTTCAATTGTCTAGAACTTTAAGAACTATATTGAATAGGTATAGAGAGAGTAGACAGCCTTGTCTTGTTCCCAATTTTAGAGGAATCGCTTTGAGTTTCTCTGCATTTAATTTGATGTTGGCTGTCAGCTTGCTGTAAATTATCTTTATATGTTTAGGTATGTTCCTTGTATCCCTAATCTCTCCAAGACATTTATCATGAAGGCATGTTAGATTTTGGCAAAGGCTTTTTCAGCATCTAATGAGATGATCATGTGGTTTTTGTTTTTTGTTTTTTTTTTTTTCATTCAGTTTGTTTATATGGTGGGTTACATTGACAGATTTTC
This sequence comes from Peromyscus eremicus, assembly GCF_949786415.1. Lineage (NCBI taxonomy): Eukaryota > Metazoa > Chordata > Mammalia > Rodentia > Cricetidae > Peromyscus > Peromyscus eremicus. The sequence goes on along the minus strand of NC_081429.1, from coordinate 55,576,029 downwards.
ATATGTTGCACCATACCTGCATCTTTGGGATAAAGCCTACTTGATCATGGTGGATGATCTTTCTGATGTATTCTTAGATTCGGCTTGAGAGTATTTTTTTGAGTATTTTTGCATCTATGTTCATGAGGGAAATTGGTCTGTAATTCTCTTCGTTGAATCTCTGTGTGCTTTGGTTATCAGGGGGACTGTTGCCTTATAAAATGAATTTGGCAATGTTCCTTCTTGCTGTGGGATGTTCTGTATGGCAAATGTGTTGCTAATTAGTCAATAAATAAAACACTGATTGGCCATTGGCTAGGCAGGAAGTGTAGGCGGGACAAGGAGGAGAATAAAGCTGGGAAGTGGAAGGCTGAGTCAGAGAGACACTGCCAGCCACCACGATGACAAACAGCGTGTGAAGATGCCGGTAAGCCACGAGCCATGTGGCAAGGCATAGATTAATGGAAATGGATTAATTTAAGCTGTAAGAACAGTTAGCAAGAAGCCCACCATGGCCATACAGTTTGAAACCAATATAAGTCTCTGTGTTTACTTGGTCGGGTTCTGAGAGGCTGTGGGACTGGCAGGTGAGAAAGATTTGCCCTGACCGTGGGCCTGGCAGGAAAACTCAAGCTACACCTTCTGTTTGTATTTTGTGGAATAATTTGAGGAGTTTTAGTATTAGGTCTTCTTTGAAAGTCTGGTAGAATTCTGTGCTAAAATTGTCTGGCCCTGGGATCTTTTTGGTTGGGAGACTTTTAATGACTGCTTCTCTTTCCTTAGGGATTTTGGTCTATTTCAATTGTTGATCTGATTTCTCTCCTGTTAGGTGAGCCTTAAGTTCAATTAGACAGCTGTTGGTTGCCACTGAGATGTGAATGCCATTTGTTGCTCATTTATACATATTTTTCATGCTGGTAATTGCCGTGGTTCATAGGTGTTGCAGCTAATTACTTTTCTCCCTTAGCAGCCTGCATAGTATTTTTCTGACACCATGGAAGCTAGAAAGGAGGCTTTCAAGTCAGATCCAACTCAAATTACTTGAGTGAAGTGGTATTGTATTTCCCAAAATATTGTGCACCCTAATAAACTTATCTGGGGTCAGAGACAGAACAGCCACAATATTAAACATGAAGATAGGCAGTGCTAGCACACGCCTTTAATCCTAGCATTCCAGAGGCAGAAATCCATGTGTTCAAGGATACAGCCAAGCATGGTGACTCACGCCTTTAATCCCAGGGAGTGGTGGTAGAAAGCAGAAAGATATATAAGGTGTGAGGACCAGAAACTAGAAGCATTTGGCTGGTTAAGCATTTGGCCTGGTTAAGCATTCAGGCTTTTGAGCAGCAATTCAGCTGAGACCCATTCTGGATGAGGATTCAGAGGCCTCTAGTCTGAGGAGACAAGACCAGCTGAGGATCCAGCGAGGTGAGGTAGCTGTGGCTTGTTCTGGTTCTCTGATTTTCCAGCGTTCACCCCAATACCTGCCTGGGTTTGATTTTATTAATAAGAACTTTTTAAGATTCCTGCTATACTTGAGTCCTGTGTCAAAAGTATATGACGATAACCAAGTGGGAGACAGAATAATGGGGAGGGGGCTCCCCCTGGAGAGGAGGAAGGAAGGTCTATACAGAAGGAAGAGGGAGGGGATAAGGAACAAATAACACCAAGGTTGCTTGATAAGACCTCAAATGATCATATTTAGCTGAAATTATACACAAGACATATATGTGTATGTGTATACACACATACATGTATATAATCTTTTTAACTTTTTAAAGAATTTTTTCATACAACATATTCGATCATTCTTCCCCCTCCCCAACTCCTCTCAAATCCTCCCCTACTCCCTACATACCCAATTTGATTTTTTTTCTCTCACTCTCACTCTAAAAAGAAAAACCAAAAATGAAAATCAAGACAATTTAAAAAAGAGAAAATAAGACAAAAATACTAAAAGAGTACACACACACACACAAAAAAAAAATCATGGGGTCCATTTTGTGTTGCCCAGTTCCTCCTGGGTATGGCTCCTGCCTTGGAGTGTAGTTAATAGTCCAGGGAACACTCCATTGGAGAAAACAGATTTTCCCTTTCCTGGCTAGTATTAATTGCAGAGAGCTTCTCAGTTAGAAGCGGGACTTGTGCCCACTTCTCCTTCTTAGTGCTGGATTTTTTCTGGTTTAAACTTATATAGGTCTTGTGCATGCTATCACAGTTCTGTGAATTCATGTTGTCAGTCCTGATGTTTCCTTGGAGTTATCTAGCACATGGACAGTTGACTAATTCTCCCCAGAAGAACCATAGACTAACAGAAACCTCAGGATCAGATGTAAGAAACCTTTCAAATGGTTGGTCAAGGTAATCCAAATGACTCCCAAAACAATATAGATTATCAATGTAGCTATTGGTTACCTCTTGAGTGTTGAGGGTGGACCCCTATTGTCAAAGACAAAGAAGTGTCTCTGCAACCAAACCAAACTAGTGGGGACTCATGAACTGTGGCCCAATAGCTGTGGAGCCCCATGGGACTGGACTAGGCCCTCTGCATAGACGAGACAGTTATGTAGCTTGGCCTGCTTAAGGGGCTCCCTGGCAGCAGGATCAGGACCCATCCCTAGGGCATGAACTGGGTTTTTGGAGCCCAGTGCCTATGGTGGGACCCCTCACACAGCCTTGGTGCAGGGGGAGGTGCTTGGACCTGTCTCAACTGAATGTACTCTGCTGACTCCCCATGAGAGGCCTTGCCTTGGAGGACATGGGAATGGGGGTGGGATTGGGGATAGGAGGACGGAAGGGAGGGGGAGCTGTGGTTGGTGTGTAAAATGAATAGAAAATGTCTTTATATATATATATATATATATATATATATATATATATATATATATATATATGTCTCTGATACTAGCTTGAAAAAGAAATCAAATTGAAATACCTAGAATTAGATGTACTAGAGTTGACTTCCTGTGTCCTCTTCCTGAAGCTGCAGGTCACAGTGCCAGAGCTGTGTGCACTGGTTTTCCCTTTCCTCTGGACATAAATGCCTTCCTGTCGTCTCTAAAACGTCCAGTGTCAGCTTGTTTGCATGAAGTCTGCAGTCAGGATAAATTTGACATTTGATCTTCAGGGCTGTGATTAGACTTTTTGTGGTTACTGGGGTATCTGTAAGATGGTGGGTTTGGGGTTCTGGTGTTGGTTTTTATTGGTCCTGTAATCTAGAGAGCGGGAACCCTGCAGAAGGGCTCCAGGATGTCCCATGGTGCCGAGACACGCAGAGGAAAGCTGTCAGATGTGGCGCTGAAACTCTGAACTTTTGTTCCTATTCAAATAAAAAGTTTAATTGGTTTTCAAAAATAGTAAAAGTTGATGTATACAATAACGAGATTGTTAAGTGTAATTCTAAATAGGTAGAAATATACTGCCATCTAATGCACATAAGAAAATCCTTGCAAGAGCAGGTTTCTCCTGGAATTATTTATAAACAAATAATGAAATCTAAATTATAAATGAAATGTAAGAATTAGTAATTACCACAAACAAATGACATGTTAGAGTGGTAGGTAGTGTTTCTGAAATTTTTTATCCCTTTTCTATTTTGTATATTTGAATTATTTCCCCTATTTCCTCGTGGAAGGAATTCTGACAGTTAATGTGCAACCCTGTCAGCCTGTGTTCTTTGAATTCCTTCCTTCTGCAGGTCCCTGCTGTGTGGCAGGCTGTGTTACAGTATTTCTCATCCAGAGACATTACTGTGTTGTCTTTATTGGCACCGCAGCAAGACCAGGGTACAGACCTCATTGTGCCAGCCAGCTTCGGATTCCTCCAGCAAGCATTGTGTTCCAGCTTTGCCATGGAGCTGGAAGTCTGTCCCAAGCTGCTGCCTCTTTTCACAAGTGCCACTCACCAGGACACCTTTGCACTTCTGTAGAACCAAGTGAGTGTATGCCAAGAATATATTGGAATGTGGAGTTTTGGAGAATCACATTTATTCATGTGAAGAGTGGATCTGTGTCTCGGTACTAGAACGCTTTCCTGGCATGTGTGCTGTCCTGGGTTGCATCCTCAGCACCACAAAAATACAGATTAAAGGACCCACTGGTGAAAGGGTGTGTTAAAGTACTGCAGTTAGTATAGCTTAGTTCCAAAGGCATAAAACTTCATCTCTCTAGGCCACCCTTCAAAATATGAGGATGTGATTGGCTCAGCTGGAGTTAGGTTCAGATATAGCAGTAGCTGTGAATATTAGTCTCTACTGGGGACCGGTCCAGAAAAGGGAGAAGTGTGAGCTAGTTACCACCTAAATAAGTTACCACAAGGCAGACTTGCTAGGGTGGTAGGGATAACAAAAGTAAGTTAATTAGGGGGTGTAGGCTATAAGAACTAGATTATAAAACAGTGGAGACGGAGATGGCGGGGGTGGGTGTGGGGTAAAGGGCTTGCTGTGTGAACATGAGAACCCGAGTTTAGCTCTCTAGCACCGTGTCAAAACCAAATGATGCGCATCTATAACATGCATGCGTGGGGCCTGGTCACCCTGCACGGTTGAAGCAGCGGTGGGGCCTGGTCACCCTGCACGGTTCAAGCAACGGCCACAGTTCTCAATCCAACCCACAAGCACACGGAAACGGCTTTCTCAAATACTCTACCACCCTTCCAAAGATGTTGAGCCTCGGGGTGTCCCGAGCACTGGCCTAGTGCCCCTTTTAAGGCTGGAGGGAATCACCTAAGGAGGACTTCATCTCCAAGTCCATTGGCTGGAATCATGCTGGGACATGTCCTCAAGTAGCTTACAGAACCCACTCAAATTTCAGCTCATTGATTTGTTTTTTCCTTCTATACTACCTCAAAACTCGTAATTTACAGCAGTTTCATGACAAAAGGGTTGATCTGGGGACTACAGGCCTGGAGGTGGTTCAATTCTAGTTTCTCTTTACCTACCTCACCTATCATGGGCAGTCACTCCCTTGTTTTCACGCTTTCTACCCTGTTTGGGTTTCCTGGGCTCTTTATTGTACTCTGCCATTGTTTGGATCCAGAAATGAGCCAGGTGACCAGGGGCCAAAATCAACCACTTCTCATTTCAAGTAGATAGCCTCGGCTATTGGTTTGAGTAACAGAAGTTGAGTAACAGGGTCTTGCAGCATTATACTCCCATGAGCAGAGCTGAACAAGCCACACTGCTGACACCATCAGGTGGTACAGTCTCTGGCTGTCTACACGCCTCCTTGTGAAAATATAACAACAGCGTTAAATGAAAAGGTAGAGTTCAGTTAGATTTTGGTACAATCTACAGAAAAATTCAAGCCACAGTAAGGATTAATGTGGAAGCCATTGTGGAGGTTTGAATGTAATTGGCCCCCATAATCTCATAGGGAGTGGAGTGGCACTATTGGGAGGTGTGGTTTTGTTGGAGTGGGTGTGTCCTTGTTGGAGGAATTGAGTCACTGTGGGGGAGGGCTTTGAGGTTTCCTATGCTCAGGATATCACCAAGTATGTCAGTTGACTTCCTGTGGCCTGCATATCCAGGCATAGCCAGCACCACATCTACCCGCATGCTGCCATACTCCCCACCATGAAAATAATGGGCTGAACCTGAAACTGTAAGCCAGCCACCCCAAGTAAATGTTTTCCTTGTAAGAGTTACCGTGGTCATGTCTCTTCACAGCAATAAAAACCCTAAGACAGCCACAGAACCAACACCACCACCAGAATGAACTCAGAACTGTGGTTCGCCTAAGAATGAACAGAGAAGCTGTACCATCGGCCATAACTCAGGGTTATCCCCACTTCCTACCTTCTCTTGATGTGCAAGCCTCTCTCCTTTCCCAACAGAGCAGGCTCACTGCTGGCTGGCCGCAAAGCATGAGGGCTACAGTTCAAATCCCACATTCCCAAGGAAGAAGGAAGAAGGAAATTCTTGTTTGGCTGGGTAGGAGCAATACTCCAAGCAGCAGAAAGAATTCAGCAGAAGCGAGTATATTGAAAGAAAGCAGACAGAGCTGGCATGGAGAGTAAGGAGAGGACGGAAGGAGAAGAGTGGAAGGGTAAACTCACTGTCTTTGCTACTCTAAAGGGAACAGATACTCCTCGGAAGGAATCTCTCTGGGCAGGGCTCATGAATCTTGGCCAGGATGTTTAACCTCTTTGGAGCGGGAACAGTAACAACTAGTTATGCCTGCCTTCCACAAAATCAGAAGTCATGTATCTCAAGAGTACTTAGCATACAGGACAGTGGCATTCAAAAATGGCAGTGTGTGTGTGTGTGTGTGTGTTTGCAGGCACACATGCAGGTCAGAGGACAACTTTTGGGAATTAGTTCTCACCTTCCACATTGCTGAGGCAGGGTCTCTCTGGTGGTTCTCTGGCCCACAAGCTCCCATTTCTCATCCCTGACTTCCTCATCACCATAGGGTGGACACCGCCATCAGGATTGAGTGTCTGAGTGCTTTTGGCAAGCAATTTCACTGGGCCATTTTCCCGGCTCCAGGTATGATTATAAATGTTAAACACACAATACAGATGATTTTTTCTTAGAAAACTGTTGACTTGTTTCCACCAATATTGTTTAGCAGATCTGAGGAACCAGGCCATTCTGTCTACGTAGCTGAAGACACAGGAAAAGTGAGAAGTAAACAGTCACAACAGTTTTCTGTGTTCCCACCAACAACTGCTTTATTTCCTTTCTTTTGAGACAGTCTCGTGTAACTCAAGCTGGCTTTGAACTTCTGTGTCATAGCCAAGAATGACCCTGAACTGCTCCTCTACCTCAACGGCTGGAACTACAGATTCTGCCCACCACACCAGTTTTGAACTCATGCAGACCAGGTAGGTACTCCATAGCTGAGATGCAGCCCTGACTTACCCAATAGAATGTATCATTCTGTTAGCTGCTGACTGAAGTAACTACTGACACAGAGTCCCAATCTCTTTCCTCAGTTTACCGTCCAGAGAACTCAGTTCATGTGAGAAACTACATATAGAACGCGCAGAAAGGATTCCAAGACCTAAATTTACCAATCACGACTAGTTTTCTCACTATTACTCAATGGCATGAAATGAAATTTTTAAAAAGGTGAAATCTCAATTATAAAAATAGGATTTACAGGGCTGGAGAGATGACTCAGCAGTTAAGAGCACTGTCTGGTCTTCTAGAGGACCCAGGTTCAATTCCCAGCACCCACACGGCAGCTCACAATTGTTCGTAACTCCAGTTCTAGGGCTTCTGACACCCTCAAACAGACACACATGTAAGCAAAACACCAATGCACACAAAACTAAAAATTAAAAAAGGATTTATTTATATGTAGATACATACAGAATACAAGATGCATTCCTGATTACACACAGATTCTGCTTTCCCACTGGAAAGCTGTATGTGCGCACAGAGAGTGCTAAGACCTCCTCCAAGTCTCCACTGTATTGTCACCTTCAGTCTCAACACAATCGATTCCTTTCACAAGTGTCTTAAAATCAGCCACACAGCAGCATCTGCCACTAAAATCCTGCTATTACAGAAACAGTCTATCTAGCAAATGTTTTCATCTGAGATTCAAGAACATGTAATGCAGTAAATATCTTTCAACTTTATCAACCCTTTATTCCATATACCCAACTCCCCCAGTCTTTAGTACTCTGGTAGGGACCCTGAACTGGAGAGTACAACACGGTACATGGGAGCATGATCATTCCTTTTCTCCACTGGGAAGCCAATGTATTGTTTTGCCTTGGAGTGCTGTGCTTCGGATTACGCCCAAGGCTTATACTCTGAAACTAACATACTCTCGGACGAAAGTGAAGTAAATCAATGATTTGTCTTCCTACCAGAGAAGCATCTTAAATAATTTTGTTAGGTGCTGCCTGTAAATCTATTACTGTAAGAGTCCAAATTCGTTTTCCTTTAATAAGCAACCTCCTTTGCTGTGTACCTAGACGGTGATGATACTGTATCGAAATGCAGCAAATATCCCTTCAAAGAAATACATGTCACACTTTGAGAACTGCAGACTGAGGGTGTAGCTCAGTGCTGAAGCGCTCACTTAGCATGGCACCAGGCCCTGGGTTCAATATATAGCACAAGAAAATAAACACATACATGCTTGTACTCAGTGGTGACTATCTCAGTAGTGTACTCTGTACTGCCTTGAGGAAAAACCACATCTGTCTGTTTTCAGTATTCTCAGCACTTGTCAGAACACCTGGTACACAGGTTAGTAGATATTAAAGGAAAAATAATGTTCAATTCCAACTGACTCAGAGGCTAGAGTGTCCATTTCCACATGGGAATAATTTTATTATAGAATGCTAAGGGGAAATAACAGAATAATATGTACATCTTCACAGGAATGGTAACTCTGTATATATTCCAGAGATAAAAGCAGTGTTTCAGGTTTCCAAAGGCTTGTGGCTTGAATGTAGGGCCTTGTGCATACAAAGCAATCAGGCACTCTACAGCTGAGCTATAACTCCCACCTCAAAGCTGTGGTTATAATGGTAGCTAACGGTGATGTCAGCACCATTTTTACCATCAAGAATAATAGTCTCATAGAAGACACTGGTCCGTGCAGCAGCTTTCTCGGTTATATGACACAATAGGTGTACAGAAGTTTTTGAACCATTGCAGTGTTCCCGCTGCCCTGATAGATGAGAGACATGTTGTAGGCAATATCTCTTCGGAGGTCCAACTGGTCAACCTCTATGCCCTAGGAGGAAAAAACGAATGAGTATTTTACTTCCAACTGTCAACCATGTCAACATGATGACAAACTTCTGTCATTTTCCAGAATGATTTAAATTCATATAATACTAAAACCAGAATACCTTGGACCTACCTACACTGATTCAGGTAATTATTATCGTCATGGTTTCGTCAACTGCCTAACCAATAGTCATAGCAGACTTCAATTCTGCCTCACTGAATGGCACTGCAGAGCGGTCAGTGGCCTCCACTGAGTACTTGTCAGCAGTTCCCTTGATGGGCTGAAAGTTCACTTTCACTGATGCAGCCCAAAATGTGTGCTGCTGCTCATAGTTTGCTTCAGGAATTAAAGTGTCAGTTAAACTTTAAAGACTCTCTTAATAATGGCCGCTCTGTCTGTAGGAGGAGGTAGGGAGACAGCTGAATGGACAGTGTTTGCTGAGCACGCAGGAGGACCCGAGTGCAGATCTCAGGAAAGCTAGACACAACGGCACATCTGTAACGCCAGGGAGCCTACAGTGAGCCGGGCTGCGGAGAGGCGCCCAGAAGCTCATGGCCAGCTAGCCTGGTGTGCACAGCAGCTCACAACACACAGACTGTCTCAGAAACGACAGAAGGCAAGGACCAACCCACCAAGTTGTTTTCGGAACTCCAAAGTCTACATATGCTTGCAATCACGTGACCTCCCTACATACAAAGCAGGGTTGGTTTGGTTTTTTTTTTTTTTTTTTTTAAAGATTTATTTATTATGTATACAGTGTTCTGTCTACACATATCCCTGTAGGCCAGAAGAGGGCACCAGATCTCATTACAGATGGTTGTGAGCCACCATGTGGTTGCTGGGAATTGAACTCATGACCTCTGGAAGAACAGCCAGTGCTCTTAACCGCTGAGCCATCTCTCCAGCCCCCGGTTGGTTTGGTTTTTGATGAAACAGGTGGTTGTTGAACTTGGAAATAAACAGTGTACACTATTCAGGATTCACAACTTCCAGCTCCTATCTGGAAAGCACAGGAGCTGCCTCTGCATAACTGAAGAGGGTTAAAGGTCATAACCACATGTGCACAGGTTCAAAAAGTTGTTGACAGATCTTTTTTTTTTTTTTTTTTTTTTTTTTCCTGTTTTTCGAGGCAGGGTTTCTCTGTGTAGTTTTGCGCCTTTCCTGGAACTCACTTGGTAGCCCAGGCTGGCCTCGAACTCACAGAGATCCGCCTGGCTCTGCCTCCCGAGTGCTGGGATTAAAGGCGTGCGCCACCACCGCCCGGCTGTTGACAGATCTTTTTTTTTTTAAGATTTATTTATTTATTATGTATATAGCATGTATCCCCGCAGGCCAGAAGAGGGAGCCAGATCTCATTACAGATGGTTGTGAGCCACCATGTGGGTGCTGGGAATTGAACTCAGGACCTCTGGAAGAACAGCCAGTGTTCTTAACCTCTGAGCCATCTCTCCAGCCCTGTTGACAGATCTTAAGGCCAGGATGTCAAAGATTTTCCTACTGCTGAACCTGAGGATAAATATATTACAGAAAAAAGCATTTTGAGACAAGATCTTCATGAAGCCTGAGATGGCCTTCAGCTTGAGGTCCTGCTTGGTTTCCCATGAGATTGTTGACATGTATCACTATACCTGGCCCCAAACACATTTTACTACACACTATGTCTAGACCACAGTACACAGCAGAGCGTACTTCTCTACAGATAAAGGAAGCCACGTGTCAGTTACCTCGACCACGAGCGGAGGGAGCGCCAGAGCCTTCTGGTAATAGTGGATCGCAAGGTGAGCCAGTCCCAGTTGATGAAGGCCGCGGCCCAGATTGTAGAAAGATTCCTGGCAAGGTCCACGTATGCTGAGGTACCGATTAAGGAAGGAAAAGCCCTAGCAAAGGAAAAGGATGACTGAGGATGCTCGTCTGAGAATTCCACCCACTCAGTGCAGCCCACGGGAGGAGGAGGAGGCCAGGCTTGCTGGAGTTGGCCGCGTCAACAGTAACCCACCAATGTGCTGCTGATGCAGTGAATCGTAACAACACTGACCACATCAGAGTTTATAATCTGTCTGCCCAGTCCAGCTAGCCTTGACCAGCTGCCTGCCACCCTCTGCGCACACACTGGTGAGGTTATATCCATATTAGAATAAACTATTTTTTTAACATAGTTTTGAATTATTATTAGAACTAAGAGAATATTCTCCCTTGCTCGTTCTCTCACACTCCCTTTCTGGCAGAGTTAGACATATTCATGGAACTAATGTTCTTGCACAAAAACTAATTCCAAATGGATCAAACCCTGCAACTGCCAGAAGCAAACCTAGCCAGTGCCTGTAGGTGTAGGAAAGGACTCCTGAACGGGACTATTGCCAACAAGTGACAAGAGGGACTTCACAAGACTGAAAAGCTTCTGCACAGCTATGCATCTGACAGAGGTTAACATCTAGAACACACAAACAACTCAAAAACCAGAGTCAAAAGACACACATCACCCATTCAAAAAATGAGTCTGGGACTTGAACAGAGAGTTCTCAAAAAAAAAAAAAAAAAAAGAAGAAAAATGACTGAGAAATACCTCCTCTTATCCTGGTCAAAACGGCAAAGATCAGTGAAACGGACAAAATGAGATGCAAGGAAAGAGAGACCCTCCGTCACTGCTGGAGGGACAGGAAACTGTGTGGAGAAGTCTCCAGCTGAAACGAAATCCACAACATGAACTGGCCAGACTACTCCCTGGTGTGTGCCCAGAAGACCTCCCACTCCTGCTGTAATCATAGAAGCTGGGAAACACAACAACCTACTGTCCTAACCCGACAAACAGATAAAGAGAATGTGATTCACACACACCATGGAATACTAGTCAGCTGCAAAGAAAAATGAACCGTGAACTTTGCAGGTAAGCGGGAAACTAGAAACGATCTTACTGAGGGAGGTAACCCAGACCTAAAGACAGACTGTGTGTGTTCTCGGTCACTGGAGGCTCAGAGCTCCGTCCTCAGACATGAGGACAGCCTGGAGTAACCACAGAACTCAGGAAAATCAAATGGGAGCACTGTCAGGATGAGGGGCGGTGGTGAGCAGTGGAGAAGGGAGTAAACAGCGGGAGCACGTGATCTACGGTGAGAGGGAAGGAGAAAGGACAGGAGAAGGAGGAGAGTAAAGATGAACAGCGGGAGCACGTGATCTGATGGGAATGGGACTGACGGGCTCTGGGGCTGAAAGGGAGGAAGTACAGAAGGAAAATGGAGGAAAGCAAAATAACAATGTCTGAAAAAGACACAAGAAAACAGACTATTAACTATTTGCCTTAAAAACCCCTGTAATTCTGTGTATAAATATACATATATAATTCTAATGAACTTAACTGGTGCTCCCTTGAAGAGCCAAAGACTAAAAAACCCAATACCAGAGATGAGAAACCTGAGTTGCTGGCCTAGGCTGCCCAAGAGACCCCCAAACACACAGCCTATTGCTGTCGCCCTTGGTGGCCCCCAGAAATGGAAAGTGAGTCCCTATTGCCAAAGGCACCATGCACTTGAGAAACAGGCCCCAGAAACCCCTGAGCTGGAACTGACCTGAATGCCCCCTCTCTGAGGACTAGCTTCCATACCAAAAGGCAGGCACCAGGCAAGCTTCCACAGGAGGGAGGCAACCACCATTCCCACACAGCTATGACGCCTATGAAGTACAGCAACGGCCACCATGGCTGGAGAGTCCTACAACCACTACTTTACTAAACCAGCATCATCCCTAACAATCTATTAAACATTTGTCCTTATCCCCACAGATAAGTGCAGTCTTCACCCCTCGTCAAGGAACCTTTTCTTTGCAACAGACAGACCACAAATGCAGAGTTACAGAGCCCAATTCCAGTGGAAACATCTACAAAACATTCCCAGACTCAGGGAGCATTGTGGAAGAGGAAGCGGAAAGACTAAGACATCTGACTCAACCTCTGGCCTCTACACATGCACACCAATGTGTGTTGATGCCTGTACAGACATGTGAGTAGACACACAAAACTAATTCAATGAATCTTTATGGGAGCGCCAACTACCTGAGGTCCTAGAGTATAAAAGGGCCTGAATCAAAATCCTGTATATTTACCTATACCTGCCATGATCTGACTGTATATGCTCACCACACACATGGCTGTAAATCAGCCTTAATCTTCAGTATAACAATATGCTGAGTCCCATGAGTTGGGACACAGGCGTAAGTGTGGAGTACTCCCAACATGTGTATCAAGCAGGCATGGCTTTTGAGAAGACATGACCCACATTCACTCATTACCTGCACAGTCAGAGCGTGTCTCTTCAGCACGTACTTCTGTGATGCCATGTGGATGAAGGTCAGGCCGATGCAGAGATTGTAGAGGGGCTCACTGGGGTAGGCACGGAAGGCTTGCACATACTGTCCTGGAGAGACAGTGAGGCCAGACGATGATGTGCTAAGAATAGATTCCTTCTTTCCTCATCACTCAAATGGTTTTAAAAACCAAACACCACTGATTTTAATGCATAAAGACCTAATATCCACACACACATTAGTTTAAGCTTTATAGCAATGTACAACAATACTATTAGAAGTATCCTCATAAGTCTATCTTGATGATTAGGAGTAACTTAAGCAGAGAGAGACATTTCTCTATAGAATACTTCTAAAATCATTTAGCAGTGTGAGGATCTATTTTATGACCTTAAATCTCTTTTCAAAGTGAAGGGAGAATGTGTGTGTGGTGTGTGACGGTGTCTATGTGGGCAAGTGCATGTGTGCGCACTGTTGCCAGCTGATGACTTCTAACCCTAAGCAGGAATACCTGCTGACCTTAGACCTATTTGATCTTTAAAAACAGTAACAAACAAAACATTCTCACGATTACTTAGAAGCACTTATGCATAGCAGACTTTGTTCTAAATACTTCTTTATATTAACTCATTTACTGTTCAAAATAATCTCTACAATCGGTCCTTATATCTGTTGCAGAGACTGCTTTGCAATGGGAAAGAGGATACTTGAAACCCAGGCACTCCTGCCCTTGACCACTACGCTGACAATCTGGTGTCAGCACACTCACCAAGAGCATGTTTGAAACTCCCAGATACAAATGCGTTGTGTCCATTCAGAACGCACAGAGCATGATTATCCGGGTTTTTCAGCATCAGACGGAGGCAGAAGCGATGATGTCTTACATCTTGGGAGTGCATGGTAACTTGATTGAAAATATTCCACAGCTGGGGCTTATTGACATTTTCCATTACCATTACCCTAAAATAGCAGAAAGCATGTGAGAGAGACAGAGAATGTAGAAATCGGGAAGTTTAAGAATGAAACTCTTTAGTGCTATCCCCAACAAGGAAAAGCAAAACCTCTTCTACAAAGTTTTGGGTTTTTTTCCTAGAAAATGCTTCTTAAGTTAGTAATTCTTTATCTTATTCTTGATTTAAAAAAAAAAAAAAAACAAATACCTCTTAATCTAAACCATTTAACGGCTTGATTTACCTGCCTTCCAGCTTACTGTAGCTACAAGACCAGAAGCCATGACTAATACAGTGTGCCTGGCACTGTTTCAAGGCTTTAGACGTGATAAACCATTTAACCCTAATGATAAAAGTACGATGCCTTTTACAAATGGGACACTGAGGAAGGAGAGGGTGAGTAACTGGCCTGATGTCACCTTACCAGGAAGTGTCAGGGGACCTGAACCTGAGAAATCCAGCTCCAGAGTTCACCCCATGAAAGACCACCGAAGACTCACCTGTGAATTGAGCCAGTAAGCCACAGGAGCGTCAAGAACAAAACAGCTTGCTAATTCTGACTGTGAGGGCCTATGTCACGTAAGTACACATGTGCTATCAGAAAACACAGTTAAATACGATTGGTAGGGCTGGGAACAGGCTCAGTGGTTAAGAGCACATCTGCTTCTGCAGAGCATCAAGTTCCCAGCACCCCCGTGGTGGCTCACAGGACCTGTAAGTCCAGTTCCAGGGGATCCTGCACAGTGGCACATATACATACACTCAGTGGCACACACACACACGAGTATTTATGACTAGAAAGTTACCGGATATAGTCATATGCCTTTCTGAAATTTTTGTCCAGAATTGCAGCAGATAGACCGAAGTATTCTAGTTCTTTGCGTTTTTGTCTGTCGTCATAAAATGAGTAATATTCCAGTGAAGAATCTACAAGCAACTCAGCTTCCTGGAATCGGGATAAGTCACTCAAGGTGTATATGGCCTTCAAGAGAAGGTTCCACCAGTCATCTTTTGGCAAGACACTTGTGAGTACAGCAAATATTGCTAAAATGAGACAAATGAAAACCAACAGGACACTGTTAGTTCCAGAAACAGCAGTACTGGAAAAGAAAGATGCACATGGTGAGTGTACAGATAGCCTTCAGAGCCTGGGTCCTACGTCCTAACTCGTGGAGGAGCTGACAGAGATGAGGACAGAGAGCTGCTTGTGTGGACGCCAACAACCTCGCAGTCCAGTTAACTCCACTCTTGACGAATCCCTGCACAGCCAATGATCCACGTGCCTCTGTCAGTCTCAGCTCAGACACACGCTGCTCTAGCGGGGAACAGGCCTCTTCTCCATGGATGACCACATAGACTTCTGCATGCACACAGCCTTCTGATGTTTGCAAAATGACTGTCACACTTTACAGATTTGGGTTTTCTTGGTCTTTTTCTAATCTCAATTTTCTCTGCCTTTAACTTCCTTTTCATTTGTCCATAAGAAGTCTCCTTTAAAAAATTACATTTAAAAAATAGCAAGCCAGACATGGTAGAGCACACCTGTAAATGTCAGTACTCAGGATAATGAAGCGGGAGCATACCAAGAGCTGAAGGCCAGCCTGGGCTACATAAGCAAGTTCAAGACAAGCCAAAGCAATTTAGAGGAGGAGGGAGGGCATGCGGGAAGGTACAGAGGGGAGGGTAGACGAGGAGAGGAGGGGACAGAAGACTTGGGCTGATGACTGCAGTGCTTGCCTAGCTTGTGTAGGTAGGTCCCTCAGTTCATCCCTACCACTGGAACAGAACAATGTGGGGAGGGAGGGAGGCCAACAGATCTGCACTGTCTGAGCCACCACTTAACTCCTGGGAGTCTACCTTACACACCAAACCATGATAAATCTGTAGATGAAGATGCTTACTCTACATCACCATTCCTACACCACAATAGAAAGAAATGACCTAATAAATTATACAATTGCTATCCAGTGGACTATTGTACATTCTCCGACTAGAGCAACACAAGAAAAGTCTATGAAAAACCAGAATACTGAGTTGATGTAGGATAGAGGGGTTCCTTCAGGTGGAACACCTGCTTAGCATGTGCAAGACCCTGTGACTGATCCCAACCCTACAAACTTGTATCTAACATAAAGAAGCTTAGCTCACACATCCAATCCGATGTCATCTCCACTAAGATGAAGACAGTAACTTTACCAAACTAAGAAAAACCAACAGACTGGAAATGAGGAAGGACAAAGGTAGGTTTTACATGGAGAAAAATACTTTAGGGAAACATGTCCAAACTACATGCCATAGAGAAGTGTCTGAAATAAACACAGAATCCATGAACTGAAGAGACAGCAGGGCTCAGAAGCATCTATAGCCTAGATCATACGCAGCTGAGTGCTCTTGACTCAGGATAGGCCCTGGAGTCTGAGGCAGACTAACAGTTTAATCAATGCTGTTTTAGCTAACAATGACGGAATATGGCCAGACTGACATCTCCAGTCGTGTCTTATTGCTAAAGGTCTTTCTCTGAGTAACCACCTCCCTCAAACATCCGCAGTGCTTTTAAAACTCTGTGACTTAGTTAGACTGGGTCACTGCAATTTTCTTTCAGAGTTTCTATGACTGTCACTTTGTCAAAAAAAGAATTGAACACAACAAACCAATGTAACTGGCATCTAATCTTCACAAATTTTCTTCTTAAAAGGTCAAAATTGTTTTACTTTATGTTTTTCAGAGAAAGATTCAGTGGACATTTTCCTCTTAATTTCTGAAAGTATTTACAGTTAAGTCTTTTAACATGAATTGAGTTGGTTATACCTGGCAGGTTTAGATTATAATTTTCATTTCATTTAGATTATTGTCAGGTATTACTTCATCAGTCCTTTTCAATTCAGCCAAGTTTTTACATAAAGCAAATGAAGCAATTACCTTTTGCATCATAATTGGATGTTTCTTGCTCATTGTTGTCTGATATTTTATCTCTTGAGACTTTAATAAGGTAGAGATGCCTTTCTCCAGATTTGGAACTGGATATCAAACAAACTTGGGCTCTATTCATCGCAACCTGAAAAAAAGATGATGAGATGCTTCTTAGCCAATGATTTATACTGTAAGACTGATGACTTGAGTACCACAAACCAGACTGAAAGCTCTCCAGCAAATTACTCTATCTTTTAAATGCCTAAACGTAGAATGAATTGATTTTTCTTAGCATGTCTGTAGTGACTGAAATTCCTTTGATATCAGGGGAACATTGTCAATTCACTATGACATGCAGGGCAGGAGAGGGCGAGTGAATGCAAGCCACTTCCCTGCAAAAACAGACTCAGAATGGATGCACAAAAATGCACAAAAGTTTTGCAAAATGAACCATTTCAGTACATACTAAATACAGTCTACAGGGCTGATAACTGGTAATTCTAGAGTTTTCATATTACAAAGTAAGTATATTTAAAGATTTCATTTCACTGTTTCTCCAGTCAAGCTTATATTACCAGGTAGAACTTCCAGTCTTAGCTGGACTATAGTTCAGTGGGTGAGTACTTGCCTAGCATGTGCATGGCCCTGGAGTCAATCTCCAGTCATATAACACTAATTTCTAAGTCTTCTGGACTCATCTGCTCTTCACTTTAAAATGTCTAAAACAGAACAATTACAAAGCTATCATCCTGTTTAAATCAAAATTTAAACATCTGAAAACCAGGCCGGACTACTAGAGAGCACAGTCCCTACCCACCTTTAAAAGCATGGCGAGCATGGTCAGCAAGGTGTCCAGGTAGCCGTACATCTTGCCTTGTGAGAACAGCAGAGTGGAGCGGTGAAGCAGCAGCTTCAGTTCCTATGGAACAGCACATGACAGCGAGTGATAGACGTCTTTGCTGAAAATGGCTTGATTTGCAGAAATACGGTTTCTTTAGAACCCAGACTCTACGAACATTTGCTTTATGACATAATAATCAAAATGTAATACCTTAGAAACTATAATTTATATTTAATAAAAAATGACTAAAACTTGAGACTAACTCATTTTTCAAAACACTTAACTTAGAGGCTAGGGAGATACGCATGAAGACCTGAGTTCAGACCCCAGAACTTCACGGATAAAAAATCATGCAAGTGGGCTCACCACAGCACTGGGGGCACAGAAAAAGGGGGGTCCCTGAAGCTCCCTGGCCAGCCAAATCAATGAGCGACTGTCTCAATAAATAGATGAATAAATCAGTGTATGCGGAGAGAAATCTAGGAAAGATACCCCATGTTTGCTGCTGACCTCCAAACACGCACACACTCACACTAACTAGAACATGCAACACACATGTCATCTGTCTCTGACCTCCACACATGCACATACTCATGCTACTAGTACATAAGAACACACACGTCAAAACAAATTCCACTAAATTAACACACTGAACACAAACTCTGGCAGTAACTGTAAAAACAGGCAAATGACCTAGAGCTGAGGAGGAAGTATCCCGAGAAGCACCCCTGTGAGGTGGCCTACCTGCTGTGCGGCATTGGCATCCTGGGCTAAAGTATCTGGGTCATACATGGGCTCCAGAGCTTCCAGAGCTTTCTCAGGACGGCCTAGCTGCTGCTGCAGGATAGAAAGTGAGATCCTTGCATCGAGATGGAGTGGGGCCAGGTCAACCACCTTACTGTAGCTTTCGGCGGCGCGTTCCATGTAGCCCAAGGCCTTTAAACATTCTAGGGTGTGAAGAGAAAACAGGTTCAGTTCTTGAGCTGTAACTGGACAAAACTGTTTCTTCCGAATTGAATTAGTAACATACTTTTTGAGACAGTCTGACTATGCAGTGCAGGCTGCTCTCAAGTCCGCAACCCTCTTGCACCAGCTTCCCGAGCCTGGGGTTACCATTTACACTTCCCCAGCTGGCAGGATTTGACATTTTAAAGAACAGTTGTTAGAGCAACAATGGAATGGATCTGTGTTGTTCTACACCCCAACTACACCCTCCCCTCCCTCCCCTCCCTCCACTCCCTCCACTCCCTCCACTGTTAACTGATCAATCTACTGATCCTATCCCTGGTGCTTCTAGAGACCACAGCCAAGCCTTATGCACACCAGGCAAGCACTCTACGCGATGAGCTGGATCCCAGCCCTGCCCATCAGAATTAAACAGCCACAAGGATGCAGTCAGAGTCTGTACTCAATTTGCTGTCTCTACTCACTTATGCTATGTATTAAGCATTCCCCAGGCCTTCACTAGAATTTTGAATGTTATATAATAACCAACTATAAATACTTAATAATTATTTAACCGTACTGATACAGGGCTTGTTTCCAAAAAAACACTCTGGTCATACCACAGGAAACATCTTAATGTATCGAGAGTTCATGACTGGGAGACCCAACTTAATCCAAAGACATGTTTATATGGCATTAACTGTCTACATATTTTGAAATCAACATTTTATTTTTATAAATAAATAAGCCAGGTACTGGCTTCTTCTAATTGGCAACAGCAAGCTAGCTCCCTCCTCTCACAAACCCACGGAGATGTGACTCTCCAGTTCTCATCCCTCCCTACTCCCACATATCTGCTTCACTCACATTGTTACTGGGCTCCCCAGTTTTGTAAGCCCTCAATATCAACTCTCTCCCATATCCCACTCCTCAAAACGAGTCCTCAGAAGTTAAATCGTTTGAACTTGGAGGCGTGTCCTGATACACATTTCCTCTTTCCACTCTGGCAGCTCCAACACCAGCTGGATCTTCTCCCATGCCCTTTCCACTGTAACAACCTCAATATCTCGCCTCAAAGTGCTTCCTCAAATGTCTCCTGGCCACTACATTAGGCTAAATCTTGAAAACAAATTAGAATAGTAATATGAATGGATCATTGTAACGGCATCTCATATTTATTTCATGTAATGCCACAGCTATTAAATTCCTTTGATGGTCCTTCTTGATTTTTAAGATGACTCTGAAGTTTCAGTTTCCACTACAATTCAATTGACTAATACAATTCACTAATTTCAAGCTACATGGATTCAAAATGGAAGCAGCAATGATCCGAATCTGAATCATAAAGGATTTCTAAGTGTTTACTAATAAACACAGAGGAACAGTTTCAGTACCATGGCCTTCGGAGGGCAATGCACACCCATACTCTGGGCAACCCTGGCTCTTCTCTTTACAAATCCCACAAAGGTAACTTTTATAAAGGTATTACAATTATATTCATGTTTACTCTTTGAAACGGAAAACTCATTTTTTTTTTTTTTTTTTTTTTTTTGGTTTTTCGAGACAGGGTTTCTCTGTGTAGCTTTGCGCCTTTCCTGGGACTCACTTGGTAGCCCAGGCTGGCCTCGAACTCATAGAGATCCGCCTGGCTCTGCCTCCCGAGTGCTGGGATTAAAGGCGTGCGCTACCACCGCCCGGCGGAAAACTCATTATTAAGAGGACATTTTTCCTAGATCCTGCCTGTGATGTGAGCTACTGTCCCAACTACTGTCCCAACGTGTCAAGTAGTTCTTCTCTGGCTATAGAGGACTTTCTTCTCTCAAATAATTTTAAAAACCTTCTAACATATATTAAATGAAAACTGTTCAGTTAATGTTTTTTTGTTTTTCTTTTGGGGGTCTTGTTTGTTTGAGACAGGGTCTCACTATGTAGCCTTGGCTGGCCTAGAGCTCACTATATATAGACCAGGCTGGCCTCGAACTCAACAGAAATCTGCCTGCCTTTGCTTCCCAGGTGTGCACCACCAGGCCCCAGCCTTAAAAATCTCTTTTCTTTATGACAACCTATCTTTTATTTTTATATGTCTAAGAGATTTGGTTGCTTTCTAAGCTATTTTCTCTACTCTGAATGATTTATTTTCAGACTACCATGGACTTAATCACAATAAAACAAAATGATTAACAGGTTAATCTTGAGCATGTGTGGCTCAAATAGCACAGAAAAGCACATTAACTATTTTCTCTCAAAACAACATTAAATATATTTATAAAAACTCATTAAAAATAATTTTGCCCATCTGATAATACAGTTCTATAATGTATGTTACGACAAGTCAAAGAGGGTATTTAAGGGGCATGTCAGCTTTTCTGTTATCACCCTAGTGATGTGCAGCAAAGTCCACATTGAGTAAACTCACTGTCCTCTAGAGACACTGTGGCTTGGACCTCAAGTATCTTAATGTCACTTACGTGAGGAGTAGAACCTAATATCCCATAAGGAATGGGCTCAAGGATGTTGACACTTAATAATCTAGCAAGACTCCTGCAATCCTAATCTTCCAGCTACACGAAGCCGTAAATACTTGCACCAAGTCTACTGTGTTACAATGACTGCCGTGCTGGGAATATAAAGGCCTGCCTGATTGTATGACTAAAACTGTTTCCTCCCACAGCAGAGCGTTACCTGCATGCCGGAGCCAAACCACTGCCAGGTTGTACCTCTCAGAGCAAACCAGCGCGCTGAGCAGGGGAAGCGCAGAATTATATTCACCAACATCCAGGAAAGCTTCAGCAACATCAAGGTAGAGGTCGCCCATATCTTCAGGATTCTGTTCCACCAGCGTTGTCAAGAGAGGCTAAACCCAAATAAAACCCGAGGTCAAACATTCATCACAGATAGCCACATCTCTGTACCAGCTGTACTACATAAGCCAAAAAGCAATGAGGACTAACAGAAACAGCTTGGTGGTCATTTTTCTGCTCATTTCTGTATGTCTATTAAAAAGATTCAGACTTTCATCATTTCTTTACTCATTCATTCCTTCATCGACGTGTGCAGCAGCTAGGAAGTAAGCCCACCAGGAGTGCTTTCTCTATCCAGCCAAACAAGCCTGTGCCTTTGGCTCCATGTGTTTGCTGATGCCTGAAAGGCTACTCTGTCAGTGTTTACTCAAACGTCACCTTCTCAGGGGACCCCTCTACTAAAAACATACAGCTTTCTCCCATTCCTACATTCTGTATATTGCTTGTTTTTCTTTAAAACACTTTTCACCAACCGATAACTTACAGATTTAATCCCTTAGAACAAAAGATCCATCCCTGAAGAGAAGGTTTGATCAACAAAGCAGATGCCCAGTACATTTTTTATTCAATAAAATACTTGTTCCCAAGTCAGAAAAAGAGAGGAGATATAGCAACTATATAGACTGCCTAAAGGCTAATCACAACTTCTGATCTTTGGATTGCTCTCACTTTAAAAGAAAATTATTCCAAGCCCAATTCCAAAACACTTTGCTTTTATTAGCCATTCCTGTGAAAGTAATTTGACGTTTACTGTGTCTTCCCGTTGTAAGAAATGTAACAATCTAAGGCCAAGTTATGATGTCTGGTCATCTGCAGAGAGTGGACTCAACGGGAAGGATCCTACTGCTCAGGCAGGCGCAGTTCCCGGTGCTACTTACATTGAGTGGCTCGAGGATGTTGAGATGCACCAGGCACACCATCAGCTTCACCGTGATGTCTATGGGCACACTGTCAGGTATAGAGCAGGTGACGGTCTCGGCAGCTGGGGAACATCAGAAAGGCATTCCTATGTGCAAGCTCAGGACGTAAAGTAACCTAAGACAACTCCAGCCTGCACCCAAGAGCCGATTTCCAACAGCTCTAGGGGAAGATCCCAGTCCATGCTGTTCTCGTCAACTCTGTTAGCAGCTTCTGACCTCCTTCAGTCTGTCTTGTTTGTACTTAGCCTGCCTTTTTCCTAACATCGACTTATCTCAAACACAAATTCCCATACCTTTTACCAGACGACAGAGGATTAAAAAATCAAAAAGGACCAGGATATATGAAACCTCTCTTTTTAAATTCTTGAATTCAAAAGCTTCTCTTAAGACTTTACTTGAGAGATTTATAAAAAGGGCTAAATACTTTTCTGCTTTCTAAAACTTCATTATAGCAAAACAACTTTTAAAATTCTGGGAAATTAAAGGAATTCTATATTTCATATTTTGCACATTAAATTACAATTCAGTTTGTGTTCATTTCATAAACTGTACATGATATTAGTGATGTGCCTTTGGTAGTAGACTCAAATTTAAGTTACTTACAAATTAAGTAATCTCATCCATTTTACAGAATTTGCCATTAATTGTCTGAGCTACCCAATCATAGGACTAGGGTTTCATTATGAGACTGTTTTAACAATGAACACCATGATAGTAACTGATAACACAAATTTAACTTTGATATTTATTCTACACAATTTTCCTACCATGACATTTTGCTCACTCAAGACCTAAGCTCCCTAAGGACATATGTCAAGTCTACTTGACTAAAGACAGTACCTACAGCATACTTCTTCTGAAGACTATATCTGTGGTCACCCACCTACAAAAGTACTAACCAATACGGTCACCGTTTGAGCATTGTGACTTCTAAAATAGGATTCTTCTTAGATCTAGGTTCTATATCCCAAATACTAGCATTTTGGTTTATTGTTTAACATGATCTGAATGTTTATATCTCCCACATATGGTATAGTATATGATGGCATTAAGAGGAAAGATCTCTGGAAGGTAAGGTCACAAGAGCTCTGTCCTCAGGATGAGGATTCATGTCTTTTTTATAAAGAGGTCTAAAGGAGTTCTGTGTGTCTGTCTCCCACATGAGGACATACAGATGGTACCGTATCAAACCTCTGCTGCCTTGGTCTTCGACTTCCAAGCCTCTAGAAATTTCTGTCTGTAGATCGATCACCAAGTCTAAAGTGTCTTGATATAGCAGCCCAAATAACTATTTAATGAAATACCCAGGAAGCTATCGGAAGCAGACAGTACTTGGCATCAACTCACTTCCCGTAACTCCCACCAAAATCCTCTCAAGATAAGGATGAAAAATACTACACAGGGACTCTGTCACAGGAGTAAGGACGCACACTATGACCCCAAATGACTAGTGTGTTCCACCTCGGAGTCTAAGTCATACATGTTAACATTTTCTTAGACGAGGTCAGTGGGTGTGGTGCAAAGATCAGGCAGGAGCTAGAAGAGACGCAAAGGCACACTTCAGGTACAGCTGTCTACTCAGATCTGTGATTATACATCCGAGCTTTCACAAATGGTAGGATAATCCTACCAGTCTCTACTTTTTATGTGAATACTAAGTCTTAAATAGAATTTTTAATAGTCGATCACTTAAAGCCCTGGAGAAAAGTAAATTGCTCTAGATCTAAGGTGCTGATCTACTCAGCAACTCACTCTTTTTCTTCTAAGAATAAATAGGAGCTGAGTGTGGTGATGCACATCTGTGATCCGAGCATGTGAAGGCTGAGGCGGGAGGACCGCAATGGTGAGACAGTTTCTGTAGAAACTGCTGCTCTGAGGAAACAGGAGGGCTGCGGTATAGTGAGGTCAGGTGCAGGGCCTGCGCACTCTGCACAGGTCTTGGTTGTGCTGTGGTCAGTGCTTGAGAGAAGAATGAGGCAGTACACGCTGAGGATGGCGGGAAGGAAGATGGAGTCTGGGCAGCTAAAGGGCTCATTGCTAGTTTCCGTACTGTCACACAGAGCCAAGACCTACACACATTATTTTACAGTCATACTTTTTCTTCTCTTTTCTTCCTCCCTCGGTCCCTCCCTCTCTTCCCTTCTTTTTTTGTCTGTCTTTTTTTAGGACAGGTTCTTGCTGTGTAGCTCTTGCTAGCCTCAAACTCAGAATTGTCATGCCTCTGCCTTCCAAGTGCCAGAATTGTGTCACCATGCCTAGCCTAGCCATGATTTTTGGTTTAGACTTTTTTCTTCTAAAAAATTATATTTTTGGCTAGGTATGGTGTTGCTTACCTGTAACCATAGCACTCTGGAGGCTGAGGCAGGAGGATTGCCATGAGTTTGAGGCCAGCCTGAGCTACATGGTAAGTTCCAGGTTAGGCTACAGAGTGAGATCCTACCTCAAAAAGAAATAGACAAAATAGAATAAAACACACAAAAGTTAAGAGAAGTAGCAAGTTCAAATGGGCATATTAATAAAGGAACTCAAAACATTTTTTTAAAATTGCTTATAAACCAAGGTCTAGCAATATATCTCAGTGTCAAGTGTTTGTCCTTCATGCACAGGCTCTGGTTTTGACCCTAGCATTGCCAACAGAAAGAAGATTACATAAAAGCCAACATAAGAAGGCAGACTCCTGCTGTGGCCATGAGGAGAACATTACGTCTAACAAGAGGGTTCTGCATGCGTCCCTACGTGAAGTTAACTACAACCTTTATTCTCTTCTGAGGTGCCTTCTTCCACAGTTTCCTTCTCTAGGACAATTCCAGAAAAATCTGTAATCACCTAAAAAAATGAAAAAAAAAAAAAGAGAAATAAAAGCTACATATAAACCCTTTTTGTGAGTATTTATTTCTAATAGTCCTTACAATATAAAATGGTATTAAAAGAGAAGAATCTTCTTGAAATAAGAAATCCTAACTGTAGAACATTAACATTATTACATCACATTGACTAAACCAAAGATTTATCAGTTCAACTGCAAACCAACAACCTCCTTTCTCCAACGATATGGCTCTGGTGAGTCGTGCTACCATCGAGTGTAGATACACCTGGGCTTTATAGTGGCAATATCATTTATCATATAATTATAGTTTGTATTTCACACAGAATCTAGAAATCTATTATTTCTACATAGTTTAAATATGCAATTTAGAGTATAATCAAAATGACAAGATGCTAATTTCTAAGCATTTCTGCAACATAAGCACAGGTCTAATCCTAAAGGAACCGCACGTGAGCATCCTACCTCCAAAGCTTTGTCATACTGCTTGTTGGAGATATATAATTCAGCTGCGATGTTAACATCCTCCATGGAGACTAAGCCTTGGTGTTTGGAGAAGGCTTCCTCGATTATGTTTATGGCTGAAGTACTGTCATTGGCTTCGTAGTAACTCCTAAAAAAGGTGAGTGGCAAGTGAATGAACAGTTGATTCTGACTCTAAAACTCAATGTCTTGCTTAGGCCCTCTAACAATGAAGTGATTTCAGTTTCTTAGGAGGAGGAAGCCTTTGAATTACAGTAGCACCTCCCTCTCAGAGCAGCACTAGGAGGGTAGAAGGGTCAATGCCTACAAACGGTGACACAAGACCGCCTAGTGGCAGAGGAATGTGGCCTAGCATGTGAAAGGCCCTGGTTCAAACCCCAGCATCACAAAGAAATCAAAGGTGGCAAAAACAGACCCAAGGGCTGAAGAGATTCACCAGAATGTCAAGTATTTGCTATGTCAGCATGAGGTTCTAAGTTCAAGTCCCAGGACCCAAGCAAAAAGCCAAGCATGGTGACGTGTGCTAGGAGACAGACACAAGCAAATCCCTGGGGCTCAGGGGCAGTCAGACTAACATAGGTGGTGAATCTCAGGTTCCAGCTGA
The DNA here is from genome assembly GCF_949786415.1 of Peromyscus eremicus. Taxonomy (NCBI): domain Eukaryota; kingdom Metazoa; phylum Chordata; class Mammalia; order Rodentia; family Cricetidae; genus Peromyscus; species Peromyscus eremicus. The sequence goes on along the minus strand of NC_081429.1, from coordinate 55,549,780 downwards.
GACCCTGTCTCAAAAAAAAAGATAGATAGGTCCTGAGAAATACCCAAAGGCTGGCCTCCACATGCATAGACACACACACACACACACACACACACACACACACACATGTGCAACTAAACAAGAACACACACAAGTCACAGTCCATTTCCTAAGAGAAACTGCTATGAAGGGAAAGCACATACTATGTTCCATATAAGAAATACCGGAGCTTGGAGGGCATAGGTCAGGAGTACTCTGCTTGCCTAACATGCAGAAAACCCCGAGGTCAATCCCCAGCACTGTGGGTCAGGTGGACAGTAGTCATAAAGATTCACGGCACTTCAATGGTTCTATTTGAAGTGAATATGGGTCTGTAGAGAATCCACAGTAATTAATGAAGGTCTTCAAAGCAGAACCTGACTACCTATTCCTGGCGCAGATCTTACTGTCAAAGGTGACAGGCCACGGTAAGCTCCGCTGACGCCAGGACTATCACTGCTCATTTGTTTCACAGTTTTCCGTTGGTTTTCCTAAGAGTCCAACAGTGAAGTATGGAAGAGCTCTTCCATACAGCACCAGCAGGTCTACCCAAAGGAGAAGATAATGGGAATCATACACTGAGAAGTATAGGAACAAAGGACATGAAAGATCAGTAGACCGAGTCCAGGTAACGTTACAAAAGACATCATCTCCCTCAGGAGTCCTTGTCAGAAAAGTAAAAACGCTTTAAAAGCTAATTTGAAATGGGAATACTCAGGATGATTCACTTGGAAGTTAATTGTGGACAAGGTGTACTCTTGTTAAATAAGCTGATTGGAACTGGCCCAAAACCCTGGATTTTTGTTGTTGGTTTTATTTAGTGCCTAGATCAAACCCAGGCTCTTGTACATTCTAGGCAAGCATAGTACCATTGAGATAATTCCCTACTCCAAGAATCTGCATAATTTTAGTTTTTTTAAATAGTGAAAAAATGTTCTACTTGTAAAATATATAGTCATGATCAGAGCTGATACCAAGAAAAACATACAATTTCACGATATATTGACAATGTTGTAATTTCAAAAGCTACTTCCAACTCATTCCCAACATAAAAAATTGGCACCAACTCTTCCGAGATGCATTCCTCCTCCCCAGCAACAGTCGCACTTAGATCATTTCGGTTTTCCCATGTTTCCAGGGTAGACTAGATTGGCTGATCCAACCTGAGCACTTCCTTGATTTATTGTTAATTACTAAAACTACTCCATTTGTGAATGACACGCAATTTTACTCTCTAGCTTTGTGTCATTTTACTTTTGCTTAGGAAGTTTTATAAATTTACGGTAACAGATTCATTTTCTCATTCTTTTTAACTTCAATTTAAAAAAGTATGTATTGCTCTGAATTCTAAAATGTACACACACTATACTTCCACATTTTCAAACTTGTCAGTGATAGGCTGGTACCAAGCACTATAAAGAGAGAGGTTGGTGTCAGGGCAGGAAAAGGTCTCTACAGTCAATACGACAACAGTGCCCACTGCCACCTCACCTTTATTATAAGCCACTGTTTTAGCACAGCCTAGCAGTGATAGGAGGCATAGCAAATGTGAGGAGAGCCTGTAAGACTTTCTAGTTACTTAAAGTATAGTAATACTAATTTTTAAATTCAGAAATACACACTCACAGCAACTAGGATATGATTTACCCAGTTTTGTTAAAAGGACATTTGTGAAAAAGGAGTTAGCCCCAAAACAGAAGTATGCTCTTTCAGCAGGCTGTGTAGTGAACACCAGAAAGTATATTAGCACAGACACAGCCCTCCATCAATGACCCCAACACCCTGACCCTGCCACTGCAGTAAAGAGAAGTGAATCTCTCCATGACAACCTGAGTCATCTCCAGTTTCTTCATCTCTAGGTCTCCTTCTTAGCTCCTTTGACAATGACATCATTGCTACAAGAAAAAAATCCGTCTAAGAACTATGAATGTCACCAATGCTGAGTTCTCATTCTTTGCACGAGAAAAGTCTGACACACGACAGGCCAGTCTTCCACACTTACTGATTTTAAAAGGCCTGGAAACCAGATTATCCAGTATTCACAATCTTACAAACAAGGAAAACCAATTCCACCCAGCATCATAAAATGGTTTAGGTCCCATCCTCTTTGCCTTCTGTATTCAGCCGGGTGCATGTGCAGTAGGGCAAGTGTCCTCCAGGACATTTTTAGGGAGAATCCCCTATCTACCATCTTAGCCTTATGCACAACTGGGTGTGTACAGGATTAAAATCAGATGCATTACGGGAAGGGACATGTGCCGTAAAAAAGTGAATACGGTGAATACGTCACCTAATCTATCAGTCACAATAGAGAACTGTCCAACTATGGCCTTTAACAACTAAAACAATCAAACTCCTCCTCAACCCCAGAGGGAAACCTGGGCACTTGAATACTCTCCCACTCACGTGGCCTGCAGTCTCCTTCTATGTTTTCTTTTCGCGGTTTTGTTTTGTTTTGTTTTCTTTTGAAAAAGTTCCCCTGCTACTGTGTGGACTCTTACTTTCAGTTCTCTGGATTAGAGACTAAGAAGCGAGAAGCACCTGACCTAGATGCTCACTATGCTAACACTACCTCTCCGCCAAAGATCTCCAGGCAGCTAACCTCAGTTCCTGCTCCATGGGACCTGTCTGCCAGGCTTCCCCAGGACGACCACCCCGCCTTACTGGAGTGCTTTCTTCAGTGAATCTAGAATGCCACGTTCTTCGCTTCTTCCCCACACAGGGCATTTTCTTCTCATCTGCTGGCTGCCGCCTCTTTTCCCTGGTGTCTAAACGCTGGAGTGACTCGAGAGTCAGTCCTTCCTCAGAGCTTTCTTCTTTTACCACATTCTCTTCCATCCCTCCCGTACACATGAGCCCACGTGCACAGCCCACATCTACCACACACTCCTTAGCCCACTCTTAAGTGACATCAAGAATCTGGTCACCTCCTACTGCCTTCTGCTGTCTCTGCCCTGATCAAGCGCTGACTTTCCCTCCCAAGTATCATTTCAGTAATTTCCTGTCTCTGCCCTGATCAGCTATGATTTTCCTCCCAAGTATCATTTCAGTAATTGTCTGTCTGTCCCTTCCCACTCTTCAATTTTTGCTCAAAAGAGCAACCAAAATTGATGCACTTAAAAGTTAAGTCAAATCATGTCCCTTTCTCCTCAGACCCTTCAGTGCCTTGCAGACTCTTCAGAGTAAAAGCCCCCACGGGCCGGCTGCTCTGCTCCTCTGGGACCTCTTGCTGTGCTCACCTGACACATCAGCGTCCCTCTTGTTCCCTGCACATCCCTGTGTCCTCTTCCCTAAGCGACAGCTCCCTTCAGTGAGGACCACAGAAGGTGGGGAGCCGAGTCCTTCACTCACCCTGCTTTAAAATAACACACTCCATACCTGGTACTTCTATCGCCCTCCCTGTTTAATTCTCCTCCATCACTGATCAACGTGATACACTGAGTAACTGGCGGTTAGCTGATCACTGCCTATCTCCCCTCAAGGGCTACACTCTCCAGGAGGGCAGAGAACTTGTAACAGTTGCTTGATAGTGGTCATCCGGGCTCCTTGTACCACGCCCATGGAAGATATAGTCAATGAGTATTTCTGGAGGGCAAATAAGGACCAAAGCAAAGCCGAATCAATCAGCTGGCCATTGCCACGCTCCACATATAACACACGTAAAAGCCAAGCTGATCATCACGAGCCACCTAATGCTCCTCAGGTCCATTAGACTAAGCACTGTAGTAGCTGCAAAATGAACTGCAGCTAATCTGGCAAGACCCTCTGTGCTCAGGACATAGCATTAGCCATCAATCTAAAGTTGCTTCCCTGACTGAACTTGTAAAAAAGTATCTACTGTTCCTATATAACTGTCCTGAGAGGGTGATGGGAAGTTCACAGCAAAACAGCATCAGAACGCAAGGCAAAGGACTAACAGGTTAATCCTAATATGCCAAAATGGAGACAGTTAAGCCCAGGATGAAATGCTGCACTGTGCTCTTCAAAAGGAAGAGCAGCAGGAAACACCACTCACCAAATGCTTCCTGCTCTGCTCTGCTTCCTAACACAGCAGGGCAAGTAAATGCTGTAGGGTTTCTAAAGAGCGAGCCTGCGTGAATGGCAGGGCGACATGAAACCTACTGTCCCAGTGCTGACTCAGGAGGACTACAGAAGACTGCAGACCACAAAGATTTCACTGACACATCTGCAATAAAACAACCTTATTTAAAAAGTCACAAGTAAATACAACTTCAGCTAAGTCGCAGAAACCTGGAGTCTAACCCCCTTGCAGAACACACCTCACTTTTCAGCTTCTGAGCCCTAGAAATGCAATCTCACATTCAAAACTTTCTAAGCAATCACACAGTTGACTTGGAAACCAAAAATCACTAAATAAAAAAATGCTATAATTGGTCAAATATAAAATACAGAAAACAAAAATTTTCTTTGAACTTCAATGCAAAAATACATTCTATTTCACATAGCTTTGATTTGCAAAATGACTAATAAAGGCATGTGGGGTGTGTGTGTGTGTGTGTGTGTGTGTGTGTGTGTGTGTGTGTGTTTCACTTCAAACTTACTTTGCCATATCTCTAGCCAACTGCATAAAACGTTCTCCATCAGATGGAGACAAAAGATTTAAAATACGCCTATAACCATCCATGGCCATTTTATGATCACCCATCTGTTCATAAAGGCTTGATCTCTCCCACAGGTAACGAACATTAGTAGGTTCATATTTAAGAGCTAGAAAGAAAAGAAGAATAACAAATTACATATTTATCAAAAGAGGTGTGACTTACCTCAAAAATGTAATAAACACTTTCCCATTGGAAACAAGAAAATAATTCTGGAATAAATCTATCTTCACAAGAATTCTTGACTGGGCTTGGTCTAAGACCAGACTGGACCCCTATAGTAATCCTCATTTGGGGACTCAAGTTACAAAAGTTAACAGCCTGAAAGCAACACTGAGTTCAGTGGGAACTCTACAATTTTATATAAAATAAGTCACAAATAAACGTGAGGACAGAGGGCTCCAGACACATGCCGTGACAGACTACAAGGAACAAACACATCTGGGCAAGGAGCACAACCCAGTAATGCAAGAAACAACTATTATGTAACTAATAGTTCTGGCAACACAACCTGTCTACCTCAGCCTCAGGAAATCACAGATGAGGTGGAAAGAGTGCAGAGCCCGAGGCCCAGGGTAACTGCTGTGAGATAGTATCCCCTAGACACGACGTGGAGAATGCACCGAGGTTCCTGAACAAGACCAGCATAATGACAACACTAGCTGATATGCCCACATGGAGAAGGAAAATTCCACATGGTCCCACCTACAAGATCTACAGGTGACCAATGGATACCGAGAGAATCTGTCTCCTCCAGGGAGGAGGGAGCTATTTTCCTATCCTAAGTGGTTAGCCCTGGACACAAATACATATAAGGGAAGCCAAATGGATTTAGCAGGTTATACATATACCTTTATGTGAACACACACACACACACACTCTAATAAACAGGTGAGCGTGAATTTAGAGGGTGACATGAGAGGGACTGCAGGGGAGAGGGAAGGCAGGAGTGACCGAGACGCAGTCCTCACATATAAAGTTCTCAAAACAATTCAATTAAAAAAAGAGAGAGAAACAAATACAATTGAGCTAACAACAAAATACAAAGAACAAATGCATTAATGACCCATCATATAACGCCTAATGAAACAAAACAAAAAAATAATCTTCCCATCTATACAAGGAAAATGTCATTACCTTTTGTATAGCAAAAAATAGCCTGCTTAATATTATCTTGTTCCAGAGACATTTCTGCCAGCCTAACCCATTCTTCTGTGTCACTGGGATTTAAATGTGCAGCAATCAACTCAAACTGCAATGATTTCTCCATGTCACCTTGGTCCTCGTATATCATGGCAAGTGTAGAGAATGGCTCATAAGCCAAAGGAGCTATAATAATAAAAATATCAAAATAAATTTCATTGGCTAAAGGAATAAGCTAAAGCTGATATTGATGCTACAGTTCAAACTGCAGATTTTTTTCTAATATCTAAACTCATTCCAACAGAATTATAAAAACTATTCAACGGAACTTTGAAAAATAAAAAAACACTATATTATACTTTATTTTCAAACACTTTTAGACATTATTATTGATTTACTTTTGAGGTGGACTCTTGCTACCTAGCTCAGGCTGACCTCAACTGACTGTGTAGACCAGGCTGGTCACAAACATGAACTGACTGTGTAAACCAGGCTGGTCATCAACCTGAGATCCCCAATAGCCTGCCCAGTTCTAGAAATTCAAGGCAAGCGCCATCATACCCAACACCATTCTTAAAAGCATTATTTCCTTTAACAAAATACAATTTCATGAAAACCCTCCCTTCTAACACATCTTCCTTGTGAAAATCTCTTTATACTAAGGCCAAATATGGCCTAAAAACTTGGGGATTTCACCCAGGAAGCATCAGTCACATCAGTGTGGTCGAACTTGCACTATTTCAAACTCCTGCATCATAGAGGATGAATGCACACAGGGTACCCAAACAGCACTTCAGTCTAGGGTGTCAAATGTAACAGTTAATCAATCTATATTTCTAAAATATTATTTATGGGGAAAAAAATCTCAAAAACTGCTGCACATTAAAGTCAAAGTGCTTTCCAAAATAAACAGTTATAAGTTGAAATAAATAATATTGGAAAACAAGAACTAAGCAATAATATATCCTACAGAAATGCTTGGTTAATCTTATTTCTGATGGACTGAGGAAACAGCCACAAGTTACCCTAATGAGTAATCCTGGAAATTATAGTAAGACTTCTAAAAGGACCAAGTCTAACTAAAAGGAAATGCCACAACACTGAATGAATGTATTAGTAGTGTAACAGCTACCCAAGGCACTCCGCAAGGCAAAGTGATAGCAACCAAAAAAGTGATGTGATAGACGCAACTGGTCACAATCACTACTGAAGATGTCTTCCAACATATCTAAGGTGTACCAACTAATGGAGATAAAATGACAAACCTAAATGTATCTTTACTAAAAGATAGATTAAAATAATTTAGCACTGCCTAATCTAGAAAATGAAACAAAAATCAGTAACAATATCAAAAATTTATCAGAATATTCTTCAAGTGATTCTAACATAATACACTCACCACTAAAATATATATAAAAATAAACAGGGCTGAGGGTATAACTCAGTTGGTAGAGCACTTGCCCATAGTGCAGAAAGGTGTGGATTCCACACCACAATAGAGACAGATGGATGAATGGATACATAAACTGGCTGACTTAAAAAGATTAATGCTAGCCAGGCAGTGGTGGCCCACGCCTTTAATCCCAGCACTCGGGAGGCAGAGGCAGGTGGATCTCTGTGAGTTCAAGGCCAGCCTGGTCTACAGAGAGAGATCCAGGACAAGCACCAAAACTACACAGAGAAACCCTGTCTCGGAACGCCCCCCCCCCCAAAAAAAAGGTATTAATGCTATAAGAGTCTCAAAACCCTAAAATGAAAAGTTGAAAGGGGAGAGGGGCCAGAAAGAGTTCAAAAGATATTACTAATTTTTCACTGAATCATATCCTGTGGTCTCCATTTTCTATTAACTCCTACCAATGTTACTATTACAGTGACCTTGACTTCTGAATGTATTTTATATAAATAGCACAATTAAATGCTTCCCCATTTGCTAAAGCAGTCAACCAGTTAGCTATTATCAATTAAAGTCCCTGCAGAAAACACCTTGTCTTATGATTTCCATGCACATCAATATCGCCTCTTCATGTTCTCCTCGAGCAAATCGAATATTGGCTTCACCCATGAGACCTCTCAGGGCTCTGGGAAGTTTACTCCGAGGCCTCTTCTCCTGTCCAGAGGAAAACAACAAAGAGATTAAGATAGAGTAAAGCTCAGATTTCAATTCCAAACACAAATATAAAACTTCTAAATCTTCTAAACTCAGAACTAGGTACTTAGTAATTAGAATTCTGATGCCTTAATTTTAGGTCTAATTACACAAAGCAAGCTAAAATTCAAATGCAGGAAAGAACCAAATTCTTTTATGATACTCTCCTAAGAGGAACACCAAAGAAAGTCAAAACAAACAGAAACAAAACAAAACCTTCCTACAGTTGAAAGTCCAACACACAATTAAATACAAACTGCCCAACGGTCAGGATTACTGGACCACTCATTAACATACAGCATCATTACACAACAAAATGATGCCATTCCATTCCATACCAGACACTTACCAGAAAGTCCTCCTTCTTGGACATTTATCAACATAAACTTGATAAACAACAACAAAACCCACTGAGATACACTATGGATTTTTCAGTAGCAGAACTACACAACATTTGACATATGAACAATCAAGGCTTATACAACATTCTCCAAGACAAAGCCAGAAATGAATGATAATTCTCAAGCGTCTCAGAGAAAAGGAAACGTCCACACCTGACCCAGGTAGTCAAAGACTCTCTGATGACTTCACATCTCTGACGAGATCAAGGCAGACACTAGAAGATGGAAAGACCTCCAACTTACGGATTGGCAGGATACTGTAAAATGACCATTCTACCAAAGGAATTTACAGATTCAATGCTACCCCAATCAAAACACCCGAAACGTTCTTCACAGAAATGGGGAAAAAAAGAACCACAAAAACAAAACCAACCTAAAGCTCATATGGAACCACAAAATACCCCAGATAGCCAAAGCAGTCCTGAGAAAAAAGCACAATGCTGGAGGGATTAACATTCCGTATTTCAGGGTACAGTAGAGAGTTATAGCAATAAAAACAGTATGGCACTCACACAAGACACACATGTGGACCAATTAGACAACACAGAAGACCCAAACATGAGTCCACACAGCTACAGCTGTCTGCTGTCTATCAGAGACGCCAAAAACACACACGAGAGAAAAGACAACATCTTTAACAAAAGGCGCTGGGAGAACTGATGTCCACACATAGAACAAAATGAAGCCCCAATCTACCACCCTATACAAAAACTAACTCCAAATGGATCAAAGACCTCAATGTAAAACCTAGTACTGAAACTACCAGGAGAAAACAGAGACACCCTACGTGACACAGGTGTCGGGAAGGACTTCCCAAATAGCATCCATTTTCCAAGGAATTAAGGCCACAACTGACAAGTGGGGCCTCATAAAACCAAAAGGCCTTTGTATAGGAAATAACCAACCAAGTGAAAAGGAACCAACAGAGAGGGAAAGACTCTGTGAACTACACATCTGACAGAGGATTAATATCCAGAACATATCAAGAACTCAAAAACAAATAGTCAAGAAAAAAACGATTCAATTAAAAGAAATGGGTTTGAAATCTGAACAGAGTTCTCAGATGAAATAAAAGTGGCTAAGAAATATTTCAAGTAGTGTTCATCATCCTTATCTACTAGGGAAATGCAAATAAAAACAATGTTGAGATTTTATCTTACACTAATCAGAATGGCACAGATCAACAAAACAACAGACAACAAATGTCTCAAGGATGGGGAGGAATGGAGGGCAGGACCTTTCACTGTTAGTGGGAATGCAAACTGGTCTAGCCACTCTGGCAATCAGTGGGGAGAATCCTTAAAAAGCTAAAATTAATCTAAAATATAATTAAGCTATAGCACTCCTTGCATATGTCTAAAGGGCATCCCACTCCACAGATAATTCCTCAGCCATATTAACTGTTATTCTATTCACAATAGGTAAGAAACAATGTAAATGTCCTTGAACAGATGAATTAATAATGAAAGTGTGTGTATATAAGCACTATGGAATACTATCCGGCTATAAAGAAAAAATGAAATCCTGGCATACGCAGGTAAATGGATAAAACTAGAAAATATTTTACTGAGCAAGGTAACCCAGACCCAGAGAAACAAACATCACGTGTTCTCTCTTGTTTATGGATCCTGGCTCCAAGTCCTCAGATGTGAGCATATAACCTGGAGTAACTGCAGAAACATGGCAAGTTTTCCTGGCAGGAGGGAAGGGTGTCATAGAGAAGGGAGTAACAGGACACGGTGCTAAGACAGGGAAAGAGGAAAAGCTGGAGAGGAAGACTTACCTGGGGAAGAGGGTAAGCAGCACAAAAGATGCTTCAAAGAGCCATACGAATCACAGTAGTTTATGTTTACTTAAAACGTGTAAGAGTGTGTGTGTGTGTGTGTGTGTGTCTGTGTGTGTATGTGTGCGCACACGTGCGTTTACTGAAGTTACACCACTAGGGGTGTTAACGCTCCCCCCAAGAGTGATAGTTTATCTAACAAAAGCCCCTGTGCCAGGCATAGGAAACGCCTTTGGAGCTGTTGCTCAGAGGCGTACAAAAGACCCCACCTCCACCCCACAAAACAATACAGGCTATTGCCTTGGCCCTTGGTTGCTCATAAGAACTGAAGGTAAGACTCTCTCGCTGAAGACAAAACACACTTCAGACAGAGAATGGAAGAACAGAACTAGCAGGGACCGGAAAGACTCCTCCTAGAGGACTAGCTCTCATAATATCCAAAGGTTTTCTCCTTCGCCAAGGGAGAAAAGCAATACACAGTCATACTCGGCCGCAAAGCCTACAAACCACAACTATGACCAGAGCAGAGGCGACTCTGAAAAGTGCAATAATGGCACCGATGTGCACTGGAGTAACCAACAGCCACCTTACTGGACTTAGGCACTCAACAAGAGGGGATGCATGCCCGGTCCTGCAAGCTGGGTAACTGCTCACGGCTGGAGAAACCACGGAGGAGCACAGAGAAGAGCCCACTTTCCTAAACCACCACAACTGAGTCCTTCTGCATCCTCATCCTTATGTCCACAGGAAGTGCAGCTCTCACCTCACCAAAGAAGCTTCTTCCTGCAGCAGACGAACGGTTACAGAAAGCCAGAACCGGTCAAAATGACAGTCTCCAACACAACTCGTACAGCCAAGGCTCAGGCAACACTGCAGAAAGGGGGTGGTTCAAAGCCAGAGACCAGGATGTCTGCTGAGAGACAGTGTCTCCTATATGAAACTGCACCCATGACATCTCAAAAGCATGGCTACCCAAGTAATAACTGAAAAATGACAGTGCCAACCGACATGCCAATGTGAACGGTGGAAATCTCACAGGGCCCCAGCCCTGGATGAAGAGCTACAGCAATCAATGCAGCTGAGAAAGGGAGGGAGAATCAGCTTAGTAACCCTGATAGGTTACCAACCCCGAGCAGTCAGCCCTAAACACATATATGTAAGAGCAACATTAAATGAACTCAGCAAGTTGTAGTTATATATTTATTCTCTCTCTCTCTGTATCTCCCTTTCTGTCTCTCTCTATATATCTCCCTTTCTCTCTCTCTCTCTCTCACATACACACACACACACACAAACAAGGATAATAAGAGACCATGATTTTAAACACACACACACATATGCGCGCGCGCGCGCGCACACACACACACACACACACACACACGCACATAAGGATAATCAGAGACCATGATCTGAAAGGGGGGTGCAGAGATGACACAGGAGGGGTTGGAGGGAGAAGACAGGCGGGAAATGATGTAAATACAGTACACATATATAAAATAAAAACTAAAATTTAAATGGGAAGAAACAAATGATGGTGGTTGCCTCCCAGGTTTTGCTCTTACTGTTGCACTGTTTCCCAATTATAACCGAAATGACTGTATCACTTTCTCACATTTTTATAAGGACTAAAATAATTAACAGCTTACTTTCATCATTTTTTTGGTTTCACGGTTGAGAACCATCTCCAACACAAATACGTCGCCTGCGGTGGGTTGCTCAGATGTTTCCTCCTCCTCCTCTTCTTCTTCCTCCTCTTCTTCGTCATCTTCAGTCTCTCCGAGCATGGAAGCAAAGACTTTGTGAACTGACTTACTCACTCCATCCGATGTTTCTCCTAAGGAAAGGCACATTGAAGTTGGGGGGGGGGGGGATACCAATAAAAATGACTTTAGAAAATTGCTAGTTCATGGAGTACAAATCCCTAAGCACAGCAACAACGAACGTGAAAGTTATGGCAAATAAACACCCTCTCCACACCCAGAGGAAAAGCCACCACAAGCCAGGTCTTTTACTCTGCAGGCGTGGCTGATTCACCCTCTACACCTCATCCAGACATACAGCAAAACGATGAGCCAAGTCAAAAGCACGTACAGAAACAGGTAAAGTGGAGAGGGAAGCATTTCTTAGTGACAAGGCAGCACAGATGTGAGGCCTAGGCAAGCCCCGCGGCAGGATGACCTGAGAGGTGTGAGGCTAACGGCAGGAGAGGAGCTTCTGAGCCAACGAGTGTGGTGGTTTGAGTAAGAATGGCCCCCACAGGCTCCTGTATTTGAGTGCTTAGTCACCAGGGAGTGGCACTATTTGAGAAGGATTAGGAGGTGTGGCCTTGTTGAATTAGGTGTGGCCTTTTTGGAGGTGTGTCACTGGGGGTGGGCTTTGAGGTTTCAAAAGCCCACCTAGGCCCAGTGTCTCTCTCTCTCTGCCTAAGGATCAGGATGTAGCTCTCAGCTACTTCTCCAGCACCACACCTCCTGCCGCTATGCTCAATGCCGTGATAATAATGGACTAAGCCTGGAACTGGAAGCAAGCCCTCAATTAAATGCTTTCCTTTTATACAAGTTGCTGTGGTCATGGTGTCTCTTCATGGCAACAGAACAGTGACTGAGACCGTGAGAAACTCTGTCTCAAAAAAACATGCTGGAGCCGGGCGGTGTTGGCGCACGCCTTTAATCCCAGCACTCGGGAGGCAGAGCCAGGTGGATCTCTGTGAGTTTGAGGCCAGCCTGGGCTACCAAGTGAGTTCCAGGAAAAGGCGCAAAGCTACACGGAGAAACCCTGTCTCGAAAAACCAAAAAAAAAAAAAAAAACAAAAAAAAAAAAAACAAAAAAAAAACAAAAAACCAAAAACAAAAAAAAAAACATGCTGGAATGTGATAAAGGGAGACCCCAATGTCCACCTCTGGCCTCCATATAGAATACACAGTTATCTGGTAAAGTTATTAGATACAGGCTTTAAAAAAAAATTCATATAAGTTGTAAGAAATTGAACCCAGGGCCTTGCACACACTGTGCTAGGTAAGTACTCCACACTGAGTTGTATCCTCACTCCTCTTTTCTTTTTGAGACAGAGTCTCACTAAGTTCAGGCTAGCATTGTAGCCCAGAATGATCTTGAACCTGGGATCCATTTGTCACAGCCTCCCTAGTAGCTGGGATCACAGGAGGGTACTTTTATAATCAACAATAATGAACTGCAGATGAGATTAAAAGGTCTGGTCTGTGTGGTAGGTAGGAAACAACCTTAACAATTGGTATTCAGAAATATCAAAGAGGAAAAAGACACGATTCTAGAGACCACATCTTTCCAATTTGTAGATTCTGCCAGTCTTGTCCAAAGTGACCTTTCATCAACTCTGAATACATGCTTGCACTATCGAGAATCTCCAAAGAGTTCGGACAATCATTCCAGAGGACTGACAGGATGACTTCAGCTCAAGCTAGCCAGTTCTTAACCACCAGAAATGGATTCAGCTGACCCTAATCCCACCCATCTTCCACCATGAAAGGCCTAATGGCCTTAAATAGTAAGGCTGGCGATCACCAGAGGTACCACTGCTGTAACTGTACTCCAGAGACTGTCTACTGAAGAGCTCACCTTTCCCTAAGCAGGTCAGAAGGACCCACAGGCTGTCAGCGCTTCTTCAGCCCCTTCCTACCCTACTTGTCTGGAAGACACTAACCTCAATATTGTCTCTTTATCTCTTCTTCCAACGTGGTCCAGAAACTCAGGATGAAGTGTGAGTTTTCCATGCAAGAGCTTATTTGGTCAGAGAGAAAAGTACCACACAAAAGTCGAGCTCACCAGCCAGGCCCCTAAACATGAAACTACATTCTAATTGACACCAGCATCCCAAGTAATTTGACAGAGGTAAATGGATACGATTAGCTATCAGCATCCTGACCATTAGACACATACATCAGTCACTAGAAACTGATAAATATCTGTGCTCATTTAGATATTCATTTAGGCTGTGATGGGCTTAGTTGATCCAGATGTACTAACCAAATATAATATCTGGATATGAAAAGCTAAGGGCTGGGTCCTATTTTGCTTTCTTCACTGTGATAACACAGTGACCAAAATCCACTGAAGGAAGAAAGGGCAATTTGGCTTCAAGGTTACAGGCCATCATCCAGGAAAGCCAGAGTAAGAAGCTGGATGTACAAATGCAGCAGAGACCATGGAGGAACACTATTCACCAGCTTGTTCTCCAAAGCTTGCTAAGATGGCTTTCTTACACAACAGGACCACCTAGCCAGCAGGGGCACCACCCAGAGTGGGCTAGGCTGTTGGGCCCTCCCACATCGATCATTAACCAAGAAAATAACCCACAGACATGCCTACTAACCAATAGGTCCCTCTGCCTAGGTGACCCTAGTCTGTGTCAAGCTGACTAAAAGCATCCCAGTCTGGCTGCTAGAGCAAGGCAGCACATCGAAATACCTATGATGTGTGTGAAGTCCCGTCTAAGCATATAAGTTTCTACAGCAGTACAAATTTGGTACGGCCCAGAAGAAGTGTCCCATTGAGAAGGTCAATTTTGAAAATGACAATAACAAGGCCCTAAAATGCTGGCATCAATGTTAAACCTCACAACACTGGAGCTATACCAAACAAACCATCATGATATACAACAGTTTAAAGAAATATATTAAGCAGCTAATATGTATCACTGATCACTCATCACACTGATAAGCCAGGCAATAAAAATGGGCTATCATTACAATGAAAGCAAATAACGTTATTACTATATCACTTTGCCTAAGTGCTCTTTTGTTGGTGGTGGTTTCTCAAGGCAGAGTTTCTCTGTATAACAATCCTAGCTGTCCTGGAATTCCCTTTGTAGACCAGGCTGGCCTCGAACTCAGAGATCCGCCTGCCTCTGCCTCCCAAGTGCTGGGATTAAAGGCGTGTACCACCACCACCACCCAGAGCTTAAGTGCCCTTAACATTTAAAGCTGACAGCAGGCCGGGCAGTGGTGGCGCACGCCTTTAATCCCAGCACTCGGGAGGCAGAGCCAGGCGGATCTCTTTGAGTTCGAGGCCAGCCTAGACTACCAAGTGAGTTCTAGGAAAGGCGCAAAGCTACACAGAGGAACCCTGTCTTGAAAAACAAAATAAATAAATAAATAAATAAATAAATAAATAAATAAATAAATAAATAAAGCTGACAGCAAATGAATTCAACACACCTTCATTGGCATCTTTGTCCTGGGACTTGGCAGAGTCAATTCCTGAAGAGGATGGGACTTCCGAATCTGGGTTTTCTTTGGGTGATGATTTTCCTTTTTCCTGAAGACTCATACGATTGAAAATTAGTTAAACAGTTCAAAAACTAATGCGGATTTAACTCTTCCGGCCTGGGACTGGGCATTTGCGTTATCTTTATAAAACTTGAACCTGCACTTGTGGGATATGGAATCTAAATTTGAATAGTTTCAGAGCATTTCAAAGTACTGAGACGTCTTAACTTTAGTTTATGTAAGTCACTTGCAAATATGTATAGGATAATTTAAAATGTTTTAATTTCATTAATTTAACACTTTAAATAAAACATAGGATGCTTAGTAGTCCATGATCAATAAGAAACCACGGGCTAACTTCAAAAGTCAACAGATTTCATGTTCCCTTAGCCTTCAAATAAGTGAGAACATTTTTAAAGCTCGGATATTTATTAAAATTTGAAAAACAAAGTAAGACGACGACCTTGTTTTCAGGCAAATATGTTCACTTTTATGTCTAAGATAAAATTACACCACTGAGACTCCTCAAAAATAGGCACCCCAGGGGTGTAGCTCAGTGGAGGGGCACTTTGTCCAGCAAGCTGGAAGCCTTGAGGTTTGGTCCCCAAGACCACTGAAACGTATGACAAAAACAAAAGGCCTGGTTCCTAGAGAATGGTGGCGCGTACATGCCCCACCCACGGTGACAACCTAGGGGCAAGATCAGGTTTAGGACAAGACTACCCTGGCTGCAGACGCCCCCAGCTCCAGTCAGCTGGAGATCATTGGGCTATCACCGAATTAACACTAAGGTGTCGGGAGAGGTTAGCGCCCGCCGAGGCCAGCTTTGGAGTGGGGGGATGTCTCCAGAGGCGCTGTGCCGGGGTCGGCGGGTGAAAATCGGAGTTTCTGGGAGAGGAAGAAGCTGCCGGGGTCCCCCGCCCACCCCGGGCACCGCACGCCGCTGTTTCGGGAAAACAAGACCTAGGAGCACCGGCGCCCAGCGACTCACTTTCTTCTCCCGGGTTTTTCTCTCTTCTCTCCGCCTCTCGAACTCCTCAAAGGAGATTTTCCCTTCCAGGTAGTCGATAAGTTCCGGGCTGAACCCCGACATGTCTGCGGGGCCGAAGCAGGGCAGCGGAGCGGGAAAGCGGGAACACCCGGGCTCTAGCCGGCGCCTCGGAGAGAGGCGTCCGCCCCGGAAAGCTCCCCGGCCTGCGCCGCGGCCGCGCACTCGGGTTCCGCCGGCGCTCTAGGCCCCGGGCCTCCTCCTCCTGCAGGCAGAGGACAGCCAAAGGCCGCTTCAGAAGCCAGCTTCCCCTGGGCTGCCGGCTGAAGGAGACTTGATCTGGGATGCAGCACAGGCCCAGGGCGTTTGCCGGGGTTTCTAGCTCTAACGTCAGTCAACTTTTCTGTCCCGGACACTCAGACTTTTAAAGGGAGTGAAATTCCTCATCTAGGGTGGCTGCTCTTTTGCCTGTTACATACATCTCTCAAAATAATGCTTAGAAACCTAGGAGAGAAGAAAAACGGCCTAAGGGAGAGGTGTGGGGAGGGTAATAGAACACACGTGAAATGAAAGCGAGACGGGCAACACCTGAGGCGGAAAGGCTTGGGGGAGGGGCGGTCACCGAGGAGAAGAAGGGGTGGGGTGAGGGTCAAACGTGCATGTGCTCATACACTCACGGGGAGGGGGGCATTCCTTTCAGTTCCTATAAGCTCCTGTGTTTGCATCATATCTTATGTTATAGGTGTTTCTTTGTCCTATTCTAGAACACTACCGATAAACATATGTACATGCACAGAGAGAGAGAGAGAGAGAGAGAGAGAGAGAGAGAGAGAGAGAGAGAGAGAAACATTTTCAACTCCTATGAGCTCCTGTGATTTGCATCTTGTTTTGTATTATAGCTATTTCTTTGTCCTTTTCTTGAGGCACGACTACCCATGAGAACATTAGCTTATGTATCATTATAAATCTGACTAACCTAATAACGTACTCAGAACAGATTTGTGAATCAAGTTGAATGAAACTAAAAGAGCCTTTGGAACTTTGGGCAAAGCACTTGAGCTCAGCCTACTCCTGACTTCAGAGACAGGCCACAGGGAGCCTATCTGACCATCATTATGATAATCCAGGGGAAGGTGATCGGTAGCAGGGTGACAGAATCAGAGGGCAAGACCAGCAAGAGCAAGATTGTCAGAAGACAGAAACATGTCTCAGTTAGGAGTCACTGTTTCTCACGGAGAAGGATCCTCAGTGTCCTACACAGTCATGAAAACACACAGGAGCAGAAGGAGTGTGTTAATGTATCCCCAGAAACTGCTATGGTGATTACTCCCCTGAAGTCTTAAAGCAGTTGGAGAACTGTGTCTAAGAAGTTAGGACTGTTGCCAGGGGAAAGAGAAAGAAAGAGAAGGGTGGTTACCTCTCAGGGAATCACTCAGGACATAAATGCTTAGGTTGGCTCTTGTTGCTGTTGACCGACTGGAATATGAGAATGACAGTCAATAGATACAGATGCATATTAAAGAGAGGGGATATGGACAGAGGTGGGAGGAGCTATGTTCTGCTAAGATCCATCCTCAGGACATGGAAGTTTTCTAGGGGTCAGAATATAACAGAATGTCTTCAAATTGAACTTGTTTTTCATTTTCTACTTCCTTGTAGTGATTTGTCCGTTGATGAGTCAGAGACAAGCACATTACCTGGAGATGGATCCCAATTGTTACAGCAGTAACAAAACTACCAAGAAGAAACAATTGCGTCTTTCAGACTGATTTTTGAGACTCAAAATGGAAAGTCTAAAGGAAGTAGAACATTGAATTTATGCCATGACAATTGAATTAAAGAGTACAGAGAGGTGACTCTATTTTTTCCCTTATTAGGGAATGACACAGAAAGAGTTGTGATGCTCCTGAGGAGACCATTTTTCCACGGGCCTCTCATTGTTCTGCAAAAGCTTGTGGATTTTTCTCCAGTACTTCATCACTTCATCTTTGTATATCAAACATCATGAAAGTGGACGTCTCATTCCGGGACAGGAAGCATACTTTTTTTCTTTTTGAGATAGGGTCCCCCCATATCTCTCTCTATCTCTATCTGTCTCTGTCTCTGTCTGTGTGTGTGTGTGTGTGTGTATGTGTGTGTGTGTGTGTGTGTGTGTGTGTGTGTGTGTGTGTGTGTTTAACCCTGACTGTCCTGGAACTCACTATATAGACCAGGCTGGCCTTGAACTCAAAGAGATTCACCTGCTTCTGCCTCCTGAGTGTAGGGTTTAAAGATGTGTACCACCACACCCAGCTTAGATATCTTTTCTAATCACTATAATAAAGATACTATTTCCCTCTGAGGTGAAAGTTGGACCTTTTCCCCCTAGCAAGCTCATAATAAAGAGAGCATTTCCTACATTTTGAGCTCTTCAGCTTTGGTGGGAACACACCTATTTCCAGTATACCCCTGGGCCCATGTTCACATGCCTCCAATAAATCAAGACTAAGAACCCAGTGAGAAAATGAGTCTTGCTCCCTGCCACACCTGAGTCATTGGGTCAGTTGTCTCTGTTCAGGAGCCCCATTGCCTGCCAGGATTGAGGAAAATGCAGAAAGATAATATTTTGCAAATAGGATAAAAATCTCAACACTCTCAGAAGCTCTTGACCACACTAGATCCAGAAGAGGGGATAATGGGCCATATCCTGGAAAATGGATTCCTTGTTGAAGAGGAGCAAAGTCGGGATGGAAAGGTTGCCATGAACCAACAGAAATGCCCTAAGGCGGGGCATCCGAAGCATGCAGGCTCAGTGGCAGGCTGGGCAGATGCACACCATGTGGGCATGGTGGCGGCGGTGGCCAGTAATTCACAACCCAGACGCTGCATCTACGTGGAGAGTTTATTATAGTAGAGAGATAAAGAGAAAGATAGGAAAGAGAGAGAGGGGGCGGGGAGGAGTTTTTCCTTAGAATGAGGCTTTTACCTCAGGACAAAGGGCAGTGCCAAGGGGTGGGGTTTCAAGGGGCGGATCAGATATTAACACATAGAAGTGAGGAACCCCTCACCCAGCCATTTACCTGAATGAGCTGCTATACTTTGATGAGGAATAACTCTTTAGTAATTGCTTATATTTTTAAATGGTGGAAAATAATCTTGTTAACTAAAGCGTCTTCTGCTTTATGTTCAGTACTGTGTGAAGGATGGAAGACACACTTGAATTTAACAAGTATTCATTGAACACCTGCTCCACGACAGACACTGGAGAACAACAGAGTCACGTAATGGTTTCTGCTCACAAACATCTCACAACCCTGCAGAGACAAGTACTTAAATCATTAACTGCAATAGAATGAATATACTAAGTCGGATGCGAAACTGGTTCTTACACAAATATTTTATTCTTCGTATTCAGCGTCGACAGTCCTCAAAAAGCTACAGTAAAACATTTTGGAATACACAGACTAATGATACCAGAACGGTGCTGTGTGAATTCTGGGACAATGTTCCTTGCTTGGACCACACAGAAAACACTGCCAGTATTCATAAAAGCACAGGAAAAGTAGCTATATCAAGTGAAAATATGGAATCAGAATGGCTCAGTATGAGCTGTGACATGGAGGGTGGTTTGGCTGGAGGAGTGGGGGATTCACCTTTGCTACTGTCCCTTGCTGAGTGACTTGTATTTAAAGGGAGGCTAAGGAAGAGACGGGATATTTGACATGGGGCAGTTTTTAGCTTTGAAGGCAGCATAAAAGCATCTCCCACAGACCCTGTGGCAACTAGAATCTTGTTTGTCTTCTGCTTCAACTCCAGTGGACACTCATCACCTCATTTAGTAGGTGATGAGGTCTTTCAATGGCACAAGCTAAAAGTGGGACTTATCATCTTTTTAGAAGGAAAAAAAAGACAAATCCTAAATCTGAATCCCTATTATATAGGATAAACTGTATAAACAGGTCTGAATCCCCGTTATGTATAATATACTGTAGTAAAAAGTAAACACATTTTTTAAATAAAATTTTGCTTAATAATAGGTAATAAATATAAAAGATGATTTTAAATCAGGCTCCAAGAAAACATCGAATTTGGAAAATCCTCATTTTATTTCACTTGTACTTTTGTGACTCCTTCAAATACATGCAATCTCCCACTTTATGGTCATAAAGGGGAAAATACTCCTGAAATATGCATGTCAGTATCATATGTTGCAAAGGTCCAGTTGTGTACATGCAAAATCCAGAAATGTAGAATAAAATTACTATAAATTGACTAATAAGGAAGGGAAAATGCACAGCACACGAGACTTCAGCCATGGTTGAATTTTCTACTGAAAAGCTTTTCTGCAGCTTTAATGTGACAACACCTGAAAAAGCAAGAGAGAGTTGCAGTGTAAGACAATAAGGAGCATTTGGTGGCATAAAGACCCCAAACCGATCCCAGAAATAGCTGGATGATAGCTCATAATTCAGAGGTACCCCACACCAACGGAAGCTGTGAGTATTTCCGGTGTGTTTAGTCTCCTGTCCCTAGGTACTTCCTCATCCGTGTACAGGAGCATTTGTCTTGTTTTCTCTGAAGTTTCCTATGAGCTAGGGATGAGTAGTGAAGTAGCCATGAAGACGCTTCACACTGAGCAGGCATTACAATAGGAGTAACTGTTCTCTGTCTTAGACGCCCACACCCTAGAGCCTCTGTAGGAGAAAAACATTCAAGGGAAGGCTCTTGACCTCTCCCTTTGCCCTACGTTATTTTCTCAATTTAGGGTAGCATTCAAATGCATATTCCACAAGTTAAATCTCATCGTTTTAGAATAACAACCATTTCTGTTACTTTTAAGAGAATTAATAATGGAAAGCCTTTCACAAATGTAGTAGAGAACAGTGGTTGCTAACTCACAAGAAATCCATGTACTTTCGAAAGAATGGGGAAAGATTTTAATTATGATCCCATTGCCTTTATTGGCCAGCTAAACAAGCTAGAATAATAATGTTTTGAATATAGCATACCCGCTGCTTCTAAAACCATGCCTGTTTGTTTGATAAGAATGAAAAAACTGAAATTCAAATCTTAACTATAAATACATTCTAAATGTTTTCCTATAAGAAAAATGCCATCTTTGCTAATACTGTAATTTGTTTTTCTAGGTGAGGAAGTCCAAGATCAAAGATACACACACTTTTCCCCCCAAAGAACTACTCTTCTAACTTTCCTATTTATTGCAAGTAATTTACGTCTTTCTTTACATATAATTTTCCATATAACTTACCTTTATGACCAGGTCTGAAAAAAATGCTTAAGTAAGACTATGTGCTGTTTCATTAATTTAAAAATCCTCCTAAGTGTGACAATTCTATGATTTTACTGTACTTCTCTGTAGAAGGCTATGCTTCAACATCATCACTATCATTTATTTTAAAAACCAGACTTTGCCTGAGCCAAATCTAAATATTTAATAATGATGGGTATAATCGAAACCGAGGACTGAATTCTAAGAAATCTTTTCAAAATCTCTCCTGCATGGCTGTGTGCTTCCACAGACCCTGGGGCCAAAGGGGCAGCATTACCTGGGCTCTGAGGCTTTCAGCCCTTGTAGGACTTAGGGAGGGAGTTTTTCTGCTCTTCGTAGTCTGCAAATGCAGAAGCAATATGTTCCGCCTGGAAAGAGCGAGGTCTGGGGTCCTCATTCATGGAGAAAGTATTCGGAAGGTTCCCAAGATCAAGTCCTCTGCCTTTAAAATAGGCCTGGAGGCTTCTGAAAAACTAAAGAAACAAAATGCTCAGTGACTTACAAAAGAAACATCCAAATGCCCAGAGCCCCATGTTTACCTCCCTGCCTTCTCCCGTAATTGACTTAAACGCTAACCAGAGAAGAGAGGAATTGGATAAACTAGAATGGCTTTAAGCTTCTTCCATTTCTTTCTAAGCCTGCCTGCTTTCTGATATTTCAGCTCTCACAGGGCAATTCAGCATTCTTGGTGGCAACCCAGGGAAGGTATAAATTATGAAGTCACACTTCAGGCAGAGATTCATAGTGAACCATCTCCGACCAGCAAGGTCAGAGATGAAACCAAATTCCACGAAGAAGCAGTGAGCTTCGTTTCTCCACTGCCTGAGGGGACTCCAGTTACTGTCCTAGACCACTGTCTCTCTTTCCAGACAAGCCTTTATCAAATGAACAGCTAGAAGCTGTGCAGAGTGCGAAGCCTACGTGGTTGTAGCTCACATCACTTTCTTTAGAAAAACTACATTTGAAATAGTCATGTTAACATGCTCATGGATCTGGGTATACTTTCAAAGCGTATTTTACTGATCTTTTGAATTTTGTTTTCTAGATATCTATATGCTGGACACTGACAGCTGTGCAGGGTCCACTTCCAGTCTCTGCAAATAAGTTTTGCAAACGCTGTTGTGGGATAATCCGTTTAATCATATAGGCCTTACAAAAAAGGGATTCTCTCTTGCTTTCCCTTTCCTCCTCTCTCCATCTCCTCCTCTCCCTCTCCCCCTTTTTCTGCTGTTCTGGGAACCAAACCCAGGTCCTTGTGCATGCTAGACAAGCTTTCTAACACCAAGCTAAGTCCCAATACTCCTTTCATATTGTATGTGTATTGAAATCAATGCTCTAATGTCAGTGTATATGTAAGATTACTTACACATGCGACATGCTGTGAATGTATAAACTCACTCCTAATATCAACTTGATCTCCATAGAGAAATAAATGTAAACTAGCTAGAGAAATATGAGGATGCCAGCTACTAGGAGAGCAAAATTGAGTCCTGTCCTGAGGAGAATCTTCTCAACTCTTGGTTGCCTCCATATAATTCTTGAGAGGTGCCAGCTGCATCCCTGAGCCAGTACCCCCCAGGTGTGTTCTTACCAGTTCTCTGTTCCTGGGGTTGCTCAGTGGCTTCCACGTGTCTTTATTTCTCAGCATGGCTCCATGTACATGGCTGGTCAGTACCAGGGCAGCCCACAGCAGCAGGAGGGGTACTTTGGACATGGTGCTGTATAAAAGGGGGAATTATGGTCTCCAAGACACTCAGAGAGAAGAGAAAGAAACAAGGACCCAGGCAGATAAAGGAGAAGAAATAGCGTTATGATTCACCTAAATTTTATAATCGGTTTTGTTTGTTTGTTTGTTTGTTTGTCTGCAAATGAGGCTCTTGAAATTTAGTGGACTAGCTTAAAACACTTCACAATGATGGAAAAACTATACTGTGCTGAGCAAAGCAACTGTACCTAGAAAGTCTAGGTATGCCATTTAAATATATATACATCTATATACACTTTTTATATATACTTTTTAGCCTTAAGGCAGCAGATTTTTTTTTTTAGGTGGAAACGAAATGGTAAAGAAATAGAAAGTACTTTGGCTGGGGATATACCTCTATGGTAGAGACAAAGCCAGTCTCTAAGCACTTCTAATATCAACCCTGGTACTACAAAAACTGAGAGAGAAAGACAGATACAGAGAGAGGGGAAGAGAAAATGAGGAGGAGGAGGAGGAAGAGGAGGAGGAGGAGGGAAAGAAGAAGAAGAAGAAGAAGAAGAAGAAGAAGAAGAAGAAGAAGAAGAAGAAGAAGAAGAAGAAGAAGAAGAAGAAGAAGAATTATTTAAAATAGCAACAAAAAAAGAATACTTGAAGTACCCTAAACTGAGAAATGTCCCCAACATACATGTCGCAGACGGACAGACACCCACAGCAGCATAAGCAGAGATTCTTTTTCATGCCACGGTGTGACATGGATGCTGAGACACAGACAGAGGCAGTAAAGCTTACCAGGAGGTTGGCTTCGCCTGGCCCAGCCTACGATCTGCCAGCGGTTCCCGGGTTCTTATATCCAGTGGACGGGCTGCAAGAGGGAGCCTCTGACGTGAGCAGAGGCAGTTTAAAAATAATGAATCCATTTTCATCCATGGCACAAAGACCCTTGAGCAGCAGATCTCCAGCATCTTCACGGGTAACTCATTTGTCTTTTAAGTGCGCCAGCTGCTTCATGAACCACTGGCCATATTACATGAATTTTATAAAACACATGGGCCACTTGCACACAGCAAAGTGGCCCTCTCTTTTCTCATGTTTAGGCTGGGAAGATGATGATGATTATCTCACCTAATAAGATGTGCTTTGAGAGGTACCAGTTTTCAAATTAACAGCATTTTTTTTGAACAAGAAACTCTATTGCAAAAGACAAAATTGCTCTTTTTGACCTACACGTGGGATCTTCTTCTTCTTAGAAATAGTGGCATGGTTTGCTATAATAGACCATCCAAGATGAAGCAACCAGATAGCATATACTTCACCGAAAAATGGAAAATAACTATACCTACAGCATCCCCTTGCTAAATAAGTGCCATCTGAAGGAAATGGTACGGCCGAGAAATTGGACTCGACGGCTTGTGAATTTGCTGTGGTTCCAATGACTCAGAATGAAATTGAGGACAAGCTCATTGTTCAGAAGTCTAGTGATCCGAACTATAAATTACAATAATTGGCTGTGTTTGTCAGGGTGGTGCATGCCTGTAATCTCAGTACTTGGAAGCTACAGATAGGATGATCAGCCAGTTAAGGACAGCCTAGGCTACATTTTGAATTTGAGACAGCCTTGAATATATGAGACCCTGTCTCAAACAAACAAAAAACTGGTTATTGTTTCAACTTGCTGCCTTGACTATGAACAAATTTATGACATTCATTTGTTCATTTTGTGTTCAATCAGCAGATGCCTCTCTTTTTTCTTTCATTTCCTTTCTCTCTCTCTTTTTTCTTTCTTTTTTGAGACAGGATCCCACTATGTAGCCTAGGCTAGCCTCAAACAGGCAATCTTGCTGCCCATGGGTGCAGAAACCACAATGTGTACCACCACACCTGGCTCATATTACCGAGTCTTCACTATGTATGAGCCACTGCACTGAGCTTTGAGGGCAAATGGTAAAGTCCCTGCCCTTAGTGACCAAAGCTGAACAGAAGACCAACATTTTCCCACCGTTATTCTGTTTAGATAGTGGTGACTTTTTGTGGGGCTGTCAGTTGAATCCAGGACCCTGTACATAGTAGGCAAACACCCTCCCACTGAGCTATATCCCCAGCCCCTGGTGATTTTGAGACGATGTTAGTCTGTCCTTAAACTGGGGACCCCTCAGCTTCAGCCTCTGGAGTCCTGGAATTACAGGTTCATACCACCATACCCAGCTGATGATGACAATTTCCAGCGGGAGAAAGTGTAGAACTGGGGATGTGATTCATTCTCAAGGGCCAGAGAAAGTGACCTTACATCTAGTCAATTGATTAGGAGTTACCTAGGCAACCTCAGGAAGGCAGAGAAAGCAGCTGTCAGGCAAGCTGGGCAGCTGCGGCTGAGGGGAAGAGAGCACCTTAAGCAGCTGAAAATAACTTAGCAGGCCAGATGAGAGATGGAGGGGGCTCCTGGGGAGGGAGATGGGGTGGGAGAGGCCGTCGAAGCATAAGATCACTACTGCAAGAAATGCTAAGAAGTGATTGCAGAGTTTTAAACATCTGAACAGCTTAATCAAATTGGCATTAAAAAAGAAAAAAAAAGATTCTGGCTGCGGTGGGAAGGGGAATGTGTGAAGTCAGAGAAGTGGTGGCTACCTACCGTGCAAGCAGAAAAAGGTGGGTTAGGGCAGACTCAGAGATGGGTGGATCTGAGCGGCTTTTGAGAGAGGACAGTGGGGGGGACCAGGGCTATGGAATGGGGGTTTCAAAACCAATACCCCCGCCTGTGGGTTGTGCAGCTGCGTTATTACAATGTCATTCCTGAGAGATCAATAACTGGCATGAAGGAGTGACGGCCACTATTCCAAGTTAAGTTTGAGGAGATCTTTGAGATCCAGCAGCAATGGACAGTGTGAATGGATATGCAGATCCGAAGCCCAGAGGAATGCTCGGTCAGAAAAGATCAGACTACCACAGTAAAGTTCAGAAAATGAGAAGCCCAGGAGACCTAGGACTTGAATTTGAGACTACGGAACATGCTAACCTCATACGGAAGTCTACCAAAAGAGCCCCTGGGGTGGGGTGGGGGTGGGGAGTAGTCAGGGAGCGCGGAGGCAGGAGCAGAGTGTTTCAAAGGGTCATGCTGGAGAAGGCGAGCCCTGGGAAGGGTCTGGGGCCCTTAGAGCTGCATTGGTAGTTGAGGTGAGAGACAGGAAGGGAGCAGGCAGGGGAGAAGAATGCAGCAGGACAGCCAGCTCCCGGGAGAAGAGAAGGCAGGAAGTATGAGGAAAGCGGAGTCCAGGGGAGTCATCGATGGTTGGTTCTGTTTGCTCAGACCCTGGATAACCCAGGCTGAACTTGAACTTGAAATCCTCTTGCCTCTCAAGTGCTGAGGTGATCATGCTTATTTTTAATATGAGATTTTTAATAGAGATTGTTGAAAAGTCATTGGTTCTGTGAGGCAATGAATATCCTGAAATGTCTTTGTGTTATCCTCCTGTTAGAACTCCAGGACTTGGAACTAAATAAAGCTCCTAATTACCTGGAAGTCCCAGATTGCTTGGAAACTCTGTGGACAATGCACATTTTTGAAAAATTTCTACTTTTTATTAAGAGAGAGTCATAAAGCAATCTGAAACCATAAAAACATCAATGACTAACATTCTTAGGCTTTACAAAGAGATAGTTTTCATTTCTTGACTCTTTCAAGATCTGAATAAATTTATTGAATATCTTATAACCCTGTTAAATTTCTGGATCATTAAGAAAAGGCAAGAACAATATAAAAAATTCCCTAAAATTGTATAAATAATCTCTCCTGCAAACAGTAAAGAAATACTATTTTAATAAGATTTTTATATTAAATTTTATCATATTAAAATGATAGTAGTGAATTGCTTTCTAGAAAGAATATACCAATAAAATATAATTTATTTTTTCATGGAAACAATAGTTTTTGTTTTACCATTTCTGTTCTGTAGTCAAGAAAGATTAAGTGATAAATCCTTCGAAATATACCCTTTCCTATAATGTAATGGCTTCTGTTAATAGCTAGAGCTAACAGAACTCAGCCCAATGGGCACACACGGGGCTTTTAGAATAAGAAAGAGCAACTGAATAAATCGGGTAGATTCCCACAGCCGCTGGTCTAAGTAATTTCTCATTTGGGCCTATGTGTATGGTAATGAAATTCAACTATTCTGTTTTACCCCCCAGCCTTATTTAATAAAAATCACTCTACGCTCAGCTGAAAGATGATTTGATTCATCATGTAATGTTCCAAGATCTTCCTATTTAGGAAATATTTATAGTTCCTCAGAGTAAACATGGAGATAATATGATAGTGTAACTCATTAACACAGAGTTTTCCTGGTTGCTAAAAGAAATGATCTATTAATAGAAACACGTTTTAATGTTATCCTCCGTTCCTTAACGTTTTCTCTTATTTAACTAGTTAGTGAAATGGTGCTAGGATCCAAACCCAGAACCTGGTGCACGCAGGACTAGCAATCCAGCACTGAGCCTACAGCAGCCCAGCCCTGGCTTCTTTGAGACTGGGTCTCTCTTCAGCCGAGGCAACAAGCATGACCACACCGGCTCCGCAGTGCTGGAAACCGAGCACAGGGCCCCACGTAAACATGTGATCTGCCTCTTACACCTCGGGCCCTCTCAGGTTTTAGTTTTTTTTTTGACACAGGGTCTTGTTTATGGCTCAGGCTCTGTGATCGCTCTGTTTCAGCCTCCATAGGAGCTGGAGTTACAGGTGTTTGTTTCCTAGGCCTCTGTTTAAAAAGCAGAGCTGTCCCGTTGATGATGACACTTTTTTCTGAATATATCAATACTGACTAGTGGATATTTTATAATTAATTAGTTGAGGTAGAGAGACAGAGAGAGAGAGAAAGAGAGAGACAGAGAGAGAGAGAGACAGAGAGACAGAGAGACAGAGTGACAGAGAGTTAGAGTTCAGCTTTTCAATCATTTGCTTCTGGTCTAAATGATTCCATTTGTCCTTTTCATTAAAAAAGAGAATTTGTAAAAGTAGCCTTTGGGACACCATAGGCAAAAGGCACTTTTCTACCTGGATGCATGTGAATGAGGAGCTTTGATGATATTTCTTAAATAGAAATTGGGAGAAAAATAGAGTATTCAACACAGGTATACACACATAAAAGAAACGCAATAATTGTGTTGGCTTGAGTCGCATGATTAATCATTTGATAAATTCAAACATAACAAGGTGGGAATGGGGAAAAGAATGCTAAATAAAGAAGATCAACGAAGGCAGACAGGAGTGTTTAGACTGTGTTAGGCACGGTAGCTGCTGGTATTCATCTCAGTTCTACACTGAAGAGATAAGAAGCCTCTGAGGATGTCTGTGTGGAATTACGGAGGTTAGACTGAGGTAGGATGACCCACCAGAACTGTGGGCAATACTAGTCCACAGACTGCAATTCCAACCTGAAGAAAAATCAGAAAGCAAACTGGGAACCAGCATTTGTCAAAACCTGCTTCCTGACCATGGCTGCAATGTAAACAGCTTCCTCAAGTTCCCACGGTCATGACTTCCTCACCAAAACTGAGTTTACCCTCAAACTGTTGAGTCAGACTAGACCCTTCTATATTTTAAGTTGCGTTTGTATTTTATCTCAGGTGTGTGTGTGTGTGATATAAAAATATATACACACATAATTTTTTGAGACTGTGTATCCCAGGATAGCCTTGAACTCTCTGTCCCATTGAGGGTAACCTTGAACTTGTGATCCTCCTGCCTCTACCTGCCAAGTGCTGAGATCATTGGCATATGCCGCCCTGCTCAGTGTGTGTAGCACTGGGGATGGAACCTAAGGCCTGGCCATGCTAGGCAAACATGTTCTAGCTGAGCCACACACACCCCCTGCTCAATTATGTCATGTTTTCAGTTTCACCTTGTCTCTACTAGGAGTGGAAAAGGTGATGGCAGTGTTTTAACGGTCATGAACAGGGACTCAGAGTTGAATTTCCCTTTGGTTTGAGTCAGGGAAAAGAAAACAGTCTCTGTGCTTCCTTGGTGATGGTGAGGATTTTGAAAATATGAGGAAGTTTGTTCAAGGTTAATCAGCAGTCTTGTATGGTGACAGCTGGTTCTAATGTGGTGGCGGGGAGATTTTACTGAAGGTGGAACAGAGAGAAGAAAGTAAAAGGGAGATAAAATGCTTACAAGGTACAGAACACAAAGGGGCAACAGTAACTGAGGTGCGTGGGAAGGAGATGTTTGACTCTTCCATCCAGGACCATAGAAGCTCCCTGATCCTGAGAGGCCCAGGGGAAGTGTCTTAGCTACTTTTCTAATGCTGTGATAAAGCACCATAAGAGTTTATTGGGGCTTACAGTTTCAGAGGGTGAGTCCATGATCACCATAGTGGAGCATGGCAGCAGCCAGGTACTGGAGCAAAGCTGAGAGCCCAGATCTTGAGACATAAGCATGAAGCAGAGAGATACTGGAAATGCCATGGGCTTTTTAAATCTCAAAGTCTACTACCAATGACACACCCCCTCCAACAAGGCCACACCTAATCCTCCCCAAACAGTTCTACCAACTGGGGGAGCAAGCATTCTAACATATGAGCTTATGGGGGAATTCTCATTCACACCACCCACGGGAGCTGAGGGATGACCCACAAACCAACCTCTGAAGTTGGATTGTCTCACTGGTGTGGAAGTATAGAGTCAACGATGGCTAAGAAAACCCAGAACAAAGCTAGAATATGGTTCAGTGGGCAAAGCACCTTCTGTACAAGCGTAAAGATCCAAGTTCAGGTCCCCAGCACCCACTTAAAAAGTTGGTTATGGTCTTGTGTAGCTATAATCACAACAGTGGAAGGCAGGGTGGTGGAGAGGAAGAGGAAGGGGTGAAGAAGGAGGAGGATTCTGGCGCTTGTTGGCTAGCCAATCTGTAAGCTCCAGGTTTAGTGAGGGACCCTGACTTAAAAAGTAAGGTAGACACAAACAAAGAAATCTGGCATCGACTTCTGACATCCACATGTGCACACATACAGGCAAGTACACACACACACACACACACACACAGAGAGAGAGAGAGAGAGAGAGAGAGAGAGAGAGAGAGAGAGAGAGAATAGTTAACAGTATGGTTAAACATTTGCCTTAGTTACTGTTCTATTGCTATGAAGGAACACCCTTATCAAAACAACTTATAAAAGAAAACATTTAACTGGGGGCTGGCTTACAGTTTCAGAGGGTTTGTCCATATCATGGTGGGGAGCAAGGCAGCAGGCAGGCAGGCACAGTGCTGGAGAAGTAGCTGAGAGCTCACATCTCATCCACAACCTGCAGATCTAGAGACGGGGGAGGGAGAAGGAGAGGGGGAGAGAGAGGGAGGGAGGGAGGGACGGGGGGAGAGAGAGAGAGAGAGAGAGAGAGAGAGAGAGAGAGAGAGAGAGAGAGTTGCAGGCAGAAAGAGCAAGTGAGACTGGGCCTGTGGTGGATTTTTAAACCTCAGAGTTTTCAAAATAAGGCCATATATCCTAATCCTTTCCAAAGAGTTCCAATAATTGGTGACCAAGCATTCAAATCTATGAGCCTATAGGGGTCATTCTCATCCAAACCTCCACAGCATTTGTCCCTTTTAGTGGTAACAACTCTGAGTATTTGTGACCAAATGGCGCTGGCCTTCAGAATTCCATGTGCACCTGAGAAGCACCTGCTCTGTTGTTTCCTGCCATTGGTTTTGCTCAAAGATTGTTAAAGGAGAGAGGACTCAGTCATGTTGCAGAAGCAGGCTGGGTCCATACTACTTGAAATTTGTGTACCAAAGAGAAAAAGAGCTTCCTTTGCATAAAGTCTGTTACAATTGTTTTCATCTCCATGGACCAGTCCTGGAAACCGGAGACCCAGATGCCGCAGAACCTGAGCTAAATGAGGAGACCGTGCCTATTAGTCATGGTATGTGTTGCTGTGGCAAAATATCAGATTGATCAACTTCAGGAAGGAAGAGTTGGTTCTGGCTCACAGTTCTAGGATACGACCCATCATGGTGTAGGACAAGCCATTATGATGTAGAACAACCCATCATGGTCTAGGACAACCCATCATGGTATAGAACAACCCATCATGGTGTAGGACAAGCCATCATGGTGTAGGCCTTTGAGGCTGCCAGTCACACTACATCCAGTCAGAAGCAGGGAGAGATGAAGGGTGTGCTCAGCTCAAGTTTTCCTTTTTATTCAGTCTGGGACATCAGCCCACAGAACGATTTAGGACGGCTCTTCTAACTTCCATTAGCCCAATCTAGACATTCCCACACAGATGTGCCAGGAATTTTGTTCCCACGGTGGTTGACAATCATGACCATCACAAGTCCACCTGTGTCAACGTCACGCTGAAACACACTGTGCCCAGCATGGCTTGGGTCTCGAACCCCGAGTGGGGCAAAGAGGGATTGAAGAAAGGCACACTTCCAGAGACACTGAGATCAGGTGGGCTGTGCTTGCTCTGCTGGAGGGCACCGGCCGCAGCCCAAACCTCAGCGTGCTTATTTTGAACGCCTGAATTGAGAAGGCATATGATGGTACATCTGAGTGAGGAGGTGGGCTTATGGTATACAGCCTAACAAGGAGGTGGGTTTAACGAATCCCTATAGTTCTCTGGAAGGATTCGGAGTCAGGCTACAGCCATCGCCATCCCAGGGGAAAGGTGTGGCTGGTAGTTACTACATACACCGTCAACATTCACTGAACCGGAGGAGAGTTTTGTCAGCCCTCTGATCCTCCCCTGAGGAAGGCTTTCTCACTTCTGTGGATTTGACACATTGGTGTCCTTGGCATGGCTAAGCTTAGGTCAAGAACACACATCCATCCACTCAGAATTTCATCCACTCCTTACTACTTGCTCAGGACTGCCTCCAGTCACCACACAACCACAACACTGTTAAGTCACAACCGTGCACCTATTGTCCCATAGGCTCATCAGCTCGTAATGCAAAATGCATTCAGTACAAAAGCCATTGTGCCCTTTAACAGTCGCAAAGGTGACGACTGTCTGCCATGACACAGTAGGGGAATAAAACGTCAGTCACCTAATCAGAACATGGGCCTGCAAGGTCCAAGTGAAGTGACATTAGAGTTGCCCAGGATGGCCATTCTTGGCACAGCTTGTTCCCCTTCCTTGCAGGGGTGAAGCAGTCCTTTTTGCGACTTTTCCAAGCATATGGAAGCTGCTGGCTCTGTGGGAGCATCCTGCCATGAAACTCTCCTGAAGCCTGAAAGGCAATTGGGAATCATTGCTCAGCCTTCCTGTTATAAAGTCTATGGAGAGCAGCTTGGAACATTTTCTTCCATGGGCCTTTTAGACTAATTTCTGGTTTATCACCGACTGAAAAGGAGAGCCTTGTCCTTCTGACATAAGACAGAGAACGCTGGATCTACTGAACATACGCTTCCCATCAGCCATCTACTGGGTGGCCATGTCATATATCATTGTTAATTTATTCACCAACCATGTGTATAGACCACATTCCTCTCATTTCACACATTTAGAGGAGATTAAAAGAGAGATTAAGTTTTAAAGACTGAGTTCCTAGCCTGTTATTTAGTGTAAATCCAACAGCATTTCCTAGGGAGTTTGGGCCTGAATGGGGATGCACCTCAGGTTTCAAAGGAAATACATGAGTGAAAATTCCAAGAAGGAGTCTGAGATGATTCAGGGAAACCTGGAAGAACAGATTTAAAGCTTAGACTCTGAAGATCTGGTCTTCCTAGGTTCTGAGGTACTGGGAGATGTGATAGGCTAAAAATGCCAAAGACATCAAGCCCTCAAACCTCAAATGCCACCTCGTTTGTGAAAAGGGTCTCTGTAGAGCTGAGTTAAGACATAAGATCATATTGAGTTACAGAGGTGGGCCATCAATGTGATCATTTGTCCTTACAAAAGACAGGGACAGGAAGATCCAGTCATACCGAGGAAAGGAGCTAGGAACACAGACATTCAAACGATTTGATGATGCTGGCCTTGAAGACTTGAGTGATGCAGCCACAAGCCACAGAATGCAGGCAGCCAAGAGAAGCTGTAAGAGCAAAGGAGTTGTAAGAGCAAATCATTTCCCCGAGTTTCCAACAGGCTCCATTTGGGCTCCATGATACAGACTGCTGACTTCTCCCTCTAGAAAGGAGGGAGGATATTTCTGTTGCTTTAAGTCTCTTGGGTTTTGTTAATGTTTTACAGAAACCACAGTTAAAGAAGATTGGGGATGGGGTGATGGCAGGAACCCTGGGGAAGGAAACTCACCATGGAGCTGAGCTCTTTCTACTATTCAACACACAGTTGATGAGGGCTTTGGCTGAAAAGTCTGTCTAGAGCCTGGACTGTGGAATGGGCAAATCTGAACTTTTCAAACAGTTTTTTAAAAATGCAAACCAGATGAGAGATGGGTCCATGTCAGGCTACTAAATTACAGAGACCTCATTTGTGAGTCAGAATTTCGTAATGGGCCATGTATTTTAACCCATCAGTAGAGTTATTCAAGTATTGGGGGGAAAATACCATTTTAAAATAGAACCCCCAAATTTCCAAGTACATATTTTATAAGATGAAAAGAGTCATTTCAGAGGAGGAAAGAAGGAGGACAAGTTCAGACAGGTATTTCTTTGGGTATTGTGGGGAATAATTGGGCAAATGGGTCTCTTTGTAGTGCTCACCAATTGTGAGCGCTGAGACAGACCCAGTAAGCCTTTGTCCTGAGGGAACTGAGGGAAATAGTCAACCGAAACCCAAAGCAGCCCTTCCCAAGTGATGATGAATCAATCCACAGCATCCTGAGTGCTTAAACCAAAGAGAACAAGAGGCCAACCTTTGTACTCAGCCTGCCTCTGAGAAAGGTCAGAAGAAATTTCTCTCACAAAGATGATGTCATCCCAATTACATTAATATGTAGCTAGATGTCCTTAGGAACATTCTATGTTTTTGCTAATAGTGCCTGCTATTCCACATCTGTTTAATCTAGAAGAAACTTCTGATTTGTTATTAAGATTTTTGAAATACTTAAAAAATATATATCTTAAATATATGATATATGTATATGTATATATAAAAATACTTGGGGGGGGGTGAGACAGGGTTTCTCTGTGTAACTTTGGAGCCTGTCCTGGAGCTCGCTCTGAAGACCAGGCTGGCCTCGAACTCACAGAGATCCACCTGCCTCTGCCTCCCGAGTGCTGGGATTAAAGGCGTGCGCCACCACCTCCCGGCCAATATTTAAGATACTTTAATTGACACAGTAACCGTCCATATTTCTGTCGGAGCACTCTGGGAGGCTTCAGTGTCCACAGTGTACAACGATCAGGTCAGGGGGCTTGGCAAATGCCTCACCTCACTGATTCCTCCTGCCCTCCTTCCTTTCTTCCCTCCTCTAGGTCCCCAGCTGGCACTCCCTCGAGTCCACCTGCCCATCAAGCTGCAGTCATGGCCCATGGAGAGGAAGCGGGAGGGAGGGAAGGGACGTGGTCACAAATGGGGCCCTGCGAGTCCTGAGCGTGGAACCTCTGTCTTCCCTGTGTTTCCTCCAGGCAGGCCGAGGCAGTGAGGGGAAGTAAGGCTGGGGTGGTGTGGCTTCAAACTGTGAAGACATCTGGGTAATCTGAGGACTGAGGTGACTCCTGTCCCTCGTATGCTGCCCCCGGGAAACCTACCTCAATGGCAGCTGGTTCCTCTTCTAAGAGACAGCCTCCCCGCTGCCACCAGCCAGGACTTCTCCGTGGAGTTCACACTGGCTTCACCTATTGCTCCTCCAGCCCAAGGAGTCGGCATGGTAAGAGGCTGCAGCAGGTGAAACCAAATCCAAACCGGCAGCAGGCACAGGCAGGTCCCACGACACCATCATATCATTTGTGTCGGAAACATTCAAATTCTCCTTTGAATTATACAATCAGTTGTCATCAGCTACATAGAACATTATGGGCTGACCCCGTCAGGCGTTGCCTTTGTTCCCACAGACCACTTTCTCTCCATCTTCCTCTCCTTCCTTCCCAACTTTGAAAGCCCTGTTTTCCCTGCTCTGTGCAGCCAGCACTCCATGTAAAGGAGCCAGTAAAGCACTGCTCTCTGTGGTTTGTTTTGCTTCAACAACAGGACACTCTCAGTTCCATGCAGGATGCGGCAAGGACAGACTTTCTTTCTTGTGACTAGTATTTTATTGTGTATGTGTACATATATTATATGGGATGTACATATATATGTATGTACATGTATGTGTATGTATACGTGTATATATATGTGAGGGTACACATATGTGGGGGTTACATATACATATGTGTGCATATATATGTGTGTGTATATGGGTACATATATATGTGTGTGTGTGTGTGTGTGTGTGTGTGTGTGTATAAACTTGCTTTTCCCATTCATTGATGGACACCTTGGGATTGTTCTATCTCTAGTTTGAAAACAACATATGCCAGGTTCCTTTCTTCACATCCTTGCTAGCATTTATTTTTGAACATTTTTTACAAAAGCCTGTTACAGTGTAGAGCTGAAATGTCCTCTGAAGCCTCACATGTGGTGGGCTTGGTTCTCAGTGCAGCAACATCTGGAGGTGGAGCTTCGGGGGAAGCGAATGGAGATAAGATAGGTGGCCAGGGGTCGGAGCACTATTTAATCCAGTCACTGGGTCACAGGCAGCTGGGGAACTTGGGGGTCTCGGGAGCATGCCTTGGAGACCGTACCTTATCCTGGTCTCCTTTCTGCTTGCTGGCCATGGTCACATGGTCAGTGTCTACCACACGCTTCTGCTGCCATGACATTCCACATCAGCTCAGACCTAAGGAGCCACAGACTGGAGTCTACGCACGAGATCTCTGAAACAGAGCCAGAAGAAACCCTTTCTTTCTCTTTTGAGTATCTCAGGCATTTTGCCAAACAGTGAAAGACTAACAAAACCACCGGAACTGGAGCACGGTGCTGTCTCCTTTGGATTGGATGTGTATACTCCTGATGATGTAAGAGTGAACATTTTCTCATATACTCCATCATTGATCCTCTTTTGAGACATGTCTATTCAGATCATTTAATCATTTAACTGAACTATTTGTTGCTATTTTTTGTTTTGGTATTTTTGTCATTGAATTCTTTATAAATTCTGGATATGGATCCCTTACTGGGTGAATAGTTGGCAGATGTTCCTTTCTATTCTGGAGACTCTATTTCAATTTTGTTTTTTCTTTGTATAGTGCAGCTTTTTAGTTTGAATAAGTAGAAGTCCTATTTTTTTTTTAAAGGGGGATATTTTATGTTCTATTATAAGTTGCAAACTTTTTTTTTTTTTTTCGAGACAGAGTTTCTCTGTGTAGCTTTGGTGCCTTTCCTGGGTCTCACTCTGTAGCCCAGGCTGGCCTCGAACTCACAGAGATCTGCCAGCCTCTGTATCTCCCCCACCCCCCGCCGAGTGATGGGATTAAAGGTGTGCACCACCACTGCCTGGCATAAGTTGCAGACTTTTACAGGTTCTGAAAAGAAGCCCTTTCCAAAAATATTTCCTGTGAATATTTCCGTCATTAGCCTGTTCTTTTGATATGCAGAGATCTTCAATTTAAATGGAGCATATTCTCCTCTGAATGGTACTGTATCTGCGGTATAAGCACTTTGTCTACCAACATATCACAAATTACTGATATATGTGGATATATGAAAATATATTCGATGTTGGCCTCAAGCTCAATGTGTAGCCAAGGATGGCCTTGAGTATGTTATACTCATTTATTTTGAAA
The DNA here is from genome assembly GCF_949786415.1 of Peromyscus eremicus. Lineage (NCBI taxonomy): Eukaryota > Metazoa > Chordata > Mammalia > Rodentia > Cricetidae > Peromyscus > Peromyscus eremicus. The sequence goes on along the minus strand of NC_081429.1, from coordinate 55,512,747 downwards.
TTATAAACCTATGTTGCATTTGTGAAACAAATCTCACTTGGTCATGATATAGTATCCTCTCTATATGGTGCTGGATTTCATTTGCTAGTTTATGGTTAATATAAATATACTTATATTAACAAGAGACATCTGCCAGTAATTGTTGTTGTGGTTTCTACGTCAGCTGTGACTGCATGCCTGAAGCACGGTGTATGCTTGCACACACACACGTGCAGCGGAACTTTGCCAACCGAACCATTCCCCAGCTCCCGACACCATCTTCTGAGGGAGTTTTCATTTTTAATGAAGACTAATTTATCAGATTTATAGTAATGTAGGCATCAGGGACAGTTTAATAGTTTTAAATTCCTAATTTTTCAATTGCAAATTATATGGCCTGTGAGTCAGGCTTCTTGCTAGCTGGCTCTCATAACTTAACTCAGTCCATTTCTATTCATCTCTATGTTGCCACATGGACGTGGCCTTACCGGTCTGCTGGCATCTTGTTGCTCCTTCAGTGGGGGGCTGGCATCTCCCCGACTCCACCCTTCTTCATCTCATCTTCAGTTGGAATGTACCACCTAACCTTATCCTGCCCTGCCATAGGCCAATGCAGCCTTATTTATCAACCAATCAGAGCAACACATATTCACAGCATACAGAAAGACATCCCACCGCATTTCCCCTTTTCTGTCTACTCAAAAAGGAAGGTTTTAACTTTAACATAGTAAAATTACATATAACAGAACAGTTAGCAAACAAGAATGAGTTATAATATCTAGTCTATTTCTATTTGGCAAATTATGGAAGTTGCTTGCAATGCACTTCCTGTTTACTCAGGTAATATTATATCCTTCTGGGGTCTTTGATGGAGTTGAAGACTAGATAGTTACAATCTTCATTGGTTAGGATAAAAGATAAATTAGATATGAAAATTTAGACTCACAAATATAGGGTGGATGACAAAATATTTTCTTTAAATTCCTATTTTAAAAGTGACCATTAGCATTTTAGTCAGGCTACTTTGTATTATTATTTTAAGCTTTGCATTGAGGATAATAATCTATAATCTCATACAAATGTGTAACCACAAGTAGCAATCCTTTGGAATTAGCTAAGGTTAATTAAAATGCAAATTATTATGTGAAACTCAAACATAAACAAAAGTAAAGAAAATAAAAAGTAAGATGCTGTACTTACAACTCAGCTCCAACAGTGGACAGCACAGCCCATTTTGTTAAAGACATAACTGGATTTTTAGCATCAGGATTTTTGAGCATTTCAAGTCATTATTATGATATTTTACTAAAAATGTTTGACATTTAATTAAGGGACAGAGAGATGGCTCAATGATTAAGCCACCTGCATAAGCCTAGTGAGCTAGTTAGATCCTGGATCCCCTGTAAGGCGAATTGAGAGAACCAACTCTACAAACGTTGTGTACTCACCTCTCTGTGTGCACCACCACACACCGCCACTCACATCACATCACACACACACACACACACACACACACACACACACACACACACAAAGATAAAAGACATTTAATAAACTTCTCCTAAGACACACAGTATTGAGTGAGGACGCAAAGTATACAAAGTAGTTCATAGGAATGGGTGAGGTTCTTGGCTGGGGGCAATCTATGCACAGAAGCTGTGTGATGAGGTAGAAGGGTCCAGAACAACAGTTGTCCAGATTTAAAACTGGGCTGTCATGTAGCACTGTCTCTGGAGCTGTTGTGGAGGAGAAGAGCAGAGAGCAGAGAGCTGGAGGAGGAAAGGGCCCTACTCAGAGCATCTATGTGTCAGATGCATGCAGCAAGATTAGTTCAACCCTCACACCAGGGTTTGAGTAGCTATTTCTAGCTGTCGTCTTTGGATGAGGATGGACCCGGAGGCTAAATGAACTGCACTGACTCAGCTCTTTATTGAGGGAACAAGTCTGTCTGGCCTGGTGAATCATCTACCAGGGACATAATACTAAAGTCACAGACTTGGATGTGATCTCGAAAAAAATTATAGGAAGAGCAAAAGGAAGTCTTGGGGTAGCACATTGGAAATACTTTTTCCAATGCAAAAGAAATAATGAGTATGGTCAGAAAGGATTTCATCAGAGAATGTGAAATCAACTAATATTATTACATACTGCCAGTCTGAAGCCGAGGACATTTTCCTTGGATAATCAAAGATTATCTAGTTTGGACTCTTCTGCAAGCAAATTGCTTAATTTCTCTGTGCCCACTTCCTTTCTTGTAACACTCCCCCTCACCCTGCTTTTAGCTTTCTTTCTTTTTAAAATATCAAACAAGAAGCTAAATGTATCTGGTATGAATTCTGGGACAAAAGGAACTCAAATGATTATTCAAGGGAAAAGTACAGGAAAAAGAAATTTGAATAGATGTCATGGATGTCATGGTAGTCTAGGTTTGTTAAAATAGTTCACACTTTTTAGTTTTTCTTATGATTCCTTTTCCTCCAAACTGAAGCACTGATGAGGGGATGTCAGCTAGTGGCATTAGGTACCAAAGAGCTTACTCCATTCCAGAGTCTCAGGAGAATTCATTCTGTCTGTCTGTCTGTCTGTCTGTCTGTCTGTCTGTCTCTCTCTCTCTCTCTCTCTCTCTCTCTCTGTAATAGAGTCTCACGGGGTAGCCTGGTGGCCTTAAACTCTTGATGTTCCTTTCAGCTTCTGGGAATTTCAGGGCCACCCCACCCCCACTGCATTAACTTCTCTTTTAAAAGTTAACGTAAAGCTGTAAAGTACAGCACCAAGGTGAAGAAACTCTAACCCTTTCTTGTACGTTAGACCTCGGGGATCTAGGACATAAGACAGGCCATTTGCTGGCAGCACTGAAGAGATCTGAGCTGTGTTTGTGGTCTCTCCAACATCACAGAAATCAGGCCAGGTTCCAGGGCAAACCTAACACAGGCTGGCTTTCATGGAGGCTTCACCAACTTCAGCATCACAAGAACTTCTTCCCAAAGGCAGCCCACCTGTTTCACTTCTGCCTCCCTTACCCAGCAGATCACAGCTGAGGTCATGACAGTGCTGGCCTACTCAAGAAGATGCCAACTCATCTGGTCCTTAGACATCACTAACAGTAATGCAGGCTGCGGAGGGAGCATCTCTTGAGGCTTGTCAAAAGAAAGGAATGTGATCAAGTTTCCATGTGGCTTGGCTTCTGGGGCAGAGGAAACCACTGCCTATAACTCAGTGTCACACAGCTCTTTTAACGGTCTTCTCCAGAACAGCGTTGACATTTGAAAATGGATCCCAGCGCCATCTGCTTACGTTCCGAAGGACTGTAAATGGGAACACTGCTTTCTCGGGACGTGGAGGCAGGAGCACTGTTTATACAAACTGCCAGATCCGTGACTGTCAGTTCCTTTCCAGGTGTAAAACAAACAGCAATTTCTCTCTGCATATACCGGGTCTGTCATGGCTCTCCTCACATTGCCATCAAGGGAGAAGATGAAAGCTGAGGAAACAGACATCATTGTTGCCTTTAAGTATTATAGTTTCTTATCCAGAAATCTAATTTTTGTTTTTAAGATGATTTATCTTTCATATCTTTCATCCCACACAAAATTCAAAAGGATCAGAGACCTTAATGTAAGACCTGAAACACCAAAATTGCTAGAGAAAAGTAATTTCACACAGGGAAATCGTCTCAAGATCATGATTGGTAAAACCTTTCTGATCAGAACTCCAATAGCGCAGGGACACAGCCCCCAAGGACTGGCAAGTGGGTTACATAAAATTATGAAGTTTCTGTCCGGCAGAGAAACAATCATCAGCGTGAACAGACAGCCTGCAGAATGGGAGAGGATCACTGGCAGCCATACTTTGAACAGGGGGCTAATATCTAGAATACACAGAAAAGTGGAAAAACTAAACACCAAAAGTTCAAAACTGCTTATCAATAAATGGGCCAACGAACTGAACAGAGTTCTCAAAAGAAGAAATACAAATGGCTAATAAATACTTTTAAGAGTGTTCAGCATTCTCGGCCATCAGGAAAAGGCAGATCAAGGCTACTCTGTGAGTCTATCTTATCCCAAGTGGTTATCAAGAAGGAAAACATACAACAAATGCCGAGGAAAATACTAAAAAAGAGCTCTTACCGTCAGTGGAAGTGCAGTATTACACACACACACACACACACACACACACACACACACACACACACCGTGTACATGTGCCAATTAACACATCTGCCATCTTTCATACTCAGCGCACATGTACATGCTTTCTTTTATAAGCATTGTCTTGGTCATGATGTCTCTTCACAGCAACAGAACAGTGAGGCGACTTGGTACCAGGAGCAAGGCATTGCTGTGACAAGCATGACCATGCTGTTTGTTGGAGAAATACGGAAGGTTGGAACTTTGGACTGGAAAGCAGTTGAATGCTTTAACTGGGGCTAATGGGCTACCCTAGTAGGAGCATGGAAGACAACGGTGCTGACAGTATTGTAAACTACGGAGGATGCCCAGCTCAAGAGGTTTCAGAGTGATCTTTCTTGTGATCTTATGGCAAAAAATGTGGCTGCTTTTTGCACTAATGTGAGAAGTCTGCCAGTGGTTGAACTGAAGAGTTTGGGACTAAGATCATTAGCAGAGGAAATGTCCAGACAGCCTACTGGCTGTGTCACATGTCACTCTAGTGCAGATCTACAGTGAAAAGGTGCAAATTGGGAGGGAAGAGAAATACAAAATGTACAGTTTGAAGAGGAAAGGAGCACCAGGGAATGTAATGTTGGAGCCAAGTCTTGTGCTCAAGGAGATGAGAAGTTTAAGGAAAAGCCTGGTGCTAAATGGAATGAAAGAGGGTGGTAACTTCAGGGCAAGGTCCCACCCAGCTAAACACTGCAGCCTGTGAAAGGAAAAGGTCTGAGAGATTTCCTAGGCCTAAACAATGACAGAAAATTTATGCAAATGTAATTCAAGGAGGCGGCCAGGTTCCAGCCCCAGCAGACAGCAGAACTTGGCAACTCCAGCCACGTGGTTCTGGGTTTAGAGTCAAGGATACAGGAAAGGGGTTATGGAATCTTCCTCCATGGTTAAGGAAAGCCACAGAGGCCAGGTGTCTGACAGGAGTCTCTGCCTGGAGGCCCGAAGAGGCCATGGCATGAAGCTGTAAAAGTGAAGCCTGGATTATGGTGGAGACCCCAAGATTCTGGAGATGCCAGAGCTGTGGGATACCTGCCAGGGACAGCTGCAGACAGAGAGTGGAACCAGCCCAGGAGAGAGAAGTGTATTACAGTCAACAAAGCTGTAAAGCAAGAGCCATTTAATAAACCCTTTGAAATCAGACATGAACTTAAAGGATTTGTAGTTTGCCCTGCTAGGTATCATCAGTCTTGCTTTGGTCCAGTATTTCCTCACTCTGCTCCCTTTTCTCCCTTTTGGGATGGTAATGTATATTCTGTGCCACTGCGTGATGAAAGTATGTGATCTGCTTTTTTATTTTGATTTCACAAGGGCTTACATTTAAGAGATTGAGTCTAAGAAGAGACTTTGAACTTATGGGGACTTTTGAAGTTGGATTGAATGCATTTTTGTATTATGATATGACCACAAGCCTATGGGGGCCAAAGAATAGAATGTGGTGTTTTGAATGAGAATGGCTCACATGTTTGAATGTTTGGTCCAAAGTTAATGAAACTGCTTGGAAAGGATTAGGAGATGTGGGCTTATTGGAGGAGATAGGTTACTGGGAGTGGGTTTTGAGGTTTCAAAAGCCCATGCTAGGCCCAGTCTCTCTCTCTCTCTCTCCCCCTCCCCCGTCCCTCTCTCGCCTGCAGATCAGGATGCAAAGCTCTCAGTTACTGCTCTAGCACCATGCCTGTCCACTTCCCATCATGATAATCATAGAATATCTAAACCCCCAGCTAAATGCTTTATCAGAGTTGCCTTGGTCACGGTGTTTCTTCACAGCAACCGAACAGTAACTCAAAGGATTAAATTCTTTCCAAACCAGGGTAGATACAATCTAAGTGTTGTGCACTAGACAACACATTGGGATATAGGGGAAAAATCATTAATTTTCATGTTTTTAATCTAAAACGTTGAGTGACTAATTTTTTGTCGTTGTTTTGAGACAGTCTGTGTTGCCCTGACTGTCGTGGAACCGGCAACATAGACCCAGCCAGCCTTGGACTTACAGACATCAGCCTGCATGTGCCTCCACACCTGGCGAGTTAAATATGATACTTTATGCATAGATGGCCATTTCTGCTCTTACACATTCATTGGTATCACAGGTGGCTGAGCAGAGCATGGGGTAGCCTCTGGGGGAGGAATGAAAGGTCTACTGTGTAAAGAGGTTGGCAGGAGACCCCACCAGCTTGGTCTGTGCCTATCCACTTTAAAAACTGAAGCATGTGATGGAAGTGACATTGTAGTTTATATGGGATGGTCAGAGCACTCGTGGACTACATTACCAAATACCCACTATACTTTGTGTGAAATAACGTAACTATTGTAGATTGAGGCACCTTCAAAATACTCCATCCAAGAAGCTACACATTGAAAACGATAGTAATATCTACACAAACAATAGAAAATCCACATCTACTCTTTCGTCGATTGGACTAGAATAAAAGTAGTAAGAGACTGTATTATCTCTCACCACTGAAAAGAATTAGAATTTGCAAAGTGAATTGTTATTACCACTGTCCTAGTATTTTGAGCGCATGCAGGCATACTTACACCTGTAGGGTGCAGACTAAAAGTTAATGACCAGTATCTTCAACTGTTCTCCACATTATTTTTATTTTATTGTGCAATTTTTAAAAAAAGTTTATTTTGCCAGGCATCGTGGTTCACACCTTTAACCACAGCATTAACAAGGCAGAGGCAGGCAAATCTCTGTGACTTCTAGGCCAGCCTGGTCTACAGAGTGAGTTCCAACACACACACACAGTTTATTATGTTTGTATGTAAGGATCTTGTCACTGTGAACATATGTGGATAACTTGCAGGAGCTGATTTTCCCTTTCTACCATGCGGGTTCTGGGGGACTGCTCAGGTTGTCAGGCCTGGTGGCTAGACCCTTTATCCACTGAGCCATTCCACTGGCTCTCTATCTTATTTTTTTGAGACTGGGTCTCTCACTGAACTTGGATCCCACTGATTTGGGCCGGCCAATAAGCTCCAGGGATTGCCCCCTCTATCTCCTCCTGCCTCCCAGCACCGGGCTGCAGGCATGCACTGCAATGTCTAGCTTCTTGGGTGCTGCGTGTGTGTGTGTGTGTGTGTGTGTGTGTGTGTGTGTGTGTGTGTGTGTGTGTAAACTCAGGTCTTCATATGTACAAGGCAGACACTTGAACAACTGAACAATCTCTTCACCCTCTGGCTCTCATTGTTAAAACCAGGCTTTTGGTCTGTGTAATACTATACACAATATTTCTATAGACAGATAATGAATATTTACTTACGTTTGGGGATGCTGATTAAAAATACAAGAAACATGCCCTCGCCTGTCCCCAGGAAATGTCCCATCTCATCTGACTCCTCGCATCCAGTTCTGTAACAGTGTAGAGTTTATGTTAAATTCTCACATTACTTAGTGTCATTTGGCACCTTGGAATTCTAAGTCTCTGGTTGCTTCTAGACGCCTTCGGAGGTTAATTTTCGTGGCTAAACTTAAGATTTACCTCTGGGCACTTGTCATCTAGAACCCCAGGCCTCTACTCGCAAAAGCCAACTGAATAACGGTAGAGTGACGTATAAATGTGCGTACAGTGTCTAAGTCCTTCTCATTCTTATTGCACTGAGAAACTCAGCACCTAGGATTACATCTAGTTTGGTGGAAAGAGGGAAAGTAGTCTCTGCAAGAAACATGGACAACTCCTGAAAACAGACCGTGAACCATAGAGTATCCAGAGAAATGCATGTGGAAAAACTACGAGATACCAAGTCGCAAACCATCATCTTTTCCTGTGTCTAGGACTTAGCTGTGCTGTGCCACATCCTGTGCTTTACAGGTACTCTAATTACCAAGGTGCCGGACATGTGAAGAAGCCACGTTTAAAGCTTTCTTTGATGAACGACATTACGGACTCTGCAAACCAGTAAGAACTCTTTGTACCAAAATGAGCTTATTCACCAAATTTATTTTTGGACATTCAGAACACCAGATTATGACAAACTAAAACAAAGCACCCAAAATTGCTACACGTTAATACCTGAGCGGAGACGGAAGGCAAATACTCACCTAATAAAACTACATCATAATGTGGAAACACAGGTAAAAAACATTTACAACACTCTACAAGGTACGATAAGCAGCACTTTCCCCCAAATCACAACCAGTTCAATGTAACAGCGTTAGTTATACCATACCAAAAATACACAGGAAATTTCACGCACATGTATTAGTGCACTACACACCGCACGATGCACTAGAGGACAGCATGCATGTTCAGACGGGAAGATCTGCGCTATGATCAGTTTTCAGTACACACTTTAGGGCAGGCTCCTTGCACTAAGAATTGTTACTATACACTAGACTTTATGGCTGAGAACAAAACTGGTGTGCGAATAAATGGTAACTTTACTGAGTCTCCCACGGCGGCCACGAGTAGTTTGTGCTCTAAATGTCTAACTGTATGGTAAAAGCTGACGTCAGCGGGGAGCCAACTGATTATACACCCTTGTCTAAACAACTTCGTTGTCAATCTTACCAGGCTTTAAGGAAAGACGTACTGTCACTTCTACATGTTTTTAAGAGACTCTTATTTAAATAAAACATCTTAACAGGAGTAGGGGAGGAGAAATAGGACAAAAGAAATACACTGAGTTTATGCCTCAAAATAACATGTAAAAATAAACAACAAATGGAGTACACAGGAATGTGAGCATCTTTGGGAAAGAACATGATTATACTATAAGTTGAGTAATTTGGACTTTAATGAAAATCATACTCATTATTTTAAATAAGCACAGTAACAATGCAAGACTTTACATTAAATTAAAAAGAGGAGCTACTTTTCCCTTGATACTATAAAAATTATTAGGCAGAAAAAAGAAAAAGGAAAGGGAAATAGCAATGGTTAAAAAAAAACTAGATTGATCTGAGTTTAGCCACTGGAAAGTCACTACCAGATTAATAACCCTTATTTGAGAATATAAATACAAGCCTCAATCTGCCACAACACTGAGCACAAGTCTTAGAAGGAACTCACATCTTTGATAAGATTATTACCAATAAGACAAAAATACATTTCGATGATTAATTTTTATAAATTCAGTAAGTTTAGAAACAGAAGTGCCGTGACTATCCCTTAAAGTATTTTCCCTCAGAAACTTTAGCGAAACCTAATTTCCCAGATATATTAAGACTAAATCAATTTAAAAATAAATCAAACAACAGAAAGCTCGGGAACTTCAGGGAGGCCTCAAGAACAGCAGCTGTGTGAGTGCTATAGGAAGTGTGGGTCAATTTGTACTTAAAACTTTTCTTTCAACAACTTGAAAGAAAAGAATTTCAGATGAATTTGAGAAGGCCACCCAGAGTAAAATACAGTTACAGAACTGCAGGGCATTGCTTGGTCATTTTAAGGCACGGTCTGCTTTATCCCAAATAAGTTCAAGGTCACAGTGATGATATAAATTCAGTTTTGGTCTGTTTTATCTTGGGCACATTGCTACATTTACAGTTAGTCCTAAGTTTAAGAAAACACAGTATTACTTCAAAATGATACACATCAGTTCCTATTTTTAAAAAAATACAAGTATGTAACACAACTTCCTAATTTATACACAATAAAATGAAGGTTTCTCTCCCAGGCACACATCGGGGAGGGGGGGGGATATTTGCATGAGTACTCTGACCAAGCCTCTGTCTCCATGCACAGAGCCTGCTTTATGTTAAGGGCAGGCATCTCCTACTTAGGCCACTGCACACAGAGGACCAACTCCGTCCAGAGGACACTGCATCCTGAAGCCAGCTCTCTCACAAGCCACCTCCCTACTCATCAGGCCACAGTCCCCAAGGGTTAGTTAGATAACCATTACTCGATGAAGACCAAGTAATTCCACTACCTGGCTTTCCACACCACTTCTTCATTTACGAGGCTAACTTATGAAAATGTACCAACATTACTGTACGGGGCCAAGCAGCAGTAAAAAACAGTAAGAAAAACTAAAACAAAACATGGAGATCTATCTCCATGGCGTTCCTCTGAGGCGGAAGAGAGTCCATGCAAACCCACAGCGGCTTCTGTGTTTGCTGTTTCTAGTTTTCTCTAAGGCCGTATCAGTGCTAGGGCGTCTCATTAACAACTGTATTTCATAGTATTTGGTACTATGAAGGTGTGCATGTTAAAAGGTTTGCTTCACTGTACTGTTTTAGGTTCTAGCGGATAAACACTTGGGACGGAACAGAAACACAAACAACAGGAACCCCACAGGGCACGCTTTCAGGTATATAAAGGAGACACCTATACCAGAGATGGACTGTACAAAATTCATTTTTTACATCACAAAAGCTAGATGACTTCAGCTAGCTGCTGAAAGACTACTACTGAGGGGACTACATTTTTACCCAACAATGTCAGGAAACCAGACAGAATAGATAGAACACACTCTTCAAAAGCTTTGAATATTTTCAAAGAAAAATAGAGTATGGAATATGTTTTCACGATATACACATTTATTGTTAAGTCTAGATGAAAAATACTGAAGAGATTACTTTTACTTTAACCCCAATATACTATGAAAAGTTCCTTGGCACAAATATCCGGAGGTATTTTACAGTTTCATTTAGCTTTGGTGGCAAAGCACGTTTTGCTAACCACAGGAATACTTCCAGTTTCCAATGCAGATTATGCTGAAAAGAATTCAAATGGATCTTTATTTTCCTAAAAAAAAAAAAAAAAAAAGGGATGGAAAAAGTCCAACAGGAAACAGAACAAATGCACATGACATACAAATCCCACCAGCCATTAGGCTCATCTCTATAAACTCTTGTGATGGTAATATCACTCACTACCTTACAAACACTACAAAAGACCATTTGGAAGAGCACATGAACTTTACAAAATGGCTCCCTGTAGGTTTCCTAGACTAAGATTAGAATTCAGATGCGCAAACTTACACTGATTAATTAAACAGCAACAGATACAGTTTCTCACTGACGTTCAAACTGACAATGCACAGAATGATTACAGGTTGATTCTGACTCAAGGTACCAATTTTACATAAAGTCATCGGAAATTAACTGGTTTCTTAGTATTTCAGATGGCTTTTGGCAGCAGAACATGCCAAACACTTACAGAAAACTGCTCTTGATTACAATTATTATTCACAGACAGTTTAATCAAGCTGCAGCTTAGATAATGCCGGCTCTGAAGCACATCACCACCCAGCTGCCCTGTTACATTTATAGTGTTAACAGAGTAACAGTATGCCTCTTTCCACCATTTCCAAGTTTTATTCTGTTCTCAACATGAAGTTACTACCATGTAAAATTCGGTTTTTTACTTATTCACAATGTTTTAAAAATGAAGTTTATGCATGTATAGTACATATTTGAACTGCTGAGCTGACTCCCATTTCCCATGATCCTCTGGAAAGTTGGGAATGTGAAGGCCCCTGGGGCTTTCTTATTTCTTCATGCATCTGTAAGCCTCATGTTGAAAAAGTAGATAATCACAGAATTATAAATGTTTCTTGTTCAAAAAGACTGCAATAAAATTCCAGCTCTCAATCTTACAGTTGGTAGAGTGAGTCCTGTATTAGCTTTATCTGGTATGGAAGCTGTCCCATCAGGAACAATTGCCAACACAGAAACTCTCATTGCTCCCTTGACAAGTGTCATACTCTCCCAATGGATTGTGACCCTCAATAAACTTCACAAAGTCTCCTGTTTCCTATGACATACAAATTCACAGATCAGATTGTCCACACAGGTAAAAAAAACAAAAACAAAACAAACAAACAAACAAAAACCCCTAGCTATCCAAAGCTTTGACATACTTTTGGATTTTTCCTAAATGATTTTTTTAAAAAACACTTCCTAAATGTTCAAACGCAACATTCTAAAATTTTGCATCAAACCAAAAAACACAAGGCAGTGCATTAATTCAGACCTGATTTTGAGGAGAGAAATATAGGCCGCCTGATTTATCCCATGACTCTGGAACCAGCAGCCCTGGTTTAGTTCATGGTATTTGTGGGTCCCTGCCTCTTAAATGTGTTTTGCGTTTTCATGTGTGTACATGTTTGTGTATGTGCACCTGTGTGTGGGTGCACACACGAGAGGTCGGGGGTGTTGGGGACAAGGGTCAATGCTGGGAGTCTTCCTCAGTTACTCTCCACCTTATTTTTTTGAGACAGGGTCTTTCACTGAACCCAAAGCTTGCAAATTCGGCTAGGCTGGCTGGCCAGCAAGCCCCACACATCTACCTGTCTCCACCACTCAGAGTTGGGATTCCAGGTACACACCGCTCAGCCAGTTTCTCACGTGGATTCTGGGAGTCTGCACTTGGGTCCTCATGCACAGTGGGCCTTTCCATCTGAACCATCTCTCCAGGCCTGTTTCCCGTAATGCCTCCTGCAGCTTTCAAGAACTACCGAAAACTGAATTCTTCCTCACTTTATTGCACGTCATCATCTTCCATAAGAGGCATTAAGAAAGTGCCTGGTTAAATGAACACACCACACTGTGAGTGAAAACTCTAAAGAGGTTTTTGTTTGTTTTGTTTTTTTAAGTATAGAGACTTGATAATAAAATAAATAAGACAATCTGTCTGGTACAAATTTGTGAGCACTGTGAAAATGCGCCATGTCGACATGCATGACAACGTAATAGATAGCAAATGTTCAGTAGGACTACCTCCTGGAGTTACTTCTTTTTCTTCACTGTATAATTACATAGACACTATTATAGTTCACTCAATAAAAGGTAGCCCTTTGCTGGGCGATGGTGGTGATCACCTTTAATCCCAGTACTTGGGAGGCTGAGGCAGGTAGATCCCTGTGAATTCAAAGGCTAGCCTGGTCTACAGAGCTAGTTCTAGAACAGCCAAGGCTGCCAAAGAAACCTTGTCTTAAATGCCCCCGCCCTCCCAAAACTATCCCTTTATAGACAGCTGAATTTACATAACCAAAGTATAAAAAGGATTAGAAGACTACTCAACACATGATTAATACATATTAGGCAAGCTCAAAAATCAGTGTTTAGCATAAACAGTTTCTTTAGAATCAGTTCTAAAAGTTTTCAATATGGTGGTAACCAAGAAAAGAGTAGAATTTATTTAATTTTGGCATGGAATTAATCCAGACTAGCGGTATATAACTCAGTGGTAGAGAATATAATTAGGAAACACAGGCTCTGGATTTAATCCCTGGTGTGCTCATGTCTATACACACAGAACTGCAATAGCAATTTCTATCAAATTATCAGGTCCAGGAGCTGGAGGGATGGCTGAGTTAAGAGTGCAGCTGTTCTGGAGAATGTGAGTTTGGTTCCTAGTGTCTCCGTCCAGCAACTCACAATTAACTACAGCTCTAGGGGATCTACTGCCCTCTTCTGGCCACAGTGAGCACTTGCACACACATACATATATACACATACACATACACATACACACACACACACACACACACAGAATCTTTAAAAGAATTATCAGGTCTAAGTTGTAATAGCAAGAACTCCATGAGGGCATTTCAGAAATACCGAGCACTCAGTGTTCTTAACTGTCTAATGTGTACTCAATTTATTCACTAGCAAGAATCCAGCTGTTTAATAAGCACAACACTTACTCAAAAACTCAGTTTCTTAGGGAAAAAAACACAACAGTGAAACTCAAAAATGTGATGTATTAATCTCTAATTTAACTGCCAATTCGAGTAAAATTGGTAATGGGACTATGGGTAATAATAAGCATGTAAACATGATAGATAAAAGCAAGTGACGTTGAGATAAAGGAATTTCCTTTTCTTAAGGGATAGCAATTTTCATGAACAGGTGGTCTACCTAGCTATTTGTGTCTAAACACTTGATGAAGAGTCTGTCAAAGTATGCCCATGTGTGTTTATGTGTGAGTGTGTATCTGTGAGTGTGGGTGGCAAATGGCCCAACACCCAGACCACTATTATCTAAAATATTTTGTTGACATAAAGAAGATTTCAGGGCTTGGGAATAAGTACTTTCAGACAAAAAACATTTTAGTAAGAATTAATGTGCTTTAATAACAAACATACCTACTCCCGAGTAAGAAATCAAACTTGCTACGTCTTACTCAGGAGTAGTCCTGGCTAAGCAGGGAGACTTTTGATCTCAGAAATAATTCAGAGTTGTAAAAAGGTCTAACACCAAGTTTCTGTAAAGTTCTTTGTAGATGTATGTTCAAATTCAGGAAGTCAAAGTATTCAGTTACCATTAAGTTGAGATACGCCTGTCCTATCACCCACAGAATGAAAGGTAGCATGCGTATAGAGGCAGTGTATGCCTGGCCACATTCAAGCAGCTATGTCCCATGGAAGTGGTATGCCATGGGAAAACTGTGTTGCTGATGAACTCACTCTAGATACTGAACAAACACTATGGTGTAGTTTATTCCGTTTGAAATGTTTCTGAAGCAAGAGACTAAAATGCTCGCCACGTCTAGTATAATGGCTTTCCTTTAAAAGTCTTAGTAAGTGAAAATATGAATACTTAACAAGCATGATGCCCGTCAAGAAGACAGCAACAGAATCATACAAACGAACTAACCTCTGTGGTAATAACATGACCCTCTGACTAAAGCTGAAACAGGAAAGATCTAAGGAAGAACTGCCAGGGGGCATGAGGCAGGTTATGAGGGTGACTGAAGTGGGAGGAGCCCTCTGGCTGGCAGTAGTAGCTGAAAGGCTGTGGTACCAGATGCAACAGCAGATAAAATAAAACCGCTTCCCTGAGTACCACTCCTGGCACTAAGACGTACACGAGCTCACAAGTGCAGCTGTGAATTCACGGACATGTAAGGACTTCACTGGGGAGGCTTCAGGTATTTACAGAACGCACATCTAAGTGAAGGGCTCCATGAACCAGGATTTTCTCAGCTTGAGTTTGTTCTAACCGAAGTCAAAGAACAACTACAGTCTTCAAGCTCCCGACCTGTCTACTTTTCTGTAGCTAAGAATGAACTAGAACTGGAGATGAAATAGAGTAGTATTACCCTTGCTGGCCAAACAGGAGTCCTCGGAGTGAACTCTGCAAGTCAAGGTTCCACTGTTAAGTGGGCAATGGAGGTCTGCAGTCTCCTGAGGCAGTGCTCACACGGTCAGGGCCGCGGCAGTAATGGCTGCCTACTGCTCCTCCATTAGCAGTATCGTTCGGTACATCAAGTGTACTCCTGTATTTGTGTTGACACCCCCTCCTTCCCAAGAGACAAAAAAAAGAGTCGTTGTTCCAACCTCTGGAATTGAGTAATTTTAACAACCTATCATTACCAGAGGCACTTTTGGCAACCACGGGGTCCCTGGTTTAATCCGGTGTAGAAACTGATTGTGCCAATGCAGATCCACAGGAATAGTCTTTTGATAATAGATCTTTTGGTAGAATTTCTTTTATGCTTTTAATATTCACCAAGAATACACAGTAAGAGTCATATTTGAAGGCTCAAGAAAATGTCCTCGTTTTGAATCTTAAGTGCAATAGTTAACCAAAAAGTCTCCCTTTAATTTGAGGCTCTTTTTCATAGATGTAAGAAGACAGATCAAACTGTTCACCGTGGCTGCCAAAACCTGACCAAAGATTGCATCATGACTATTTTACTTCTGGGAAACAGTTGTGACTTTGAACAACCTTTGAGGACTTATTCTGAATATGTAAATGACAGCAAACACAAAACCCACTTTTCAAAACAAAGTCTGATGAAACCTGCAGTGGTTTCCCATGATTATAAACAATGCTCCGTCTACAGAGTCTCTAGAAGATTCCTGGAATGGCTGAGGAAAGCCAGTCGCTATGACAGGAGTCCCCTTCACTAACTTCTCAGGTATGACAAGTATACGAACGCTACATCACGAAATGAAACCATGCTTCGACTACTTTCCTCAAGCATTACAAAACTAATCTCCTATGTCCGATACTGTAAAAATAGACTCGTCTTCTCCGAAGGACCGCACTGTGCCGGTGGGTCGAGCTGCGTTCACTGCATCCCTGGTCCTAAAGGCGTACATCGCTTTTGTCATCCTCGAAGTCCAGGCTCACATAAAGTTGCATAACGCGTGGAATAAAAGAGGGATGACGACAAAGCAGGGGACCCTGTATAAGTGGGAGGAGCCAAACGCAATGACGCCGACAGCCAGAGGAAGCGGGAACTGCGAGGCAGTCTTCAGCAATTTACTGTGAAGAGACGGAGAAATACGCATCAGTCAGACGACACCGTGAGCCAAAAGGAAATACGTTAATCGTTTATGTACCTTTGGAAACTTAATATTGTGATTTTTGCTTGTATTTATTATTTAAATTCTGTGTGTGTATTTACATTTTGTGTATCTATTTAAATTTTGTTTATTTATTTTTGTTTTTCTGATTATCCTCTTTTTAGTGTTTTGTTTGGTTTTGTTTGAGGCACGATCTCACTACGTAGACTTAGCTGGCCTGGAACTTGCAGAGATCTGTCTGTCCCTGCCTCCCGAATGCTGGGATTTAAGTTGTGTGCCACTGTGCTATCTTAGCTTTGGTTTTCTGAGATGAGGTTTTGTGATAGATGATATAATCCAAGCTGGCTTTGAACTCATGATCTTCCTCATCTTCTGAACGCTGGATGACAGGAGTGTGCCATAACATCTGGCTCCTGACTGACTTTAAATGATGTGATTTTTTTTTTATGAACTGAAAAAAAACCTGTCCATAATTTTACACAGCTCAATAAAAACCATATTTTAAACAGAAAATGGAAAAACATTTCTATTCAGAGAACAGCTATATCTTTACTCTTTCTTAAGAGAAAAATATCGGTTGGTATTTCATTCTGCAATTCTACCTCTAAAAAGATATCCTAGCAAAATAACGTTCTTGAAGACACAGCTACAAAAATGCTTAATTTAATCCTACTTACAACATCAAAATTAAATAAGTAAAAACAAAAGGAAAGAAAGAAACAAAACAAACAGAGGAAGCATCCTTGTCCCCAGAAAGGAAACGTAAAAACTGAACCATTAGACACTAAAGAAGAAAATTAGTTTCAGGGAAAACCCCTTGGATTATACACGGAAAACTGAGCCGCCGGGGTAAGAGAGGTACGTCTGTGCACACAGCCATGAAACGGCCAAGTCAAGACTTGCTCTCCCTTACGTATACAACTTATTTGAGACAGGGGCCGATGGAGCCCAGGCTGGCCACCAACTCTACATAGCTGAGGATGGCCTTGGCTGCGGATTCTCTTGCTTTCCCCTCCCACATGCTCAGACCCCAGACACACAGCAACACTCCTGCTCTGACGCCAAGATTTAAATCCTCAGTGGGTCTGAGCCCAGAGCAAACGCTCCAGAAGGACCCGGTGTGGTTATGAGAACCTCAAACACAGACACATAAAAGGCCAGCCGCACACGAAGCCCTCATACCTACCACTCAGAGGATTCAAACGGTCATTATTTTAGCTACCGGTCCATCTACTTACATTATGCCTATACTCTTGGGAAGTCAAATCTTAGGTATCATATCATTTAAGAGTTAAGTCTTAAAAGAAAATAACTCACTCATTTCCTAATGAAACTCCTACCATTAAGAAAATAAGCATGAGTCGGCTGTTTGAAACCTGGGGCCTATGCAGGGTCGCTTGGCTCGGCCTGGGAGGAGGGGACTGGACCTGCCTGGACTGAGTCCACCAGGTTGATCTCAGTCTGTGGGGAAGGCTTTGCCCTGGAGGAGATTGGAATGGGGGGCGGGCTGGGGGGAAGGTGAGGGGGGCGGGAGGGGGGAGAACAAGGGAATCTGTGCCTGTATGTAGAACTTAATTGTATTGCAAAATAAAAATTAAAAAAAAAAACAAAAAACAGTTGAAGTTAATTAAAAAGGAGAACAAACAACAACAAAAAAAAAACAAAAACAAAAAAAAGAAAATAAGCATAATATATTTGCATATGAACCACATTTGCATATAAACCACAGTCATCTATGGTTTTACTTTTAGGAACAGTCAAATTAAATACAAATAGAGAGGATGCTTCAAGAAAGAAAATCGTAAAGGACAGCAACGGATGAACAGATAACTCAAAACCACTGTACCTTGACTTTACTGAAACTGTGTGAGTATTTCCAAGAATCACTATAGCTGGAATAAGGAGAAATGCCAGGGGTTTACATGGGTCGGGACTGAGTTGAAAATAATACCTAGGACAAAAAGAAAACATGTCAGCAAAGCAGAACTGATGGCTTTACGTGATCAGAGTCAAATTAGTTTTCAAAAAGTTCCAACAACAGTACGGTCACGAGCACTCGTGAAGCGGCCAGTAGCAACTCCGATTCTAGACGGCCCTCCCACTCAGGACCCGACAGCGGGCTTTACACTCAGGTTCTAGACGGCCCTCCCACTCAGGACCCGACAGTGGCTTCACACTCCGGCTCTAGACGGCCCTCCCACTCAGGATCTGACAGTGGCTTTACACTCAGAAGCCACTGAGGAGACAGACACGCAGTGTGGAAAGGCTCACACAGCTCTTCAAACTACTCAAAATACATTAAGATGGCCCTATCTCAAAACAGGTAAAATGGAGGCTAAAATAAAGGAACTTCTCATTAGTTTTTACAACTCGTAATTCCATCACTTGTAGTTATTGACAGTAAGAATTCCACAGCCTTTTGAGAATCTGGCTTGTTTCTCGATTCTGACTAAATTTGAACTAAATTCTGGATCTTGACTAAAATACACACACAAGAGGGTCATCACCATCTGATAAACCTCTGACTTCGTTTCCTGGATGGATTTTGATTCTGCCTATTTCTAAGCAGGAGTGAGAGGGACCAGACATTCCAACCACAGGTGAGCTAGGCATCCTAGGACAATAGAAGGGTCATTCTAACCACAGGAGAACATCAGTTCTCTCGAGCTTTGGCTACAGGGAGGCATTCACGGTAACAACAGCTCCTAAAAATACCATGACCACTGCAGAAGGACACTGCTTTGTTTCCTGCATCTCAGAGGGCACTCTGGGGACCTTAAAACAAGGAACAACAGTTCCAAGTCAGGAATGGTGGGGACACATGCCAGGTCTGGTTGGGATCATCACAAGGCGGAGCTATGGAAAGAGTGGGAAGGTCTGGATAAACAAACATCAATGAGGCCAGGCTGTGACGGATGCAGGAGTGAGTGTGCCCACCGGCTGCCGTGAGGATCAAGTCCCAGCGCCCGTGGATTTCTGTATTCGGAATCTGGAGCCTGCCGGACCTCTGGAGCTGTCTCTGCCACTTGTGGTTGGCTAGTGGGCAACTCTGACAGCTCTGAGCTCAGGACCAGAGGATTCTTTGATTGCCCCAGTTTCTTCCCTCCTACAGGGTTTACTGCTGGATGGGATCTGAAGGCACTGAGCTCAACAGGCAGAGTTCCAGGTTCCCTGGATTTTCCACTATAAGTCCACTGAATAGACTCTCTACGCCTTTAGTGTGCTTATCCAGTTTAGGACACAGGGCCCTGTTTTCCTCCAACTAGGAAAAGGCCTTGGAAGTGAGTGGGAACCTTGCCGGGTAAGCCGGTTCTCAGCAGGCCACGATCCATTTCTAAAGCGCATGCAGCCTCGACACAGACCACAGACCCTTGGCCCACCTGGTCCTCAGCTGCACGCAGCTCCAACACATGGTGGAAAAAGTGAGAAACCACAGTAGACTCTAGCTACTACTCCAATCTTACTTCACATCTGGCTGATGCCAGTGTTACAGGAAAGACTTCTTCAATTCTTCAAGATTTTTAACTTTATTTTGTTATACTTTTAGTTTTCTATTGTATTTTTATGTCATTTTAACTTTCTTTTCTCCCCCACCCCCCAGACAGGGTTTCTCTGTGTAGCCCTGGCTGTCCTACAACTCTCTATGTAGATCAGGCTGGCCTTGAACTCAGAGATCCTCCTGCCTCTGCCTCCTGAGTGCTGGGATAAAGGGTGTGCTCCCCCACCACCACCTGGCCTAACTTTATTTCTTAAATACAATTTTTACCTTTTATCTTTAATTATATTTAATATTTTCTATTTGGTAATCAGATACTTCTGTTTTTCTTTTCCTGACATTCTTCCCCTTCCTCTCTTCCTCTCACCTTATTTCTTCTCTCTTTCCTCCCCCTCCACTTCTCTCCTCCACTCCACTATGCCGTTCCTTCATTGCAGATTTTACCTTTGCTGATTGGTTTTCTAAGTTTTAAAAAAAAAGAAGTGGCCATCTCTGTCTTCATTTCTTTACTAATCTGATTTTTAACTTTACAGTTTAGTACATAATGTCTTTTACCGCTTTCTTTGCTGTGGTTGTTAGTGGTGTACACGAGCTGTTTCGAACTGATCCCCACGGTTGTTTTTATGTGTTGTGTGTGGTAGTGCTGCAGTTTTGACAGTGCATCTTCTCCTCTCTGAGCGGCACTAGGGTTCAGTGCTCAAGAGAAGACTGTTGGCTACAAAGACTCCCCACGTAAAACAATGCAACCCCAACCCCACCAGACAAGCAAATCACAACACAGAAACGTGAAATGGGCAACACAAATCCTCCAGAAGTTCACAACTGTAGCAGCTGAAGCAAAGATGTTGAGATGCCTGAAATGGCCAAGAACTCAAAAGCCTTGTTTTAAAAACAGTGACTTCAAAGAAGGTTCAAACCAGCAGGCGAATGAATTAAAGAATTCAATGCAAGACTTGGATGGGAAATCCAGTGCCTTAGATAAGACACCCAGCAAAGGCATGTGGTTTCTGGAAAAGGCAAACAGAAATCTTAGGCATGAGCAGCTCAGGATTTAATTTAAAAATTCAATTCAATGGACGGTCAACATTAGACCACACCAGGTGGAAGAAAGTACGCCAGGGAACTGGAGACATGGCTATAAAATGATCTTATTTGGATGAAAAAGGAGGAAAGAGAGGGAGGGAGGAAGAAAAACAGAAACTTATGACCACAACGCCCAAGACTCATGGGAGACGGAGGAACCAAAATCTGTAAGGTGTCTAAGGAAATTAAGACAAACTAAAATCACAGGAAATACACTCAATGACATTTATACAGAAAATCCCCTACACCTGGGAAAAGAAACGGACCTATAGTTATTAGGTATTTATAACTGTATATGGATATGATGAGAGAAGAATCTCCCCATATCATTACAGTTAAGCACGCCAAGTTCAGAACCAAGAATACGGACAGAAGAAAGAAAGGTGTCAGATTACATCTGAAGGAAAACATCAGAATGACAGAATGTCTCTCAGCAGAGACGGGAAAGGTCAAATAGTGTGAGATGATGGGTTTCCTTTTTGTTTGTTTGTTTTTTTAAACTCAGAAATTTTTCTATGTAGCCCAGATGGAGCTGGAATCTCTTTGTGCCTCAGGCTGACCTTGAACCTTCCACTTTAGATTCTCTAGTGCTGGGATTACAGGTGTGTGTGCCACTCAATATGGCTTGAACTGATGTAAGCCCTGAAGCAAAATAATTGCTAACTATGATGACTCTATCCAGTGTGCTGGTTAGTTTTTCTTAAATTGACACAAGCTAGAGGCGCGTAGAAAGAGCGAACCTCAGCTGAGGACTGCCTCCCCCAGATTGGACATATCTAGGGGGTGCTTTTTTTCTTTAAATTAATGATTGATATAGGTGGGCCCAGTCCACTGAGGCCAGTGCAGGTGTTCCTGAGTTAGATAAGAAGGCAAGCTGAGCAAGCCACGGAAAACAAGCCAGAAATCAGTGTTCCTCCCAGGGTTCTGCACCAGTTCCTGACTCCAGGGTCTGTCCATATATGACACACTATAATCTGTAAGCCAAACAAACCCTTTCTTCCTCAAGCTGGTTTTGGTCAGCATTTTACCAAAACAGAAGGCAACCTAGAACATCCAGCAAAGTTATCCTTCTAATTTTAAGCAGAAGTAATTCTTATCATTCTACATGGTAAGAATTAATGACAGTAGTTCAGGGATACGAAAGGAGCAATGCCGAGGATAATAAAGAAACACCACATGCAAGAGGAGGAAAGAGACGTCCAAGCATGAGAACTTGGTAGAGAATCTCAGTTGAAAATTAGTAACTACAGGAGACTTAGGAACAAATCAAACAGAAATAACTCAGTGTGTGAGCAAATCTGTAAGGTGAAGGAGAAATTGGTGCACACATTTCAATAATCACACTAAACATAGTCACTCTTAACCCCCCGGTTAAGATATCTATTGACTGAACTGTGTGCCCTTTGAAAGAAACACACTTCCCTGACAAAGGATCACCTGGACCTGAAGTGCAAGGATGGAGGTGATCATTCCAACTCCAGATAAGTAAAAGACATTTACAGCTGACAAAGCAGACAGACTTCGTCCGAAGAGATAAAGAAGGTAACTACACATGAATGAAAGAAACAATCCATCAAGAATACGTAACAGCCGGGTGGTGGTGGCGCACGCCTTTAACCCCAGCACTCGGGAGACAAAGGTAGGCGGATCTCTGTGAGTTCGAGGCCAGCCTGGTCTACAGAGCGAGTTCCAGGACAGCCAGCCAGGGCTACACAAAGAAACCTTGTCTTAAAAAAAACGAAGGGAAAAAAAAAAAAAAAAAAAAAAAAGGAATATGTAACAGGGGCCACAGGGATGGCTCAGCATTTAAGAGTGTCCTTACAGAGGACAGAGTTGGTTTCCAGCACAGATGTCAAATGGGTCACAACCACCTGAAACTCCAGCTCCAGAGGATCCAATGCCTCTGTCCTTCAAAGGGCATTTGCCCCTCATGTGGACATATATACACACAGATATACACTCACACACAAAATTAAAAATAAAATAAATATTCCACTCTAGAAGAAGACATAACAGTCAAAAATGTATGTGCTGAATGTTGAAATCAATAAATTTCATAAAACAAATGCTACTGAACACAAAAGAAGATACTGATCCAGGTACAGTAACAGCGGATGACGTCCACACTCCCCTCATCAAAAGTGAGATCATCCACACACCCTTCCCTCAAATTTCAGATTGAACTACTTCAAACATCAACTATACTTAACAGGCACCAATAGCATATTCTATCCACCAGCTATGAAATATACATCCTTAGACAGAACTTTCTCCAAAATAGATCACATCTTAGAACTTAAAACACGTCATAAATTTAAAATACTAAAATAATTTTTTGTTTCTTACCAAAACATCATAATAACAGAATGAGACTAGAAATCAATAACAAAGGGAACTACAGAAATGATACAAGCACATGGAAACAATACAATTCTGTACGATCAGTGGGGTTGATTTCTTTAATCAAGGGAAATTAAAAAAATCATAGAATCAAATGAAAATGAAAACATCACTTATCACAAGTTTTGGAATCATGCAAAGGAAGTTTTCACAGCAAAGTTATAGCTATAAGGACCTACATTTAAAAAAAGAGACCTCAAATAACCAATAATGCACCTAAAGGTCTTTGAAAAAAGGAACAAACTAAACTCTAAATTAGTAGACAGGAAGAAGTACTGGGACTAATGAGAGAGAGATGCAAGGAACAGTAACAGGGAGCAAGGAAGTCAACAGTAGGGTCCTCTGAAATGGTAGGCAATATTGACAAACCCTTAGCCAAACTAACCAAAAGAAAAGAAGACACAAATTAATAAAATTAAAACCAAAAAGAACAGATAGCAGTGAAATCTAGAAGATCATTATGGAGTATTTTGAAAATTTGTATTCTCAATAAACTGAAACAAAATTTGTATTCTCAATAAACTGAAACACTAGAAGAAACGGATAAATTTCTAGACAGATAGGACCTACATAAAACTGATCCATGAGCGTATAAACAACATAAACAGACCTACATAACAAGAAATGAGAATACATCAGTAATGTCTCCCAGCAAAGAAAAGCCCAGGAGAAGACGGGTTCTATCAGCCCTTTAAAATACACACACCAGTTTTCTTCAATCTATTCCATAAAACAGAAAGAACACTGTCAAACAGTCTATAAAAAAGTTTGATCTGATCCCGAGGACACAGCGAACAGAAAACTAAAGACCCATCTCTCTGAAGAAGCAGCACAAACATCCTTGATAAAATACTTGTAATCTGAGTTCAACAGCACAGTCAAAAGAGGTAATCAAGTTGGTTTCATTCCAGGGGTGCCAGGATGCAAACACACAAATAAAATAACATAATTTAGTGTATGGATAAAATTAAGGACAAAAACCATACAATTATCTTATTAGATGGGGGGGGAAAGCCTTTGAAAAATTCATTATCCATTCATGAAAAAAGCCCAAAAGAATCCAAGATTAGATAATAGCTCAGCAAAGTAAAAGGTGGATATGACCAACCTACAGCTAACTACAGTGTCTGGGAGAAAAGCTACAAGCATTTCTTCTAAAACCAGGATGACGACAGGATGTTACAGGATTGTTATTCGATATAATGTTTGAAGTTTTAGTCAGACCAATGAGGCAAGAAAATGAAAAAAAAAAAGAGATAAAAATAGAAAGGAAAACATCAAATTATCCCTATTAGTAGAATATATGATCCTATACTTAAAAGTCCCTGATAATTTCAGTAGGAAACTCTTAGACATGATGAACGTTTTCAGCAAAGAAACAGACACAAGATCAACATCTGTTTCTGTATGTCAGCAGTGAACACACAGAGTTACATCAGAAAAACAAAACCATGTACAAACAGCCTTTAAAAAGGCAGTAAAATACCCAAGAATAAACTTAACCAAGGAGGCTAAAGGTCATCTCTACAAAGAAACTTATAAACCACCAAAGAAGGAAATTGAGGAAAATCCTAGAGGATTGAAAGACCTTCTATGTTCATGGATCAGCAGAAAGAATATTGTAAATGGTTATATTATACAAAGCAACCTACGGGTTCAAGTTGACCCTGTGAAAACTCCAATGGATGCCACATAGCCTTCTTGTGCTTTCATATCATTTTTTTAAAAAATTTCACATAGTAGAGAAAACATTCATTTTTCAGCGTCTACTTTATTTCATTTACTATGATAACCTACACTTTTTTATGGCTGAAAAACACTCCATTGTCTATACATGCTACACTTTCTTTATTCATTCATGTTAATTAGCATCTAAGCTCATTCATAACTTAGCAACTGTTGACACTGCTGTATTGATCATCTGCAGGCACACAGCACTCCCTTTGCTCGGGACTGCTTTGGCTAATCCACTGTCCTTCTAAATAAATTTCACCACTGCTTCATTTAGCCTCCTTGGTTAGGTTTATTCCTAGGTATTTTACTGAGTTTTTTGTTTGTTTGTTTGGCTGTTTGTACATGGTTTTGTTGGAAAGAGGAGGGGACCAATGGAAAAGATAAGCTAGGACAAGAGAAGGTGACCTCAACATAGTAAAAGACATGTATGAAAATGTCACAACAAAATTCATTATTTTGTATACCACACATAATAAAAATTGTTTATAAATTACTTTTTTTGGTTAAAAAAATACAAATCACTTCCTTTGGCTGATTTTTAGAGAATATTATAATTTCAGAACTCAGAAGCATCATGGCTAATGAGGGAATAGAAATGTACTGAAAACTAATTCCAGGCAATATATAGCTTCCTATTCTCAAGCAATTTTCATGGGCCATCAGGAATTCAGCCAGGCTCTGTTATTAAGAAAGATTTACTGTCTGAAGCACACAAACAATAATTACATAAAGAAACACACCTAAGGTTCTTTAACCAATAGATGAGAGACGGCATGCTGAGCAGCACCACCCACGTGAGCAGGTTAATCACGGTGCCGTGCATGCGCAGACTGTCCTCAGCATCGTTGGCAGACAGGCGAAGACCCTGCACTGAGGAGTCTTTATGGTGGTTGGACTTCTTTTCACTTCTTCTAGAGTGTTTGGGATTCTAGAAAGCGAAAGAACAAGAATGTCAAGATGTGAATAAACAAAAATAAGTCTAAGATATTGCTTATTATTACTTAACTCTTATTACCAAATATAAATAAAATAATGAAGTTGCTTTGCTGAAAGTACTTTAAAGTTGTTATCATCACAAAAGTTTTCTTCTTTTCTGTTTTATTTGAGATGCGATCTTGCTATGTGACCCTGGCTGGTCTCAAACTCAGGTTCAAGCCACCCTCTGCTTCAGCTTCCGGGGTGCTTGAAATACCAGCATGTGTGACCATATCCAGCTACAGTTTTTGACTTCCTATTTTTATTGTTAGTAATAACTCAAAACATATATTTTTTTTTAACAACAACGTGATGAAGGTAACCCAGGAGCAAGTTAAACAGAACAATTCAAGTCTATTTCAATATTCCTTAACTTTACTTCAAGTTACTTAAAATTCACAATTCCGTTTAAACATTATAAAACCCTCACATCTACTCCTATGGCTTCAAAACACAACAATGGAAAAACCAAACACACATTTTCTCATGTGCTTTCATATTAGTATGTAGCGTTTAGAAAACAAAGCTCACCACTGGCTGGTTGCTTCTAAAGGTCATTAGGCTGGCTTGCAGATGGACAACCTTAGGAAGAGAAGATGATTTTAACTTTACTTGTATTTGGAACAAAAACAATAGACAATAGATTAAAAAATAAATTAAAAAACTGAGAAGCATTATAATCTGAAATTTTAAAAAATATAAACGTGGAGCTGGGAAATGGCTCAGTGATTAAGAGCACTAACTGCTCTTGCATAGGACCTGGGTTTAGTTCCAAGGCCTCACAGGGCTCATGAGCCACGTCACTCCGTCTAGAGGTTCTGATGCTCTCTTCTGGCCTTGATAAGCACTGCACACACACAGTGCAGATAAAACACACACACACATAAAATAAGTTATAATGAAAACATAAAAAAAAAAAAAAAGCAACCAGGCTTCACTTAAACATTTGAAAACAGCATTCCATGAAACATAAATCATAACAAATGATAACTCTTATGGATTTAAAAAGAAAAACACAAAATGGTAACAATAAAAACTTCCAGAATAAGCAGAGACCTTTTAAATCCTGTGAACTTACGTTTGAATGATGCCTTGCTACAGCAATTTTACATGTCTTGTAGGTCAAATGTTTGATTATATTCAATATTATATAAAATGTTCAATTTTATGTGGTGGTAAAATACTTATGAGACTTCAAGAAAAATGTTTAAATTTATTGTTTCCCTTAAATTACATATCTGAGGAAGTTTTGTCTATTGAGTCAGTTTTTAAAAATTATCTAATTAGGGGGATCTTTGATTGGTGTGTAAAATGAATGAAAAATTTTCTTAATAAAAAAAAAAAAGAAAAAATATATAAAAGAAAAAAATTATCTAATTAAAAAAACAGAACCTAACCTTATTATTTATAAACTTAAGTAGCTCTAGGCATCTTTTCAGATTTACAAAAGGTCCCTTTAGGAAACTGAAAATAATCTACAGTGTGAAAGTCTTAGTTTAAAAGAGAGGCAGATAGAGCCTTGATGAAAAGTAAGAACAATTATCCAGTGTGATGTCCACTGTCCACCCACACGATCAATTATCCAGTGTAATGTCCACAGTTCACCCACACGATCAATTACCCAGTGTAATGTCCACAGTCCACCCACACGATCAATTATCCAGTGTGATGTCCACAGTCCACCCACACGATCAATTACCCAGTGTAATGTCCACAGTTCACCCACATGATCAATTATCCAGTGTGGGGTCCACAGTCCACCCACACGATCAATTATCCAGTGTAATGTCCACAGTTCACCCACATGATCAATTATCCAGTGTGGGGGTCAACAGTCTACCCACACGATCAATTATCCAGTGTGGGGTCCACAGTCCACCCACACGATCAATTATCCAGTGTAATGTCCACAGTCCACCCACATGATCAATACACCACACACGTAGCTTGTCGCCTCCTGGATCCCCTTCTAAGCCGTTAGTTTACTCAGTGTTTTCTACTTCAGTAAAATCATCACTTAATTGTTACCATTACCTTTGATTCTTCAGCGACATATGTCAGTATCCACTGACGTGACTGATAACTTGATGAAAACTAACAACTTTTCCTTTTCCTACTCATGTCTGAAAGATGTGAGTAAATCTATTCTAATAAAATGTTTAAAAAGTTAACGACCCCAGGAACAAAAAGTGACCTAAAACAGATTATATCTTCTCCCTTTTTTTTTTAACCAAAACCCCAACTCAGACTAATAATGTCAATTTTATACTTAACTAAATATAAGTTAAATAACCAAGATGTAAAAAATAAAAATTAAAACTTAAAAAAAAAGCCTTTACATCAACGTTCTGATATAACAGAGGGTTGCATTCAGGAATAATCACAATTTTTGTTAATAATGCCTATGGGGCACTCTATAGGTGCCTAACACAAAGCCCAGGCCTTCTGGCTTGGCTGATTCAACATACCTTAAACACATAGTACAGATAAGACAGAAGTATGGCAAGTGCTCCACAAGTCGTCCAGCTCACTATGAGAAAGACAACTGTCAGAACAGGCAAGTCTGGTGACATCACCTTGATATCCTTAGGAAGTTCAGCAGGTCTAGAATGAAAGAAACAAAGCTGTGTTGTTGTTTTTTTTTTTTTTTTTAAATACAATAGTGTATATTTACATAATCCACAAAAGAAGAAAACAATGTAAGGCTGAAAACCACTCATGTTGCAAGAGGAACATTCCAATCCATGATCTCGTGTGTCGGGCCACAGCCAAAACACAGATGCATTAAGGAAACTGTAAAGTAAGCTTCAGGTTATGTATATAAAGTAATACAAAACAAATGCATTTTGTACTTGGAGCTTGGGCCCATCCTCAAAATTCTTCATAATATATATGCAAATATTTCAAAATCTAAGAAAGTTTAGTGACCTGAGCATTTCAGAGCGAGAGCTCTACCAGCCCCTCAGCGGCATATTAATATGTGAGGAACACAAAGTAAACTATAAACACAAACTGTGTAGAAAATAAACACAAGCCAGGCAGCAGTGGTGTAATGCCTTTAATGCCAGCACTCAGGAGGCAGGGCCAGGCAGGGATCTCTGTGAGTTTGAGGCCAGCCTGGTCTACAGAGTGAGATCCAAGACAGGCACCAAAACTAAACAGAGAAACCCTGTCTCCAAAAACCAAAACCAAAACAAAACAAAAAACCAAAAAAATAAACACAAAGTAAACTATAACATGTGTCTCAGCATAATAGGTGAGAGGTGACATGCAATTCTCTAACACACCGTGGTGATTATTTTTATCAGTCATACTACGCCTGGAACTTGTACTAAGGAAGAAAGAGGACAACTATTTACAGATCCTGTGTCATGCATGCCCAATCCTGACAGAAGAACACAGTCCATCTGTGAGCCCTAGGTCTCCCTGACAGAAACTCAAGACCCACCTCCGAACAGCGAGGGAGGCGGCAGCACCTGTCACCTCTTGTGCGACAGGAAACCACATCACAGCCATCCGGCATGGAGGAGTCAATAGAAAACTAGACCGGGGTTTTATCAGAAAAGCCACTAGTAACTTTAAACCCAAACTGCATTTGGGCCTGCACCGTAACTCCATGCTGTTTTCAGGGCCTTTATCCGTCCACCCAATCAGATAGTAAAGACCAGGATTGACATCTCCTGCCGTGAAGTTTGGTAAGAGAAGTCAGAGTGTCTATTTACAAAGTAAGTGATGATGAAAACCTGTAAGATTTCCTACCGGGATATGCATGCACACACATATGATCTTACACTCTCCCTCCTCTCCCCGCCTCTGCAGTGCCGAGGATCAAGCCCGGGTCCTAGTACATACTTGGCACATACCCCAGCCCTCATACTTTCTTCTCTGAGAGTGAGAAAGCTCTCGCAGAGGCTCACCTCTTCAGGGCTAGCCACAGAGAGGAGAGAAGCTGCACAGACGTAGAAGACAGCAGACCACTCCAGTAGGCAGTGCAGGTCCCAAACAGAAAGAGGATCAGGGACACCAGAGGGAAGCACATACTCTGGCTAGTTAGCACGATGGCGTCTAATTCCGGCAACAACACTGCATCCCATAATTCCTTAAACCATTTGTACCTGTAAAGCGGACAGATGAAACCATAAGACAGAAGCAAAACAACCCAAAATTCCAACAACGGATGCTTAACTGTCTATTATTTGAGGTGTTTCACCATCTATTAGAGGTTTTAAAGGGCTAAGATGGTTTGTAAAACATACTGAAAACAAATCTTAATTCTTGTTGGTTTGTTTTTTTCAGATAAGCACTCATGTAGCTCAGCCTGGCTTTGAAGTACGGATCTCCCTGCCTCTACCTTCTGAGTGCTGGGACTACAAGTGTGTGCAAGCATGCGTGGCTTTTACCGTATTCCCGTCCGTGTGCGTGTGCGTGCACGCGTGCATGTGAGTGTGTGTGCATGTGTGTGTTGTGTGCCTGGAGGCCAGAGGAGGATACTGAGCACCTCCCTCTACAGCTCTGTGTGTGCCTTATTCCCTTAGGACAGGGCATGCACGGAACTGGTGGATTGCCATTTCAGCCAGCAAGCCCTTGGGATCCGGCTGTCCCTGCCCACTCAGTGTTGAGGTTTTACAAGCAAACACAGCCACAACTGCTTTTTATGTGGGTGCTAGGGGTTCAAACTCATGTTTCACAGTAAGTATTTTGACCCACCAAGTGAACTTCCCAGCCCTTGGCTCTTGATTCTTTTGAACAAGTCAATGAGTCTGTTGACCACTAATTATCCAAGTCCACAGCCCAAGAACGACTTTACTCCTATTGATCGCTGAATGAACTAATTCAGTGCTAACTTGTTTAAAGTCAGGAGTCAACAGCTATTTGGAATGACAAAATAAAAGGTCTAAGAAATGACGTTGAATTAAAAAAATTACCAAATGTGAGCAAATTATTAACAAAGCAAATTAGCAACCTGGTTAAAGTGTAAGCTTTTAGATTTTTAGACACATATAATACATAACTACTTATATATAAAAGTCTGTAATTACTTTTTTTTTTTTTTTTTTTTGGTTTTTCGAGACAGGGTTTCTCTGTGTAGCTTTGCACCTTTCCTGGATCTCACTCTGTAGTCCAGGCTGGCCTCGAACTCACAGAGATCCACCTGCCTGTGCCTCCAGAGTGCTGGGATTAAAGGCGTGCGCCACCACCGCCACCACCACCACCCGGCTGTAATTACTTTTGATCACATTACTGAAAATAAATGTTGATAGACCTATCGGGCCTTTCCCCAAAAGTTCCAGTTTGAGAAAACATCAGCTGCCCAGTCTCTATGAAAATTCATCGTATATTATGACATCAAAACGAAATTATTCTACAAACAAAATTAAATCGTTATCACAGATAATGAAACTTACCCCAACAAAAACTTAACCATAATTACAAACGGGTCAACTTTGTACGGTTTGGCTTCTTTATCCAGTATGGCTGCATATTCTAAGCAATAACCTGGTGATAAAAGAAAATCATTTCTGGGTAATGAAGAACTATTAATTAAACAAATACACTTCATCTCTGAACGCCAATGTGACACATAACAAAATCACAACACTGCACACCAGAAATGGTGTGTCTGCCGTCCTACCACAGAGAGTACTCTTAGAAGGTTCACTGTAACCACACACTCAGTCACTCATCAAGGAAATGGAGGGTGTCAGGGCCAGCCAGGGCTTCACGATGTGCATTTTTATAAACCCCGAAAAGTGACTTCAAGAACAGGTTTACTGAGATGTAATTCTTAAGCCACACAACCCGTCCATTTAAAGTCCATAAATTCAGTGGGTTTTAGTGTATTTGGTTATCAGTCTCAGAACATTTTCGTCACCTCAAAGAAACGGTTTGCTTTGAAATGACCCAGTTTGGTAACCGCTAATCTATCTTTTGTCACAGCTATTCCTGTTCCGGTCATGTGATATAAATGGAGTCATAACATATGATCTTTTGTGATTAGCTTCTTTCATTCAATACTTGTCAAGATTCAACCATATTTTAAGATATATAGGGATTTGGTTTTTTGAGGTGTTAGGGATCAAACCCAGTGAGGACTTCACGGATGCCAGGCAAGGGCCCTACTGCAGAACGATACCCTCAGCCCTTTATTTCTTTTTATTGGTGAGCGTATTTTTTTAGCAACTGCTTTGCTTATCATGAATAGTACTACTGTGGATATTTGTGCACATGTTCTTATGTGGATGGAAGCTTTCAATTCTCTTCGGTGTGTTCCCGAGAATGGAGGTGCTCAGTTCTGTGGTAACTCTGTTAATCCATCGAAGGAAGTGTCAGACTGTTTTCCATAGTTGTGCATGAAGGTTCCGATTTCTCCATTTCCTTATTTGCACATTATCATTCATCATGCTCGTTCTAGTGGGTACAACCTACAGTGACTGACGGTTTGCATTCCTGGTGCATGACTACCTCTTAATTGGCTTGGGACACACTCGACCATTTAAATCCTCTGGAACAGCTAGCTTCAAATACCTCTAGTGTCTCCACAGACAATCCAGCAAATTCTCTGTGACTCAGAATCAATTGTCAGCCTTGGAACAAGGCAGTATGGAGCGCCTCTTTTCAAAGCACAAGCATCCTGAGGTCTGGCTGCAGTCACACTTCTGGAACTGCCCCACAACTAAAAGGCTAGGTCTGAGACTCTGAAGAGAAGAGCTGCATGTCCTCTCCACATGAAGAACCTAGTCTGCATGGAGGTACGCGTGCATATAAGTGGGTGTAAGCAAGAGTGAAGCCTAAAATACAAAGGAGACCAAGAGTGAAATGTGCTGAGGAGGTGGGGAGACTACCCTGGAACATGTGTCATGAAAGGGGTCCCCAAGGGTGGAAGGGAAGTCAATTATAATATACTTTTTGAAAAAACCACTATGATATTTAATGCTTTGTATGGTATTTTTTAAAAGGCCAGCTCTGGGGATAGAAAGATGGCTCAGCGGTTAAGAACACTGGCTGCTCTTCCAGAGGACCTGGGTTCAATTCCCAATACCCACATGGCACCTCACAACTGTCTGTAACTACAGTTCCAGGGGATCTGGCACCCTCACACAGATATACATGCAAGGCAAAACACCAATTTTTTTAAAAAAGGACAGTTCTGGGGCAGATCACATTTCTTCCCTCTCCATGGAACACAGTTTAACAGATTAAATATGAACAATAAATTCACAGAAGTTATTAAAGGACATTAAAGTTTTGTGAAGGTCATTAAAAAAGAATTGAGTAGAAAAAGGCTTAGTACACAAAAATGGTGAGGAGGATCCCTGGCTTTCGATAGCTTGGCCTCAATCTTTTCCCCATCTCCTACCTCCTTTGAGATTGTCCGAGCATAACCAAGGTCTAGCCTCTTGGGAATCACCCTACACTCTTCAGAGCCATTCTGTCCTTCACTTTGCTGAATCTTGGAGGCTGACTTCTGTGGACCAGCTTCTTTGGGCAATAGCAGTAAACGGGAGAGCAGGAAGAAGTAAGGCTAAGCTCTCCCACCTTCCCCTGCAAGGCCAGGTGGCAGTGACTCTATCTCCTGTCTTCTTCAGCCATGTGTCAGAGTTTTAAAAAGTAGTAACGAAGCATTGGCTCAAAAATCAGGAGAAGAAAAGGCTAGGGCATGTGGGGGGAGAGAAGCGGAAGGTGAGGGAGGAAGGGAAGGGACAGAGGAAGAGGAGAAAGGAGAGGACTGGGAGGAAGGCACGGGGTAAACCAGGAGGGCGAGTAAGATCTGAGCGTGCACGCACACAACTACAAGTTCATCCAACCCAAGTATCTTGGCTGCTGCAGCAGCAACAAGAGGGAGTGTGTGGACAAGAAGAGAACCCGAAGGCCACGGCTCTAGTTACTAACACGTTCTAGAAAACAGAGAGGACAGACGAACACACTCAACTCCATCATGGGGAAGGGATCACCAAAATCTCAATTATGAAAAACACAGAAAACCAAAATGTTTTCAATAAATTACAAGGGGGAGTGGCGGACTGGGGAAAACTGTGGCTAGGGAATTGAATGATTAAACCTAAGGACACGCCGCAGTGTGTGGATCTTACCTAAGAGTGCGGAAGACGTTAAAAGCACTCGGTGGGCCACTCCCAACCCTCTCTCTGTCCTGCCTCCATTCCTTCCGGTTTGGAAACCTTCCTACTTCCTTCCTCATCCCCCTTCTTCCTACCCCATATCTGCTTTCTTCTCTTCCTTATTTTCATGGGTCATTTTTTCTATATATGGGGACTTTTGTTCCTTTTATAAGACAAAAGTACTGAAAAAAACTGAAAAGACACCAAGAAGACTGGTCACAACATCACATGCTATTCCGGCGTCCCCAGGGACAGTGGTGGCGGCTAATTCTAAGGACTTTCTTATGATGCCTTCCACTTCAGCATGACCTAAACAAATATGACCACAGGAATAAAGCCCAGCGGCAGTTCTTAGACTGTACCAAGCTCTGGTTCTGATCTCCAGTTCTGGAGAAGCAAAAACAAACACCATCAACGAGCAAACATGACATGGGCCCAACAGTGGCTCCACTTTAACATTTAAAACAAAATTAACGTTTAAGACGTAAGCACGTTTACCTGTTGAGAAGAGAGAATATAACTGTCCTCCGTAAGCCAGAAGGATGCTAGAGACAACGTAGGCAGGAAGAGCCCCACCATGAAATCTAACCACCTAGAAAACAGACAAACCAAACGTCAACTGTGCACTATCTGTGCTGATGAAGTAAGCGTACTTACACACAATAGAAAGTCGATTCTTTACTTTGCTTTTTTTTTTTCTGACATGGCCACACACTTATTTCTAGTCAGGAGCATCAAAATTCTAAGTAAATAAATATTAATAATGTATAGTATCATAAAAACAGCTGAGTTTCTCATCAGAGGCATAAATGAGTTCCCATGCTACAAGGTACTTTCAAAGCATCCTTATTGAGATCCAGTGTTCAGTCATGATAGCTGACATCTTATATGCATTATCTCATGCCTCCTTCTCAAAAAACAACCCTTAGAAGTGGTTTTCATCGCTACTTACATGCAGAAGAATTCAGGTATGGAGAGTCCATACCTTGCATTATTACAAATGTTTAATGGCTAACTTACTTCATCTCTGTGTGCTTATTCATAAAATGGGGACAATGTCAGTGCGTATAGGTGTTATAAAGACAAAGCGTCGTCACTGTTTAAAGCAGCTGGAATGCTAACTCTCACTTGATAAGCCATCTGAAATCCCTAGCTGTAATTGTTAACCTTCACTGAATCTGGAAATCCTGTGAAACTTGAACTTAAGTTCAGGCTAAACTCATAGCCATTACATTCCGGTGCTTCAAGATAACATACCCTGTGTAAAGCAGACTGTATTAAAAGGGATGTTAAGTTCATTGTTCCACTGGCATATAGTAATTAAGCAAGATGATAGACTCAATTGTGGTATTTTTATATATGCACATTAATGTTCTCTTAATGTAAAAATTAGTTTACCTTAAAGCTTTCTCCATTCCACAGAGTCCTTTTAAATCACCAACTGTCTGGTGACCTGAAACAGCCTATGGAAGTTGAAGCCTGACACAGATAGTGTAAGACTTCAAAGAGCCCAGTGTCTTCCTGGTCTTTCCAGTATCCTTCAAAGCAAGCTTTCCGAGTGTTTAGTGTTTCGGGGATGGAAGAGGCACTTCACATGCATACCCATTCCCCCCAAGTCCTCTGAAGGAGTCTCATCCCTTTAGCGGACAAACTAGTCTCTTCCAGCTGTCAAGTCTATTAACTACAAACCAACCCTCCTGGCGAGATGTGCCTAACTCAGCAAGAGTGGCAGGGTTGTTATGGGTCAGCTGGCTGCCCTCTGTCTGGATCTGGGGCCCTCTCTACAGAAGGGAATTAATCTATGCCCGGTACTGTAAAAACAGTAGACAACCCATGCCTGGGAAGGGCAGAGGCCCCAAGAGAGAACTTACTATGGCTGTTTAATGAAACTGGCACAGCAACAAACTGCCTTCGAAATCTCTATGCTTATACCACGGACAGAAGCCACTCCCAGCTTTTGTCAGAAAGTGCAGTGAACAGTGGTAAAGGCAGAGTCTCACAGCGGCCCAAGATACCTAGAGTCAGTGATAACTGAGGGCCCAGCCTTAAATCATTTATGTCACTCCTTATAAGAATCAGGGGACACTGTAGGAGGAGGAGGAGGGAGGAAGAGTGTAAGAGCTGAAGGCAGGGAGGAGTCGGGGTACCAGCCATCTTCCAAACAAGACACAATGATTGCATTCATGTCATAGCAGCAGGGACTACTGTGCTTGGCCTGTCCAAGACTGGCCCTGTCGGTCATGGGTGTGGAAGGGACCATGGGTTCCTACCTCTTGGACTATTGGCTACTTATAGATTCGGGGAGAGGAGGAGGTATTGTCCTGAGTTGTGAACCCGGGGTAACCCCAGCAGGTTCTAATGGATACCTCCAAACCCACAGTCATAGAGACGGCCCTAGTTCAACTGCGTGGGTCACAGACGAAAACAAACGGAAGTGTGAGGAAGAGATGCGTAGAGAAGACGTGGGTGGTTAGTAAGTAATGGTGGGGGATGGGAGTAATCGGAAACTGTCCAGGAACAAATTAATTAATAAAAAAAAATTAGAAAAAGAATAGCATTAATTTTGCACAGCCATGCTTACTGCGGCCCCATCCACAAAACAAGAGGAGAGAGCAAGCCCATCAACAGGTAAAGTGAGGGGCTGGAGTGATGGCTCAGTGGTTAAGAGCACCAACTGCTCTACCAGAGGACCCGGGTTCAATTCCCAGCACCCACATGGCAGCTAACAACTGTCTGTAACTCTAGGATCTGACACCCTTACACAGACATACATGCATACACCAGTGCACATAAAATGAAGATAAATTATAAAAAGGAAAAAAGAAAGAGCAACAACAGGTAAAGTGGTAATGAAAGAGGCACGTTACATATACACACTGCATGTATGTAATGGAATTTTATTTGACTGTAAATAGATGAAATTACAAAATCTGCTGGAAAAATGTATAGATTTGGAAATAGAGCAAGGTGACACAAACTCAGAAAGACTTTTAAAAAAGCGCGTGCCTTCTCCTATGCAGATCCCAGCTTGTGATGTATCTATGCATGCATATAAATGGTGTAAACTGAACAAACTACAAAGGAAGCCAAGGGGGCAAAACCGGTGCCGAGGAGGAGCGGGAGGGCAGAAGGGCACACGTGACGTGAAGATGTGTAGGAGACACAGAGGTCCCTGTGCTCACAGACGAGCAGGAGGGAAACCAGAAGTGTTACACATGCAGGGTTTTCCACCCAGAAGGCTGGGAAAGGTAGTTAATGGCCTGGTGACCTCTGCACTATCTGTACGGCAGGCCACACTGCCACCCCCAGACCCTTATGTTTATCTCGATCAATCTAGAGCCCTCTCCTCCCCCAGACCCTTATCAGGAGCATTGTTTATTTACCTTGAGCCTGCCTCCTCATTAATCCAGAGAACCTATTTTTATGGAAAATGTTACTTGTACTTTACAAGAATTTTGATGTAGTCATGTCTTAAGCTTTTGTTGTACACACAGGATTGAGTTCATGATCACCAGGAAACTTTTTTCCAAATTGTGCTGTGATTAAATAGGTCTAAAAGAAACTATCCAGTGTCAGACTCCAGGAGTTCGAACCCAAACTGTTTACTGAGTCATGTTGAAACAGACTTCCTTCTTGCCTCGTTTTGCTGGCCATGGTGTTTGCAGAGACCCGTCCCCGCAACAATGGAAAGGAGATGGGGAAGAGTTAAGGTAGGAAGGACAGGGAGAGTTAAGTGAGGGGAAGAATTACCTAAAACAGTTGGAAAATGTCATAATGACATATAATAATACTTTGTGCGCTAATTTAAGGAATAAATCTAAAAATACACATCTATCAAATGAGTTAGATACATTACACAGAAGTTCATTGTCCTAGATCTACAAGCCAAGTAATTAAGGATGAATGAAGAACACGTGCTTTTCTAGTTTGGATTTAATCAACATACGTTCTTTATTTGATTTTAAAAAGAATAGACCTTTGATCTTGCGACACTGATGCAATCTTACATTTAGAAAGATTTCCACATCTAAATACAAATGTTACTTTGTTTCTATATCTAAACATAAGTGTTACTCTGTCCTCTTTTAGTATGATTGTCTTTGATTATTGCATACTAAGGTAACTTGAATTTTCTCATCACTAATCTGAAATATGGACCACGGGATCCAGATAAGAGCCAATGTCCACCTTCGCTCTAAGCTATATAAGTGACAAGTCTTTTGCATACTTTGAAAACATAAGAGCAGGAATTACTCTGTATTACAGAAAATAATTTTTAATTGGTTCCTTAACTCTTTATAAATTTTTAAGTATTTATGATGCTATTTTACAACTCAAACTAAAATTTACTTGTTTCTTCATGATTTATAAAAAATATTTATACATTAGTTGAATTTTATTATGTTCACAAACTTTACAATAATTGAAATCTAATTCCCAAAAGGTTGTTGTAAGGCTCAAATGAGATAATGCATACAAAAATGTTTCTAACTCAATTTTAAGAATTGAATTACAATCATGACCAAGTACAAAATTATCAATATTATCTTATGATTCAAGAAAGTAGTGTGTCTGAGACATAAAATGCAAAGTTCCAAAAATCAAAGCAGCAATAAAAATTTTGTTGTATTAATTTCTATTAATTTCTCTGTCTTAATCAATATTGTACAATTCTACAAGTTCTAATAAAAAAGACTAGTATTTGTGGTCCTACTTTAAAAATTACTGGTTTACAGAAGACTGAAATCCCTACCAAATCACAAGGCAATAAGTAATCAATCAACTTGCATTAAGTTTCTCTTACCTGTCCAAGTATTTGTGGAAAGGAAGTCTTAATTGTCACCTAGGATAAAATAATTGTTTTAAAAAAAGGTTATTTTTCCTAAACTCATTTCATGTTTTACTAAATTGAATACTTCTGCATATCTTTTAAGTATGGTGATTTTTGAACAATTAAACAAATCTTCAAGAATGTTCTAAACCATCATATTAACTGTCTGAAGTACAGTTTACTATTCTGTATATTTTCCAGTATACTTCCTCCTCAACAATTGAATGAATGCTACGGTATGTGGATGGCAATCCTTTACTAACTAGAATATTTAATTAACCACAATATGTTATAAAGAGATCATGTTGTTAAAATAATTTAAATCAAAATGATATTTATGAAACAAAACTCATCGTTAATACACATTAGATACTATGAAATCTGGGGAAAGGAGACGTTTCTTAAAGAAGTTATGACAGTTATCTACAACATGGCTGTAATATACTGCCTTGCTAAAATATAGACTGCCTGAAAACAGCAATATTGATTTTCAAAAACTTAGACATTTAGCAAGTATGCAGTATTGAAGGCAAATTGATGGCACATTGTTTTTTTTTTTTTTTTTTTTTTGAGACAGGCTCTCACTGTGGCTGGCCTGGAACTCACTATGTAGACCACACTGGCCTCAAACTCACATAAATCCACCTGCCTCTGTCTCCCAAGACAATGCATTCTTTATCATTTTAATATTGGAAATACAAAGTTGCAAACTGAAAAAATGCAGTAGACCTGCAATACCCATCACTGTTGGAGACAGAGTACAAAGTATCATCCATGAGTTCCATGAGATACAAATTAATTCACTATATAGGTGCACCTGAAACTTGGTCACAAGAACAGATTCCACCACTCTGCCATCCCCTACTGTACCCTAGAGAAGTTACTCCTATTACAGAATCCAAACTCTTATGGACGCCAACCAAGAATAAGATATTTCACATAAGCCAGAGTGTCATAACACCACCACTGAAAAGCATAGGGATCTTTAAAAAGTAGTAAAAGGTGAGATCCTTAAACTAACCCAGTACTGGTACAAACCAGTATGCACCACATCTATTACTATAGTAAAGCACAGAAGCTAATTAGATGAAAGATTCTTGATTCTGGGCTTTAAAATTTAGAATAACCTTTTAATAAATTAAAAAATTTAGAATAACAATATTCTAATTATTTAGAATAATAAGTTTCCTCTTCTTCTATATGATGCTCACATGCTCAAACAGTCTATTCACAGAAATACTAAGATATTGTAAAGAAGCAGAGTGGAAAATATTTAACAGTTTAATTTCTCATATTTATGGGCTTCCACGTCAATATGTATCTGCAACGAACAGAAAAAGAAGACCTCTACTTGTCTATAGCCGAAGCGTACTTAACGATGCGAATGTCTGTCTTACCTCATACTGACAGTCTGAGGACGTGTACATTTTTAACAACGCCACGTGGCTGTCGTTTTCCGGCTGAGCAACATGAAGTTTCAGAGAAATCTCTGTGGAAGATGGTACCCTAAAGAGATTATTGAAATATCAATCCTCAGATATGAAATGCTGGAAAACAGCCACGGCTGAGTCAATTCTCAGCACCATCTAACGAAATGATGTAGAGGAAGGTAAAGGACACATTGTCATCACGAGGGGGACACTTCCACTCACGGCAGTTATTTGGCTGCTCCCTCTAGCACGTGGGGAATGGCGGAGATAAGGGTAAGATGTTAGGGCAAGACGTGAGTGCTCTGTTCTTTAAGTCGATTACTGTACATCTACCTCAAGTGGTGGGCGTGACATTAAAGGGTGCGTACACTGTGCTAAGAGGAACTCTAATAATGCACATGGCTGAAATGAACTAAGCACGGAGTCTACTTGAGAACCCCAAAGTTTAAAGTCAGTTCTCTCTTATACTCACTGTGCAATGGTGAGGGAGTCTTCGTAAGACCAGGGGATGTGAAGTTTGTAGATACTAGTTATCTCTTCTGTTAAGAAACAAAGGAGAGAAGCATTACTCTGCGTGTTATCTTAACTTGTACACGAGCTAGAAGACTACTAACTAACATATAAACTACCCATTTTAGAAAAAGATCAGTGTGGGTCATAGCACATAAAAAAGATTATTGAATATTAGGCTCATAAAAGACACTATGGTATATTAGTAGTACTAAGAAATCTAATACAAAATTAAACAGCTAAACTCGAATTGCTACTGTAAGAAGACAAAGATCTACAGTACTTTAACCTTTTTTAAATTTATGATTACTATTACACTGTGTATAATGCTTGCATGTGAGTACACGTGGGTGCGTGGAGGTCAGAGAGACTTAATAGAGTCATTCACTTCTTCCACCTTTGTGGGTTCTGGGAATTGAGATCCAGTCTTTATCTGCTGATCCAGCTCACCCATCCCAAAATATACAGTACTTTTGAACACAGAAATATGGTTTACTATTAAGAGAAAAATCTACGCTAAATCCCTTGAAAACAGAAATATTGATCACATATTTAATTTTACTCCATATAAAATACAGGAAAGAAAAGAGATGCAGTAAGAAACATTCTAGAAACATCAAAGCAACTTGCTGGTGGTTCTTCAGATGTCACACTGTACACACTCACCTTTGCCTCCAGAGCACTTGCTTACCACGTTGACTTTAAACGCTTGGTATATCTGATAAAGTTTGACAAAGACAAAAACCCAAAGTTGACTTGTTTAATGAAACAGCAAAGGAAGATGCAATTCCTCCTGTTCTACTCATGAGAATTACCTGCCCAAAGTTCAGAAGCTCTACATTGTAGTACAGGCCACTCATATTTAGTATCACCTTCCTTGAAGATAATCCTGTTGAATTAAAAGGACTGTATTATCCAGAAACCAGAGAATTTAAAAAAAAAAAAACGAGCTGATTGCTTAAACATCATTTAAAATTAATAACAGAATTTTGAGATTAGGAGAAAATCTGTTGACGTGGTAGCATGTTAGCAGGGGTGATGAGCTTAAGGCCAGGCGAGGCTGCGTGCTGAATTTGGAGCCTCAGGACTACCAGGACGACCATCTAAGTCAGGTTTTCACTGCTGATATGTAGGAAGCAACGGCTAAAAATCAAATTCTCGTGCAGAAAATGCTGAATGAAACAGTACTTATAATGACTTTCTGATACTGAAGAGATTTTTTTAAAGTCAAGTACTTATCTCCAATTTTAGGAAGATTTGCTGTCTAGAGCATGCTTTTTAAATGATACAGGTAATTCAGAGTCATTACTTTTGGATTTTCCTGAGCATTTTGTACCCCAAAAACAGGGAGCCAGGAGGGGTCCCATGAATAAAATATCCACACTAAGCAAGCACTCCACCACGGAGCTAGGTCCGCACCCCAAATACACATTCACTAATCCATACCGTCTTTAAAAATAAATGAATAAATAAGACAGATGAGGCAACTCCATCTCAGACAGGATTTCAATAAATGGAGACTGCAGGAGTCCTTACTTGCTAA
This sequence comes from Peromyscus eremicus, assembly GCF_949786415.1. Taxonomy (NCBI): domain Eukaryota; kingdom Metazoa; phylum Chordata; class Mammalia; order Rodentia; family Cricetidae; genus Peromyscus; species Peromyscus eremicus. Next base: position 55,470,264 of record NC_081429.1, on the reverse strand, counting down.
AGAATAAGTGGCCCATGGTATGCTAAAATTAATGAGTTGCACATTTTTTCAAATTATTTCCTCCAAGATACTTATTAATGGTAAAGGGAAAATAGTAACTGCATAGTAGAGGTGTCTGCCAGGTACCACCGTAATTAACCAAAGGTCAAAATTAACACCACAGTAAGGAGGTTCATTAACATCACGCTCTCTGACACATGAGGAAGGCGCATGAGCTCTGTGGTGTTGTTGGCAAAATTATGTAAGCTCAACCTGAAAATGCCACAGCATTAAACATATCCAAATGAAGGGACGCTCTACAAGTAACTGAGTACCCTTGATATGTTTCCACGTGATGGAGGCCACGGGAAGACTGAGATGAACTTCAGGAAACCCTGGAGGAACTTAAATGCGGAAAACTTATGGCTACAGTTCCAGCCTCCATGCCTTTGCATGGCCATTATGTTCTCTGATTATACACTTTGTTTTATCAGTTGCCTTGGTCATGACGTCTAATCACAGCAACAGAAAAGTAACTAAGCAACATCCCACTAGAGTTCACTTCTCAGGAGCTGACTGCGGGCCCAGTATTTGGTGAGTATCAAACCACTGAACCTGAACATGTAGTTTCCTAAGAACTGTACTTGAAACATACGAGTATTTAATATTCATGACTGGCAAGATAAAATACTTACCAAAGGAAAAAAGATGAGTCACAGGAAGCTGTAAGGATCTTGTTTCTTTTTTAAAGAACTCACAATCTACGACAAACTGAGATATGACATTGATTTATTAGAAAATATAGAATTCAACTTAGTAAAAATCTTAATGTTTGTGTGGAAAGCAAACTTCGGCTCTGGAGGAAGCAGCACTGATTATACAGTAGCTCTGACAAGAATTCCTGAAGCAGGAGCTATGCTGAGAGGACTGGGTAAGCAATTTCTTATCAAATACACTAAATTATCTGAAGGTCATGTATATAACAAATTCATTGCAAAGTTTTACTAAAACATAATAAAATGCCTTTCAGAGGAAGAGTATTAAAGGGTAGATCAAAGCACTGAGATGCAAAGATAATTGAAGATTAATTAAGGATTTAGATAATATGTCTCTGAGTATTTTCCTAGTCAGAAGGGAAATGTAACTTTGTTACTTACGATTTTTTTTTATTAAATCCTGTAATTTTTAAGTATCTATAGTTTAATCAGGCTTCAAAAGGCATTCGTAGGCACTCATCTATAGCTAATGCTGTTTATATGAGAATATTACAGATCAGCCAGCTACTGCAGAAAATGGAAAAAATGAATTCTCACTTATGAAAACGTGGGCTTTTCACAAAAGGAAACCTAGACTATGCATGCCACTACAAGTTTTATTTTGACAACATTTCTTTTTTTAATAACATTTCTAGACATGTTTAGGAAACTCTGTTTCGGCTATCTGCAGAAGGAGCAGTTTCTGGAAAGGCACAGAGACATAAATAACCACATCAGCACAGAATTATTCCATCACCTCACCAGTAGGAGGTGATGGAAAAATGAATGTAATCCTCACAACAGTTAGAAGATAGTTTGATGTCTTGAGAGAACGGAAGCCACCAGAGTCCACCCTGGGCTTTTGTGACAACTCCACCTTAGGTATCTCAGCCATGCTATTCCTTTGCCCACACATGGACTGTCAGTTGTTCTTGACACTGGACAACAGGTGTGGGAGACTCCATTAGACCTGTCCACATGGGCGGCGCACAGAAAGAAAAACACTAAGTGCTCTCCTTTCAATCCTTCTCTCAAGCCAACAAGAACTCCTTCCACTTCAGAAAAGAGCTACTCAAAGACTAGAAATCATTTATTGAACAGGATTATTCATATTGTTACAAAGCGCTTTTGGGTGAATCACGAGATAGGGAAGCAGTTTTTAAAAGCAATCTCAGTCATTCTATCTAAGGGTATTTAAAAAACTAGAATTTTTTTTATCATTATAAAATTTGGTTGTGCTCTTAGCTTTGTATGATGAAACAAACCCTTAACCAAGAAAGGCGGAACCCAAAGGTCTCTCTCTAAAATATCTGAAGTCAGCCAGCATCTGGGCTTGTTTGTTTTTGATCCAGGGGGAAAATGCAGCTCGTTCCACACTATAGTTCCCAAATCTTAAAGCTATCCATTTACTCCACTTTTTGTGGGCAGAACGATCTAAATTCTCTTTCCAGTGAGTGAGCGAGAATCAGCAGAGAGAGCAGTGTTACTTTCCAGAGAGGACTAAGACGGATTACGCATTCATTAGTCTGCTACAACTATCTATTTACAGAAGGGCTCATTGATCTCCTGGTATAACCAGAAAAGGCCTTTACAAGTTTGGGAAAGATGTTAGATTCATTCAAAACCAACTCACCTGACAGGAAAACCCTTAAAGAGGGCGTTTAGTACTGAACATGCTGAATTACCTCTCACTTGAGCTAAGCAAAACAAAACAATGAACCCAGCTCACAGGTACTGTGAGACTCAGTCTTCAGGACGACTCGCAGTTACGCCCCTTATCCTTTCCCTACTTTCTTCTAAATTTTCCTAATTATTTTCATCACAAATCTCATCCACTTTCTCATTCAATGAACTGTGCGTTTTTGTTGATGTGTTTAATGTGGCAGTCACTGCAGAGCAGAGGTGCAAAGTATGGGGAACAGTGTATCGGGCTGTTAACCTCAGAGTTCCCAGTGTGCTGCTGACAATCGAGATACTAGCAAATAATTTAGAACGTAGTGTAATATGAATATTCCCCACAGCGTCACCAACAGTATCGCGTGGATGGCTGGGGAGTGTGGGAAAGCGGGAAAGGAGCCTGGCTTGGGCTGGACCTCGAAGGGTCCGTCTGCTGGTCTACAAGCAGAATGGAGAGTGGGGCTCCTCCCCTCTACACTTTCTTCCCTGTGACGCTCTCAAAGCCCCCCACCTTTTATTCCCACCTCCACCCCACGACTACAGCCCCTCAAAACCCTTGCCGCGGTGGTCAATCCTCCTGCTGCAGCACCCTCCACCACAAACAGATGAGGCCAGCGCTGCAGTCGGTGAGCGCTCTAACGGCTTCCTATTGCCTCTGTCCACGGCTTCAGTAGGGGATTCCACAGCACCGCCCAGAATAGTGTTCCGGCGTTTCTGTCCACTGTTACGCTATCTTTCAAAAGGCTGGCCTTTCCAAATTATTTACTTCTTCACTCATTTCCACACCATGCTTTCTCATGGTGTTTTGTTTTGTTTTGACTTCTGTGTTAAAGAACTGTTGATGACAGTTTTTATAGCCATGCTGCTACTGAGTTTCTGGAATGCGTACAGTACAAAGAGACTGAAATTTGGATTTTTATTTAAATTAATTTAAATGTAAATAGCCACACATGGTAGTAACTTGGGGCTTGACAGAAACGATCTAGGATATTCTCCTTACAGCCGTTCATCATCACCTCCCACAAAGCCATTCTGAATCCCTCAGTGATATTACTGTGGTTTGCACTTTGCATGGGCTTGTTATACTGACTTGTATTCTATGCATTTAAAAAATCTGCATTTTCTCATTATCTGACATTGCTCTTTTTCCTCCTTACAGAAGAGGATGACAAATCAAGGAGATCCTTTCTGTATGTCCTATTAATTCCCGATACCTTGTACATAAAATGGTACCCAGCAAGTTTGGAAAGACTGACACACTGAAGCCAGTTTGGCACAAAAGGATCTGTATTTACTCTGCGTAGTTCAAGGGGAGTGGATATCCTAACGACGTGACGTCAGGTGGATCACCACACTGGCCCTCGTTTTAGATAACCCTGAACCTATTCAGAAATCATCAGAAAGCGGTTTCCCACGAGCATCCTCCGTGCACTCCAGAAAGACCTTAGCCTATCTGTTACCTTACTTCCATGGACAGACGGTACGTAGACCACAACATGCGACAGAGACGGATAGTCCTGCAGTCGTAACGTCAGGGACTGAAAGTCAAGGCAGAGGTACAGAGTCACTGTTATTCCCGAGGCGAAGATGAATGCATGGCAAAGAAAAATCACAGAAACTTATTCCTCAGTGAGTAACTTTAAAAATCATCTCTTAAGTCACTCACTTAACAGGCACGAGGCCCTGAATTTAACTTTCGGCATCTCCTCACACCCCCACACAAACACACACAAATCAAATTTACATCTACATTTACACTCTCAGATCAATAATCCTACAAAAAGACAAATTTATGATAACTACTGTTAAACATAAACCACCTAAAATATTCCTTGAAATATCTCTTCAGATTAAAAAAAATGATGTTTAACATTAACGTTAATGATTTTTAATTTTATAATAGTTAACTTTATAATTATTTCCAAATGTGGTGTGTTTCTTTTGTACTTCAGCTATCTGTTACAGAGAGCATTATGGTAGTATTTCTACATTTACGGCAGTCAATGACAAAGAACACTCCAAAGTTGCTAAATGTGATGGAAAAGTTACAACTTAGTCTCCAAGGATTCTGACTTAGCAAAAGTAGCAAAGAGTCACTGGCTAATATACAAACACCATCCAATAACATTTATTTAGTATATGACAAAACACATAATGATACATTCCATCAAATGAACAACTATAATTTGTTCTACTACATAAAAATTAAAACCAGACTGTATATCTATATTTGGGGAATGGACTGGTTGGAGACTAGCCTTTTCAATCATTTACCAAGATTCCAAACACAGTTTTCAACCCAGTTTTATGTCTGGAAGTAGATGTAGAACTGGAATGAATATAATATGTGGGAAACATTAAGTTTCCACAGACATTTGTTTTCTTCTCTCTCTTACAGAAACACCAGTGTGGGGAAGTAGGACACAGGCCACTTCCCTAAAAACCTGAGAAACTGACCAGCCTGACCAGAAGCCTAGCTAAGCCACAAACTCCAGCGTCCTAACGGAAACTAAAGGCACACAAAGGGGCCACACAAACTATAGGCAGCTGGGAAGAGAGCCTGAAAGATAAACCAGTCAGGAAGAACGGACCTGTTCTGTGGAGCAATCAGCTCTAACAGCTACTGAACACGGATTCTCAGTAACGGCAGGTTAGAATTCGTAACATTTTACTGGAGGACTCCACCCATTTATTAAAGTCCAGTCAGCAGAGGTGCCTCAGAGTGATGATTTTAATGACATTACCTCTGTTCAGATGACATTAATATGCATAAAACCTACGAAGTATCTTCACTTAATCTTTTCATCACATTTCTTTATTTGTACACCTCTGTTGTGGAGAAAGGGCAACTTCGAAATTACTGCCTGGTTTGAATACGTTGCGCTGTCCTAATTAAGGAAATGAAAGCTACATTTGACAGTGATCCTTGGGACTGCAACACTGGTCACATGGAGGAAACTAAGCAAACAGTGTGAGTCTGAGACCTTCAGGACATTTTTATTCAGGAAAAAACTTAAGAGGAATCTTTAAGATCTTTGTTAAGTCTCAACAAGCATTGTTTTTTCCTTTAAACAAGTACCCTTGCCTTCATGAAGGCCTATGCTAGCTTATTTACTTATTATTAACTTTTGGAAACACACGAGGCTGGCCTTGAGCTTACCATGTAGCACACAGGGCATGAGCCACCATACTTTGCTTTATTCCCTTATTTTTATGGTTTAAAAGAAAACTGTGGCCGGGCAGTGGTGGCGCATGCCTTTATTCCCAGCACTCGGGAGGCAGAGCCAGGCGGATCTCTTTGAGTTTGAGGCCAGCCTGGGCTACAGAGTGAGATCCAAGAAAGGTGCAAAGCTACACAGAGAAATCCTGTCTCAAAAAACCAAAAAAAAAAAAAAAAAAAAAAAAAAAAAAAAAAAAGAAAGGGAAAAAAAAAAAAGAAAACTGTAAAACCTAAAAATCACTAATACATTATATAAAATTTGTTAGTATAATGAGAAAGCTTGTTTGTGTTTAATATTATCTTAAACTTAAAAGACCTAGACTGAAGAATGCTGTAATCTTCTCTTCCAGAAATCACTATTAAAAAGTAGACAGCTAGAGGCAGCTGGATCTCTGAGTTCGAGACCAGCCTGGTCTACAGAGTGAGTTCTAGGATAGCCAGATACACAGAGCAGACAGCCAGAACAGCTTGTTTTCTGGCTATCCAGACATCTGATTCCTAAATTAAGAACAAATATGGGCTTACCGTTGGGTAAACACATTTTTCAGTCTTTGTAGATTTATGAAAAAACAGTATTTACTTGTGAAATTTCCATGTTTTGAGAACCGTTCTCATGATACAAAGCAAGTCCTCACTATGCTGCCCGGCTGCTGGGAATGCTTGGCTGTCTTCCTTGCCTCCGCTTCCTAAGCACTGGCTTACAGGCGTGCGCCACACCCGGCTAGGAAATGCATTTGAAGAGCAGGGGCGGGGTATGTTTTATAAGGCCTTTAGTCACTCATTCCTCCTGGAAATTATAAAATAGATAGAATTCCCAAGCTGGAAACTGAAGGGAATACTCATTGCATCTCAAGAGGCTGAGATACAGTTCTACAATCAAATCAATCCTGAGACCTGTTGGTTTGGCTTTTGCCTGGAAGATTAGGAAAGACTCAGAGATGGATTTTTTTTTAAGATGCTATTGAGTAAAATTGCTTCTTTATACATTTGTTTTACAAACACAAATCATATTCGTATTCCAAACAGCGACCAAAGCAAAAAATAAACAAACAGAACAAAACAAAAACCAACCGGAGTTGTTATGTGACTATTCCCCTGACATGATGCTTCTTTTAAAGTTGCTTTCTGACAGTACAATGAACACTGAGTTAATTGTTTATACACATTAGCATTCCGGCCACTCAGGCGACTGAGGCAGGAGGAGCGTGGGTTCAAAGCCCACTTGGGCTATGAAGAATTCAGGGGCAGCATGCACACTTAGTGCGGCCCCTCCCCCACCTCAGAAATAAAAAGCAAGAGGCCGAGGACGTGACCCAGTGATGGAGAGGATGTGACTGGAGGGCAGGCCCCAGTACTGCTCCCTCAATAAAGAAATCAGTATCAGTGAGAAAAAAATAACTCAACTGGTATCAATGGGAGAGGACTGGGGCTGGATGTCTTCCGTTTCACAACTGAGTTCACTAGAAAAGTATGTTTTATTTTAAGGGATGGATTTACTTGGAAACTGAAACCACCAAACCCAGATGAGGCTGTAAATTATAATAAACACAATTTGGAAATCAGAACAGATATTTTCATCACATTACAGACTTGTTTTGTGTTTTCCATAATAGATTTTGAGACTATACAAATTAGTCATTTTGTTTTTTTTTTGTTTGTTTTGTTTTTTAAAAAGACTTGTGAACTTACCGGAGTCACTTAAAGAAATCACTGACAATTATTAAGTAATTCCATGTTGTGATTTACCACCCTGGAGAACTAGATACAAGAGTTTCCCAATTGCTTAACTACAATGTGATGTAATCTAGAAAATCACTCAGCATCTCTTTGAAATACTTACTACCCACTGCAAGATCCTTCCTCCCAAACTGAATTCTCAACAGAATACATTAACCAGTTTATAGTTTAAGAACAAACCATTTATGCATATTCCACCCCGTCCTCCCACCAAAAAAAAAAAAGAATTTAAAAATTCTCCCTGGCTTCTTTAGTAAATGATGCTGCAACAGATTCAGCAAGTTGTCAACTTACAGTTTTTAATCTCTGAAAATAAACAAAACACAGCTAATCGTTTGCTACTCCTCATCAAATATATTTCCAAAGAAAAGACTCCTGAGACTTTTAAAAAGAGCACATTCTAAAATGTCTACCAGCTGAATTATTTTACCTAAATATACAATTCTAAAGCTATCATTTACCTTAATTGTTGGCAGCAGCTCAGCTTTCCATGATAAATCAACCCCTTGCCGGCTTTGAAATAAATATGAAGGTATAATTAGAGGACAAATGTTCAAGCATTATAATTTACAAAGAAACTTCGGAGTAAATAGAAAAACCATCTGCAGCCCTGGAGGATAGAGACTGTATAGCTGTGATGTATGTAGTCTATAGAAAAACTGGATAGACTGTATAGTTGTGACATATGTAGTCTATACAGAAAAACCATCTGCAGCCCTGGAGGGGAGAGACTGTATAGCTGTGATGTATGTAGTCTATAGAAAAATTGGAGAGACTGTATAGTTGTGACATATGTAGTCTATAGAAAAACTGGAGAGACTGTATAGTTGTGACATATATAAGTCCATAAAAATCCCTTAGGGGGAAAAAACTATTAGTTTTTCCTAACAATCGATTAGTTAAATGTCTAAAAAAAATTTCGAGTTATAAATCTCCTTTGATTTTCATTTACAACATCAGGACCAGTGAGGTGAGTCAGTGGGAAAAGCTCCTGCAGTGCAGACTTGACAGCCTGAACCCAGAATAAAAGAGGAGACCCAGCTCCCAAAGCTGTCCTCTGAACTTTATACATGCACACATGCACACACACACACGGATGCATGCGCACGCACACGCACATTTGCACACATGCAGCACATATACACATAAAGCACAAACACGCACACATGCATGTACATACATGGGCATGTATAACATACACACAGAGTGATCAAAATTTAAAATATAAAAATTACAATTTGATACAGCAAGTAAAACAAACATATGAGCATACAAAGCTCTTCTGGCCATGTGCTGTGGTTCACATCTATAATCTCAGCACTGGGGAAGCTGATTCGGGAGAATAACAGTGAGTTTCAGGCCATCCAGAGCTACACAGTAAGTTCCAGGACAGCCTGGGCCACAGAATGGGACCTTACTCAAAAACCAAAGAGAAAAAAAAACATGTGTGTGTGTGTGTGTCCGTATGTGTGCATAAATGCATGCATATATATATACACATATATATACACATATACATATATACATACACCTATTCTGAATTTTTAACTTCTAAGCATTGTTCACGGTAAGCAAGTGGTTCAAACAACTTACCACATAGATGTGCTGTTTATGCAGCCAAAAATCCAACTATTTGTATCCTGTTGGTTAATAACAGAAAACAATATAAAACAAACATCTCCAATACTTTCCTTTTATGTCATTGATAGATATGATATATGGAAACATTGATAGTTAGGATCAAGGAAAACAAAGTGGTAGTTTGTGACTAAGAAACATCCAATATGTTCTTAAAAGACACACAGGTCAAGGGCAGGCCCTGAGTAAACTACTAACCAGATGAACAGTTGACCCACAGAGCAGCATGAGAGTGACCTCAGGGCATTTGTACAGCCCATGACCTAAGTATTTCTAACTGCTGCCCCCAAACTTCCAGCCTCACAATGTCCATGTGAGTTACATATAATGACCTGCCTTCTAACCAAAGTAAGTATGAACTAGAGAGACTTTTCTAGAAACAAACACTTACAATCAGAAGTTAAAAACAAATACCTTCAAATTTAAAAGTTAGCCTGTACACATCTTTTTACGTTATTATCCACATTCTCGTCTGACTACCAGGACATAACGTCTGTATCACCAGGCATGTGTTTAGTCTGAAACCCAACTGCAAAGGCTGGACCCTGAAGGTAGCTACTACCTCATCAGCACAGAATTAGATGCCATAAAATGGACCGCATTGCTTTCTTTCTTTCTTTCTTTTCTTTTCTTTCTTTTCTTTCTTTCCTTTCTTTCTTTTCTTTCTTTTCTTTCTTTTCTTTTCTTTTCTTTCTTTTCTTTTCTTTCCTTCTTTTCTTTCTTTTCTTTTTTTCTTTTTTTCCTTCCTTCCTTCCTTCCTTCCTTTCTTTTTAAGCAAAGGATCCTACATTTAGCTTTGGCTGTTTAAAAGCACTACCACCTGAGATTTTTACTCCAGCTGTCATGGAAGCCAAAGTGATATCCAGGATCTGATGCTACTGAAATCCCACCAGAGTGCAGGATGACGTGGGGCACTGTCGAGGCAACTCTTTAAGCTGCCTTAGAATCGCAGATAAAGCAACGACGAGATCAATCCTTTCATGGAACCGATGTCGATAAAGTCCATTCTGAGGCCAAGAAGTTACGGTCTCAGAGAAAATGATGAGTCGGGCATGCAGTCTCTGATCTCATCAATAAATAAATACAAGATGATTTTTTTTTTTTTTAAGAATAAGGGAAAATAACAATTAAGTATTTCTCTCCTCTCTCTGTAGGCAAAAAGCTTCTGTGGTTCCAGTTCCTCAGAATGAGACACTCTGAAGCAGGAGGACAGGCCAGAGCTGCAGGTTAGCGTGGTTATTCACAGACACTCACAAATCCCAGCACTTAGAAGTCAGGAATAAATGAAGTCAGAAAGGCAGAATGCTCGTGATTGTTTAAATTGTGTGCTGGTTACAAAATAATTCATTATCATATTTTTCCTTTCTTTTATATAGGTTTACAAGTTCTACAATAAAAATTGAAAAAAAATTAAATCGCGTATTACCTTATGGTAATTAATACTACTCAACTGACTTAGTTCCTTTTCTCCTGCTGTGACAGAGCACCATGACCAAAGCAACTTATAGAAGACAGCATTTAATTTGGGGCTCAACAGTTCCAGAGGGTTGGAGTCCATGGCCATTATGGAGGGGACCACGGCAACAAGCGGGCAGGCGTGATGCTGGAGCAGTAGCTAAGAGCTCACATCTCCATCTACAAGCCCAGGCAGGGAGTGCCAACCAGGAATGGCATGGGCTTTTTTTTTTTTTTTTGAATATTTATTTATTTATTATGTACACACAAGAGGGTGCCAGATCTCATTACAGATGGTTGTGAGCCACCATGTGGGTGCTAGGAATTGAACTCAGGACCTCTGGAAGAACAGTCAGTGCTCTTAACCTCTGAGCCATCTCTCCAGCCCCAGCATGGGCTTTTAAAAACTCCAAGTGTGGAGGAGAGTTCCCCTAGCTCCACATCCTCTCCAACATAAGCTGTCTTCAGTGTTTTTGATCATAGCCATTCTGACAGGTGTAAGGTGGTATCTCAGAGTTGTTTTGATTTGCATTTCCCTGATGATTAGGGATGTTGAGCAATTCCTTAAATGTCTTTCAGCCATTTGAGTTTCCTCTGTTGAGAATTCTCTGTTTAGTTCTATAGCCCATTTCTTAATTGGACTGTTGGGCATTTTGCTGTCTAATTTCTTGAGTTCCTTATACAAAGTGCTAGAGAGGCCCACAGAAATCCACAAAGATACCCTCACAACAGACTGCTGGCAATGGTCGAGAGACAGCCCAAACTGACCTACTCTGGTGATGGGATGGCCAAACACCCTAATTGTTGTGCTAGAAACCCCATCCAACTACTGAGGGATCTGGATGCAGAGATCCATGGCTAGGCCCCGGGTGGAGCTCTGGGAGTCCAATTAGCGAGAAAGAGGAGGGTTTATATGAGAGAGAATTGTTGAGACCAAGGTTGGATAAAGCACAGGGACAAATAGCCAAACGAATGGAAACACATGAACTATGAACCAATGGCTGAGGGGTCCCCAGCTGGATCAGGCCCTCTGAATGGGTGAGACAGTTGATTGGCTTGATCTGTTTGGGAGGCATCCAGGCAGTGGGACTGGGTCCTGTGCTCATTCCATGAGTTGGCTGTTTGAAACCTGGGGCCTATGCAGGGTTGCTTGGCTCGGCCTGGGAGGAGGGGACTGGACCTGCCTGGACTGAGTCCACCAGGTTGATCTCAGTCCATGGGGGAGGCTTTGCCCTGGAGGAGATGGGAATGGAGGGTAGGCTGGGGGGAAGGTGAGGGGGGCGGGAGCGGGGAGAACAAGGGAATCTGTGGCTGATATATAGAACTGAACTGTATTGCAAAATAAAAAAAAATAAACAAACCTCCAAGTGTACCCTATGACCTATCTCTTCCAACAAGGCCACACCTCCTAATCCTCCCCAAACAGTTCTACCAACTCAGGTCTAAGTATTCAAATCCATGAGCCTATGGGGGCCATTCTCATTCACACCAACATATTGAAGACATTAAATACAGAAAACAGCCCCCTAATCACTCAAATGCACGAGCTGCATTTTAACAAGCATTTTTGGTAATATAATTTTGACCTCCTGCTATGGTTTGAGTATGAACCGTCCCCATAGGACTTTTGAACACTGTGGAATCTTCAGGAGGTGAGGCCTGGTTGGGAGAAGCGGGATGCTGTGGGGCGGGCGCTGGGAGCTACAGTCCAGTTGAAATTCTGCCCCCAGGTCTGCTGCCTAACTTGCTGAGATGGGCAGGGTCTCAGCTGCACTTTCTGCTGCCATGAACCGCCTCACCCTCCCTGCCATGATGGGTGGTGCCCACTTAAAATGAACTCTTCCTTAAGGTGCTTCTCTCAGGAACTCCACCACAGTGACAACGAAGGTAACGAACACGCCTCCTGGTTTGAAATGTCGCATTCCATTGATCATTCCATAATTGCAATTAATAATTACACTACATTAATAGTGGGTATGTTAAGCTATCCCTCTGAAGAAGATTCCCTCAGGAGCAACTGCCTATCCCGATTTTAGGCTGAGAGACGCTGATATCTGAGAGAGATAAAAAGCTAGCCATGCCACTAAAATGTAGTATTCTCCCGAAACATGCCCACAGTGGCTGCCTACAACCTTTCCTTTAGAACCGCCCTGAATGTGATGCATCTACTGGTAAAGTAATACACTGGATCTGAGTTCTGCACACATGTAATCTCAGCTACTCAAGAGCCTGGGTAGGATGTTGAAAGGCTAACCTGGACTACACAGCAAGACTCAGCCTCAAACAAACAATATGAATAACAAATATTAAAAGCTTAGCTGATAAAGAATTAAATTATGAAAGATGAAAATATAATGTAAAGAATCCTGAGCCCAGCATGGTGGGGCACACCATTTAATCCTAGCACTTGAGAGACAGAAACAGGTGGACCTCTAAGTTCAAGGCCAGCCTGGTCCTCACAGAGAGTTCCAGATCAGCCAGGAATACATGGTGATTCAAAAAGAATACAAAAAGAATCCTGATATATACCAAAACCAAAATTTTAGAACAGAGGAAAAAGACCTCAACAGTTTTTTTTTAAAAGGAAATTTCACAAATTTGTATACTAGTCTGGTCTATATAGGACCAAATTAGTGTATGTGTATTTAGCCAGGTATTTATTTATTTATTTTTAATTAAATAATTTATTTATTTTACACCCTGACCATGGCCTCTCCTCCCTCCCCTCAACCCACCCTTCTTCCATATTTGCTCAGAAAGGGGCCGGCCTCCCACGGGCTTCAGAAAAGCACGGCATATCAAGCTGCCATAAGACCGAGCATCTCCCTGTATTCAGGCTGGACAAGGCAATCCAGCATGAGGAATAGGTTCCCACGAGCCAGCCGAAGCACCAGGGACAGCCCGGCTCCCGATACCAGGAGTCCCACAAATAGACCAAGCTACACAACTGTCACATACATGCCGAGGGCCTAGGTCAGTCCCATGCAGGCTCCCTGGTTGTTGTCCCTCAGACTCTGTGAGTTCCCACGAGCCAGGTTTTCCTCTGATGTCCTCGAACCCTGACTCCTGCAGTCCCTTCTCCCTCCCCTCAGCAGGGCAACTGAGCTCAGCCCAATGTTTGGCCATGAGTCTCCGAATCCAGTGACTGGTGGAGGTAGGTATTTATTAAAAAGAAAAAGCCACTGCTTTGACAGTGTGAACCTGTATCATGGTCACGCTTCTGTCCTAAAGAACATCTGGTATAAAAAGCATCTGATTTTAGGATGTGATCAAATAGTAAAACAAGGTTCATTTCCTAAAACTCCACTCAGACAGCTTCGTCAGCTACACTTACTCTTTAAAAACTAACGAAAGTTCAATTCCTCATCCCGAATAGAGGGACTCTAAGGTAGAACAGGATGGAAGACTCAAATGTAGACGTTAAGAGCATAATATCAGTTATAGATTAATAACTATATTTATAAATAACTGTGCCTAATAATTCTCAATCAAAACACTGTTCCAAACAAATGTTTTCACCTGACTAAACTTAATGATCATTATAGCTAGTCTTATTAGACCAGTAGTTGAAACTAAAAGGATGAACAACAGCTTTTCACATTTACATGAGACGTGCCAACCATCTTACCAGCATGGTGCTCTGGCAGTAGATGTGAGTGTAGGTTTTCCTATGATTTGCAAGAGGAAATGTAAAATAAATCTTATCAGATTCCTAAGAAAGAGAAAAACAAAAACAATTTAACTATAATGAGTGAATAATTTCATCATTCAAAAAAATCATGGTAACAAGAATAAATTCTATATTATTGCTGTTACTAAGAACCAATCGGCTAGGAATGGAAGGTAAAGGATAAGGAGGGAAAAGATTAAAAACTCAGTAGTGGCAGAACTGTCTGGGAAGCATCAGGGTTACTGCATTCACGTGTGTAAGGATTTACCTTTGTTTACTGTTTTTGTTGTTTTGTTTTGTTATTTGAGACAGGGTTTCATTTCATAGCAATGGCTGGTCCAGGATTTGCCCTTTGGATCATGCTGGCCTTAGACTGCCGGCAATCCTCCTGCCTCTGCCTCCCAAGTGCTGGGACTAAAGGTGTGGTCTGCACCACCATGCATGGCTCTGATATTTGAACTTTTAAACCACTCTGGCTACTGAAAAACCAGGTTATGGTTTGCAGGTAACGTTTCCTAAATAAAACAATTCCTTAAGTAAATCACAAATTCAAGCAACTGAGCAGGAGAGGCAAAAACTGAGCTGAAACATTTTGTCACACTGTCCAATGAGGACATAAGAGAAACTAGAATTAAGTAGCTGGATTGCAAAGATACAGAGCCAGACTTGAAACGGCTTCAACTTGTCAGGCAAAGAACAACTTTAGGATCAATGACCTGAAGGGATGCAAACATATTTATACACATGAGTAAACAGCAGTCGCCCAGGAGGAATACTAACATTTATACACATGAGTAAACAGCAGTCGCCCAGGAGGAATGCTACTGAGCCAACTCCACTCTAACGGCCAGTACATACACGGAAAAATCCAAAAGTCAAGCATTTGTTATTCTTTCCTTTGGGATTTGTCTTACTTTTGACAAATTTAGTAGATAAGGGGAAATTTTTCTGTGCAGTATCCTAATCAATATATAAAAGAGAACTAGAATATCTTCATTTTTGTATCCTCCTACATTAATTAATTCAGACCTTCCCTACCAACTGTTCATATCTCGGGAAGAGAGCCTAGGAAAAGCAAAACAAACAAAAAAACAAACAAACAAACAAAAACCCTAATAAAAAATTGAATCTATGAGGCATTTAGATCCAATTACTAAATCTTGGGAGGAGCTACCAAGGAATCTACTGAACAGCCACAGAAATGCAATCAGCAAAATCAAACCAGTATGAGATTCCATAATAAAAACTGACTGATACTTTGTCAATAAATTTCAAAGAAAATAAAAGAAAGAAAAATATACTGAAGAGGAATATTAGACATATCAAACAATAGTGATGTATGGTCTCATTTGGATCCTTGACTGGATACATTGAGAAACAAAGAAAAAGGGTCCAAGTTTATGATAAAATAGGGAAGTTGAACAGATTCAATATTTATTATTAAATCATGGGAAAACTATGTGATTTGTTTTTAAAACTTCTTAACTTGTAAAGCTAAATATGAGAATAAATTTGGACAAAAATACACTGATAGAATACTTACATTATAAGCCACATAGGACCATCTGGACACTTTTACTGGAACCCACATAGATGTCCCTTAATGTGAAGGAAATTAATTTATTTGTCTTGTTTCCATATAAAAATTTTTCTTTCTTTTCTGAACTCTGATAAATACTTAATAACAATCACAAACAAGTGGTTGCCTGAACATCAGCTACTTTAAAAGATCAAACCCAGAAGCACGCTCTTTGTGCTTAACATCAACAGTGTTCCTATCAGGTGAAGAATTATACATCCACTCAGAGTCTTTAGCTTAATGGAATTCCCAAGAGAGGGAAATGAGTACTACTTCCCCCCGCAAGCAAAACATTTAAATGAGTCCAACAGGATATGCTTACAAGCAAATTTATCAAGCAAATGATATGCTAGTAACTCAAAAGGAGGCTGAGGAATAAACAACACTGAGAAACCAAGATGTAATAAATAATACAGTGTGGTGATATTTTATCTGTGCTCTAACAAATAAAGCTTGCCTGAGGATCAGAGGATAAAACCAGCCACTATTTTAAACATAGAGATCAGGCAGTGGTAGCACACACTTTTAATCTTAGCATTCCGGGAGGCAGAGATTCATCTGGATCTCTGTGAGTTCAAGGCCACACCGAGAACAAAGCCAGGTGTGGTGGCACACGTCTTTAATCCCAGCACTAGTTAACCATAGAGGTCTGGAGGTCTGTACAGACTGACAGGAAGTAAAAGAGCTGGACGGAGAGAGGAATTAAGATGGCAGGGCACAGAAAGGTATATAAGGTGTGTGTATAGGATTTCCTAGCGGTAATGTGGCTGGCTTGTTCTGTTCCTCTGATCTTTCAGCTTTCACCCCAATATCTGGCTCTGGGTTTTGTTTTGTTTTTATTAATAAGACTTTTAAAGATTCATGTTACAATACAGCTCTTACTTTTGGTGACTACCAGGAAAAACAAGGGCATGCAACTCTAAAACCTTTCTATTTATCAAGTTATTTCCAGCACGAACTTTGATCAGTATCTTACAATTTGCTTTTCTACTTTTCCCTTTCAAACCAAGAACTCGTTAGCACCATGATAGGGAAATCGGTAAATAACAGGACCATAGTACTTGAAGTGTCCCAGTTTCCCACTAGTACCAAATACTAACAGCTGTGTACTAACAACACACTCATCCAACACAATAATGCAAAGTTCTTCTTTAAAGGTCACCATCACGAACCTGTTAGGTCAGAAAGTATTGATGGGTTTTCTTCAAACTGTTTAGCTGGGTGTCTTATAAAATGGTGAGTCAACACAGACAACTTCTTCTTAGGTTTTTGAGTTATCTAGAAAGAACATTAATAAAGTCTAGATCATTTACATCATGATAATTTGATAAAGCATTACTTCAAGTATAAAGAGTCAACATTTACTCTCTCTGAGCCAGGCACTGTTCTCAAACAATATATTAACTCTAATCCTCATTAAAAAATAAATAAATAAATAAATAAAAAATAAAAAAAATTAAAAAAAAAACAAAAAAAAAACAACTCTGATAGTATTTATCTACATTTTCATAAAAAAAAAAAAAACTAAGGCACAGAGAAATAAACATTTATCTAAAGTCACACAACTATTAAGATTTGGGGCTATAATGCTCTGTCGTAATGAAAAAGACCTCAAACACTGTTTTCTCCAGGAGGAGGAGGAGGAAGCCAGAGCCGAGGCGCTCAAGACCATTCCCATGGAACGGAGATACAATGCAAAATGACCAGGGCAGCTGAAGATGAGTAACCCCAGCTTGTTCTCAACTCACAGAAGAAACTGAAGCTGATTAGCACAAGGCTCTTAATCATGCTGAAATCATCCTCAGCACAGTTCATTAGCAGTCGTCAAGAAAGCGATGAAAGAGAAGCACGATGTTCTGTACAGGCTATGGTGGGTGACTCTTGTGCTCTAACTGAACTACCGGGAAACCACGGCTGAGCTGAGATCTCCTTCCGGAAACGGCTCAACCTGTGGCAGTGCCCAGCTGACTCTCCGGTGAGTGTGAGTTATTGGAGGATGGCGTACATTTGGATCTTATCCATACGCTAAAGATGACTTTAAAACACGGTTCAAGAGTACCTCATAAGATAATTATGATGCTCTCATACATTACCAAGAAAAATTATTAGTCTGTATAAATATTTCTCGTAAATTAAAAATAAGGGCTGCAGAGATAGGTATCAAACTTCTGACCCGTGCAGAGAAAGACCCGAGGGAAGATCTAAAGAACTTTGCTCTTTACTTTCACTGCTTCCTGAGTTAATGGTCTATGGATGGCATCAGAAGAACTAAAGATATTTCCATTTCAGAACTAATTCAACTTGACACAAGGTACAGGTTTCTCTTAGTATCCATGTTAAAAAGAATGAAATCTATTAGTGCTAAACAAAGCTTTCACTTTGCTAAAATAAGCTTTTAGTTTAAAAGTGCATACTTGTTTGGTATCAGCATCAATAAGATCAAAGAAAGCTCGAATTGTAGTCAACTGCAACTGTTTACACCTAAAAAATAAAGGAAGTATTACAGGTAAAATTTTCTTAAAAATATTTTTTTTTTTTACAATTTGAAATTGGTACTAATGTGGCAACATAACAAAAAAATAAAATATATGTTAGAAATTATCATTTTTTTATTTTTTTGAAAATTCCATACTTTGACCATATCTACATCTTGTTTCCTCCTCAGTTATCCCCACAACTCCCACATCGTATCTCCATCCCAACTTCATGTCCTCCTCTTAAATTCATTTTTTAACTCACTAAATCCAATTAGTCCCACGTATACATGCATGAGTGTGGGGTAACCCATAGGGGGATGGGGACTCTACCAGCTACCATACTCCCAAAGAAAAGTGACTCTCCCTCCCCCAGAAACCAGCAACGGCCAGTTTTGATTCAAATATACACAATTCTATAAGTTAATGGAGTATATTATATTCCTTTAATGCTGTGCACTAAAAATGTATTCAACAAATCCTTCTTATTAAGCATATATATCAAGGTTAGAACCTATAAAAGCAAAGTAAAGGAAATCTCTCTGGATATCTGACAGCAGAACAGCCCTTCTGCTGCCCAGGTAACGTCCAGCTACAGGCACACATAATGCCTGCCCTACATGCAGCCACCCTACATGCCTGCACTGTGTGAACCTTGAAGACTGGCTTGTACAGACAGAGGAAGGACAAAGAGAATCTGAAAGTCAGAGCACAAGGAGCTGGACCCTGGAGTCTTTGCTTTTCTTGGTCCATGTGTAATCTCTATGTTCTGCTTACATTAGGTACACATCTAACTTCTAGTTGGTTTCCACTGGACCCTGGAGTCTTTGCTTTTCCTGGTCCATGTGTAATCTCTATGTTCTGCTTACATTAGGTACATATCTAACTTCTAGTTGGTTTCCACTGGACCCTGGAGTCTTTGCTTTTCTTGGTCCATGTGTAATCTCTATGTTCTGCTTACATTAGGTATACATCTAACTTCTAGTTGGTTTCCACTGGACCCCCACAGCAGCCTTCACTGCATCAACTATACCCGAGTGCAGGGGTCGGCTGGGAGCTCGCAAAGTCTTCTCTGGGCCACATCTGACTCTGCCCAGCTACGACAAACCCTAAAATTTAGTATTTGATGCTGGCGTCATTCAGAGTGACTGAACTTGTGCTTCCGAAGTCAATGTTCCAGATTATGAAGGAAACCATGGTCCAACAAGCAAGGGCCAAGTGTTGAGCTCAAACCCCTATTAATCTTTCACTCTTGGACGTCATTATGGGTCCAATTCTATGAAAGCTAGAAAACCAATTACTGCATTAATGAGAAAGAAGAACTATGACAAATCACCAATGGAAGTTCTAACTTACCATACGATGGAGAGATGGTCTGTTGAGACCCAGGTCTTAGGCACTGCTGAGCTCTGAAAGGAGGGGGAGGAAAATGAAGTAAATCAAGTACATTTACCATTTGTTGGCTGTCTCATAAACTAATATTTAGAAACACATTAATTTCACTATATTGTATAATTCTTTAATTAAAATGATTCATTTTTATAAAAGATGGTCCTAATATATTATTCCCTGTATAATAATATAACTCCATAAATGTCATTTCTGGTTCTCAAGCTTATATTACCCTTTAAAAATTAACATATCCAAAGAGCCTATGCTGAGGTTTTAACATTTTAAAAACACAATTAAAATTTTGAGCTTAACATTCCTTTAATAAGAAATCTTATTAAATAAGAGCTCTTTCTTACCTAAAGATTTTTACTTTTACTTTTATATAAATGTAGAAGTTCCAATAGATATTTCAGGATTTTAGCTTTGACTGAACTACTACTTGGTGAGTTCTAAGATGTGACTTTAGAAGCAGGAGCGTGCCTGAGAAATATTTATTAGCATGTATTAACTACACAAAGTAAGGCATTTGATTATGACATTTCCATAGATTCACATAATAATATTGATCATTTTCATGCTCTATAAATCTTATTCCTCTGCACCCCTTTTACTGATAAATGTATAGGCACTTTATATATTTAAGAAATACTGCTGATAAATTACTAAAAAAGTCTGACAACCAGAGTTCTCTATGGTTCTAAGATTTTATTAGCCTCTGAGCAGAATAATAATAATAATAATAATAATAATAATAATAATAATAGTTCAACTACTAGTAGGCAGCATTTAACATAATCAAGAAAATAAAGGTGCTTTATTTTCTTTGAGTTGATAAAGTACACCACCCTCTCCTCCCTCTAAGGCTCAGAGAACACTATAGAAGAAGGGCAGAGAAAGCACAGAGCCCCACTACAAGAAACACAGCTGTGAAAAGCCATCTTCCAGGCAGGACACAGCCACTGCAAGCATGGACTCACATTAGCTGTGGTAACTGACGCTGGGCCTGTACAAGACTAGCCTTGCCAACACTCAGTTATAGATGGAGGAGAAGCTCATGAGGCCCCTCCCCTACTGCTTAATCACTGGCTACCGACAGATTCTGGACAAGGCATTCAATTGTGTGTCTATAGTAAGACCATTGGGCTCCAATGGACAGATCCAAACTCATGGTCACACAGACAGCCCTGGTAAACTCAGTGGGTCACAAACCCAAACAGACAGACATGAATATGGAGTAAAGATTTGGAGGGAAGGAGGTTGATAGAGGTGGGAGAGCAATAAGAAGGTAGGAGAGGAATCAGAACACATTATATTCACTCATGAAACTGTTAAGGAACAAATTTAACAAAAATCAATACACTTTATAAGGGTGGTTGCTCATGGAACCATTATGTGAACGCTAAAATGCATTCATTCTTCTCTACAACAAACAGCACAGCTAAAGCCCTTGGCTTCTCTTGCTTTAAGAAGTAACAGTATTTCCTCTAACGGTGTGTGAGCAGAAGTAATGGGTGCCTTTTCAGCCACTGTGCTCCTCCCCAGGCTGATTCCTCTTTCTCATCAGTTGGACTGGGAAGTACAGTATTCCAAATAGGGTGTCTGGTATCAGCCTAGGTCCCTGAATCAGAAACCACCCACCGATCTACAGAGTAAGAGTTCATTTGTATTTATGATACTATTACCCATAAGGGAATATATGATAGCAATTTCACCTATGCTACAAACACAATTATGGTCTTAACTTCTTACCATTTTTTCTAGTTCCAGTGAATATAAATGTAATTTAACCACTCCTGTGGTAAACACTGAAAAACTGTTACTTATTAATTGACTTTAATAGCATACATATAACCACGTGGGAAAATATGAACTATTTGAGAATTAAAAAACAAAAGTCAAGTTATACGATAGACAACCTTGGGAAAATTCTGTTATAAAATCTTTTCATCAGAGATATAAAAATAGCGACAGCAACCCATTGTCAAATGGATTAGAGAAGACAAGGAAACACAATCATGTGATCGCGTATGCAAGTGGGATCAAATGAGCAATGCTCCTTAAAGACCAGCATCAGTGTGCAGAATGCTAACACCATGCTGCAGGTCGAGGACAGCGAGTAAGCTATGCCTGATTTCACAGGACTTCATCATTTGCCTTTACTGGAGAGTGACACTGGGTATTCTGAGGACTTCCAGCAAATATCTGACTAAGATACTCAACTCCGCAAACAAGATTCACGCCACTAATACTCATGTCTGAGGGAATTATTAAATTAATATCACAGCTATTCTGGCTGTATCCTCATTTTTCTAGTTAGAAGAAAATGGTAACGATAGACCTGCATAATAATTTCTCCTCTGCATAAGGCAACGAAGGATCCGGTAAGGAGCTAATTAATGGATAAATAGTAAGGCAACAGCAGTTACACAGAAGAACAACTGAGAAGCAGTGACTGTCTACCACCATCTCACCAAAGCACAGGGGACAGGTGGACCACACTCTGCACAGTCTGTGTGTGCCTTTGAAGTAAAGATCTTAACAGCTGACGTCACGGTTGAGTCTACAAGAAGTTCTAAAGGAAACTTGAGCTCACTTTACAAAGGCTATGGATCCTAATTAAAGATCAAATACTCAGTGTTCTAGCAGGGAAGGGCAATTAGTAATCAGCAAGTTCATCAGGGTTTATTTGCACTTCAACTATCAAAGAGCATATTTTATTTAGCAATTGGTAAATCTTTACTCAAAGTTAGCGTTCAGGAGGATGGGATGTGTCTGACATTCTATTAGTATTATATACACTCTCACACTCAGATGTGACTAGATCCCCTTGTGTTTAGTCCATACTTTTTTTTTAATTTTTAATTATTTATTTATTTTATTTTTTCAGAGCTGAGGACTGAACTCAGGGCCTTACGCTTTCTAGGCAAGAGCTCTACCACTGATCTAAATTCCCAACCCCTTAGTCCATACTTTCTTACAGTTACACCTCTAATTAATGGATAGGTTCTTATTTTGCAGACTATTATTTTCAAGGTTTCTAACATCCTTTATATTTTCTCTGGCATAAGCATCCATGATTCTGCCTTCTAAACACATTCATCTTCATTCAAATTTTCTCACACATATGTCCATGTGTGTGCATGAGCGAGCACACACACACACACACACACACACACACACACACACACACACACACAGAGCCCTGCTCCACCAGCTCAGCACTCATTTACAAGCAACAGTATATACTATTTCCCTTTTGGTCCATTTTGTCTACTATATTACTATATAGAATCTTTAAAATAATTACCACAACAGATAAGGCACTGGTATGATGGCTTAATTTTGGTAGAAAAGTCAGTCCTGAACGAACTTGGTAATCCCGGAATCCTCCAGCTACAGAAAGTGTAGTCAAATTTATGTGCCGAGCATTTAAAATCCAATAGTTGTTTACAGTCATATAAAACTCTGGAAGGAAATAAAAAAGAAACAATGAAAATTAAGCCATTTCATGCAACCAAACTTATAATACTAGTATTTATCTGAATTTTTGCCTAAGCTATTTGGTCTATAAGTAATGTTATTCACATTTCCCTATTTTGAGAAAAGTCATCTAGCTTTGCATATAAGTCAGAGTACAAATACTGACTACAAATTCCAAAGGTGTCAGTAAAGGAAAAGGCCAAAGTGTACCAGCTTTGATCACGTCCACAGCTCTGTACCTCACAAGAACAGTCCTCCACACACCATAACAAAGAAACTTACAAACTTCGCAAAGGAGTTGTAGACATCCATGACGCTAGTGCTATGAAAATGCCCTGTTCAATCCCATCACATTGTGTCCATTAAATATGTCCATTTTTGTATGTGCATTACCCCCAATAAACTAGTCTTCAAAAAAAACAAAACATATACTTCTCCCTGTCACAGAAGTGTCCCAGTTTTTGAAGGCTGAGGAACCCTGCCTTGGACAACCATTACCACACATCACTACATAAGTTCCTATAGTACAATCTATCAGGACAGGGCCATACTAATTTTAGGATTACACTTCTGAAGAAAATCTCA
This sequence comes from Peromyscus eremicus, assembly GCF_949786415.1. Classification (NCBI taxonomy): domain Eukaryota; kingdom Metazoa; phylum Chordata; class Mammalia; order Rodentia; family Cricetidae; genus Peromyscus; species Peromyscus eremicus. The sequence goes on along the minus strand of NC_081429.1, from coordinate 55,446,623 downwards.
GGCTTAGGATTCTACCCATCAAATCTGGCAGCAAATCTAAAGTGATGACTTTCCAGGCAAGTTTTCACTTCATCTATTAAAACTAATACAATTGTAATGTTGATTACGAAACTGAGACAGGACGAAGGAGATCTCATTTTCCTCGGCATCAAAACTGAATGCATTGCCACACTCCATCAGATCCCGGTCATGCCTTCCAATATTCACTATGCAAAGTTCTCCTCATTAAAGATCTCAACAGTATGTACCTGAGACGTCACCAAGTCTACCAAGACCTGACATCTGGACAGGGGACAAATATCAACAAAACTAAATATTAAAATCTGAAACAGTTATGAAACTACTAAATTAAATATTTTCTATTCTTTCCTTGACTAACCATTGAGATGACTTTGTAGAGTCAAAATTAAGGATTCTCAGGGTCTTCAAAGTTAGCACTAGATTATGAGACACAGAAGAGCAGATCACTGGGTCTCCTTCTTTCTCTTCCCAATCTAATTCTATCGGACATCTCAAGAACCTTTTGTGAATGTCCAAGCTCCACTGCAGAGCCACACCTTTGCCACAGTTCAACGTGTTTGTGCACTGCTGTGGAATAATGCTTTTGTACACTGGTTTAATAAAATGCTGATTGGCCAGTAGCCAGGCAGGAAGTATAGGCGGGATAAGCAGACAAGGAGAATTCTGGGAAGAGGAAGGCTGAGTGAGGAGACGCCAGCCCGCCATCCAGGGAGCAGCATGTAATGGCACACAGGTTAAAGACATGGAACACGTGGCGACATATAGATGAACAGAAGTGGGCTCAGTTTAAGTGTAAGAGCTAGTCAGTCGTAAGCCTGAGCTAATGGCCGAGCAGTTTTAATTAATATAAGCCTCTGTGTGTTTACTTGAGGGACGCGAGGGGGAGAGATTTGTCCCGACGGCCAGCTGGCTGGGACACAGGAAAACTTTTAGCAACAGTGTGCCTGCTCCTACAATAAAGACACGGAAGAGGCCCACACTGGCCCTGGAAAGAGCTTCTTGGGGCACATGAGCTGGACATGGTGTTGCAAACCTGTAACCCCAGCAATGAGGAAACAGGAGGATCAGGACAGGAAGTGGGCTGCATGAACACTCTCCAAAAAGAAAACAAATGGGCAATCTGGAGGTTTAGTTTTCTGAATCATGAGCTGAGAATAAGAACATGAACCACAAGGAGAAAGGCTGCTTAGTGCATGCATGCCTCTTACCCTGTGAGGAAGGGTATGGTCAGAGATGACCCTCTGAGGGCCGGCCCAGGGCAGGAACACTTTCCTTACTTAAAGGTAGGATTTCCACCAAGTACAAACAGGATATCTGCTTCTGAAAGTCATGTGCATCTCTCAAAAACTTGAAATCCATGACTACTTAAGTATTTTTTTTTTTTCATTCTAATTCTGACTTAATGAAATAAGAATTCAGAAAGTAGAAAGAGATGGAGCTCCCTGCAACTCAGGAAAAGTGTCCTACACTTAGGAATCACTTCGGAGTGGCAGTTTCAGAGGTGATCGCTGTCCCTTAGAACAATTCAACCTGTCAGTGCTGAAAACACATTCTTCGGGAGGTGAGAATGCAGCTCAAGGTGTGCTTTATTAAGCAAGTACAAGGCTCCATTTTGACATCAAGATCCTGCTGCTGGGAGGGAGAAAATACCAGAGAAACGACTGGAATTGGGGGGCACTTCAGGGGCGAGGTGGAAACCTAGTGCAAGGGAAACTCCGTGGAATCTACGAGAGTGACCCCAGCAAAGACTCCTAGTGATGGGGACACAGAGCCTGAACAAGCCATCTTCTGTAACCAGGTCAGGCCTCAAGTGGAGGGACTGGGACACCAGCCCAGTCACAAAACCTTTGACCTAGTTCGTCCTGCCTGCAGAGTGTTCTGGGACCAGACCCTAGCAGAATTGTCATCAAAGAGACCAAGAGACTTCATCAGCAACTGAAGGCAACAGATGCAAGTCCCATAGCCGAACACTAGGCAGAGCTTGGGGAGTCCTGCAGAGGAGGAAGGACCAGAGAAACCAGAGAGGTCAGGGACATCTGGGCAGTCTCTGGCTCTTTTGCCTACTTATGGGACATTTTTCCTCCTGCTGGGTTGCCTCATCCAGCCTTGATGTGAGGGTATGTGCCTGGTCTTATTGCAGCATATTATGCTGTGTTAGGTTGATGTCCCTGGGAGGCCCGCTCTTTTCTGAGGGAAGACGGAGGAGGGTGTGGATCTGGGGAGAGGGAAGGTGGGATGAAGAAAATGGGGAGAGAGGAAGGAGGGGAAACTGCAGTGGGGATGTAAAATGTGAGAGAAGAACTAAAAATAAATAAATAAGATCCTACTGCCGAAGAGTCCACATGACCGAGTCACAGAACACGGTAAACTCAAAGCTGATAGAGCCCTGGGCGCCGTGTCCCTCCTGCCTATCTCTAATAGTGCTAAAAGATGCTACGCAAACTACTGGAGGAGAAAAGTAATTATGCGCCATACCCAGCTATGAACCCTGAAAGCTGTGATAATGACTGGCCTGGAAAGACACCCCCACTGGTGTAATAATGGCAGGAGCATCACTGGAGTAACCAGTAACTTTCTGATTAAATTTAAGTCCTTCTCCACAAGGTGAAACCCATACCTTACACCATTATTAAGCTAGACCCCGATAGCTAGATAGGTCATGGTCCCTAAGAGAGAACCTGTTATTATGCTGCTAAATAGACACAGTATCAAACTGACTCCTGGTGACTTATTATTATACCCATAGATCCATGCACCTCTCATCCCTCACCTCGAGAAGCTTCTATCTGCAGTAGATGCCAGTTAATCCAGTAATCCATAACTGGCCAAGGTAAAGAGAATAACAAACTACAGAATGCTCAGCCCAAAGGGGAAGATACAAACTGCACCTTGCTTCTTCCCAAGGCTCAGGAATCATGGCCTAGGAGGGGAGGGATGAGTGTAATAGCCAGAGGCAGAGGATAACCACAAGGAAACCTTTTCTTCTGGACACAGCAGGCAGTTATGCTTATGAACTTAGAGTGGGTTTCAACAGCAGATTATAAAAGCAATACAAGTCGAAGCCAGAGTGGATCCCAGCAAGGAGAGAGGAGTTGGCACACAGCCCCACCCCAAGCCATGGAGCTACTAGTAGTTATTAGCTGCTGGGAGAAGAAAAGATTTTCTATAAAAGTGTAACCTCTGGTAAATTGACCACTCTCCAGTGCAAGACCACACATCCAAGAATATTTGGGCAGCACAAATTGCTCTGGATTCAAAAAATAAGAAAGACAAAATGTTGGGTAGGGAGTGTGGGGGGGAATAATCAGAGAAGAGTTGGAGGAGAAGGGTGAATATGATCAAAACATGTTGTATGAAACTCTCAAAGAACTAAAAAAAAAATTAAATTAATTAAAAACAGAAGAATAGCCAGGCGGTGGTGGTGCACACCTTTAATCCCAGCACTCGGGAGACAGAGGCAGGAAGATCTCTAAATTCAAAGCCAGCTTGGTCTACAGTGTGAGTTGCAGACAACCAGGATTGTTACACAGAGAAACCCTGTCTCAGAAGACAAAACAAAACAACGAAAAGAATTTTTAAAAAGAGGCTCAATCTTGAAAGATTATTTTTCAGTGCATCTGGAATCGTTTTAACTCAACTACGTGGCTCATCTCCATGTACTGTGCAAAACGCAACAGAAAGGGTGTCAGCAAACACAATCTTCAGTTCTTGATTCTTTCCCTGAACATCTACTCATTGAAGACTACTAGAAGCAGCACAAAAGATTTAAACAATTTCAATCACAAAGTCTCTCAATTTTATTACTGTGAGATTCTGATCTGGCAAGTTTCAAATCTATAACTCTTAAAAGACAAGAGTCATTCCCAAGAATAACATAGTTGAAGTTCTAATACCTACGGATCATCAAACACATATCACCCGGCTGGGAAAAGAAAACCAACGGTATTTTCAATGATAAGCCGGGATTGAGAGCGACTGGGGACACGGAGTATGGGAGTGCAGAACTGCACCTGGAGTGTCTAACACATAGATAAAACTCTAACGGAAATCGCTAGAGACGAGCTCACGGCAAGAGGAGGTCAGTGTGAATGCACCAGTACTCACCGGTAATGAAACGATCTAACGGCATCACAGGGGCCACATGAGGGGTGGCTTGTGTGACAAGAAGATTTATCAGATCTTGTTTAAAGTTTTTCAGTGTAAGCAATGCTCTGGCAACAAGGCCACCCATAGAATGACCAATTATTGCCACACTTGTGGGAGCAAATTCTTGACCCTATTTTTAAAAAAAAGAAAGAAGAAAAGTGAGACCACCTCAAAAACAAAAACAATTGTGTCGGCTGCCTACTGTGCGTAATGGAGCGGGCCCGGAAGACCTGCGTCTGCTATCCTTAGGATGAACTACAGGAAAGGCTGCTGTAGGGTGCAGCCTGGGACCTTCTAGTCTGGGAGGAGTCCTGCCACTCTTTAGATAGTTCACAGTGACCACAATGCCAACAATAAGGTTCATGTGGCACACTTGCTATCCTCCAGCCTAGAATTCTGGATTATGTTAAGTGGACAGATTCAGTATTAGCTCCCAATAAAAACCTGGGACACTGAGTCTCTCATGAGCACCCCTTTAGGCAATGCTTCTCACACCACAAATTGTTGATAGGAAATGAAGTACAAATGTGTTTCCCGCCCCCTGAGAGCTGCTGGACGCTTTCCTCTCTACTCAGTTTGCTCTGTGTCCTTTCACCATGTGACAGTCATAAGTATGAGTCCTATGAATCCCACTAACAAGCCAGCCAGGCTGGGGATGGTCCAGACAGAGCTCATCGTGGTAAGGGCCAACCTCTGCAGCCGACCTCCTGGTCTCTTAGCCACAGGTGCTCGCTTTGAGTCTTTGGTTGCTGCGCTCCTTCATTTTCCTCACCTGTGCCTGCCTCTCTCTCCCTCTCCCCCTCCCCTTTCTCTCTCACACACACAGAGATGTTGGCCACACTGGTAATCTCATCTACTCCCCTGGCTGTAAATACATCTACTTACAGTTAACCACCAACTAATTTCAACTGGATCTCTTCCTGGAGCCCTGGCCTTGAACGCCTGTTGTGTAATTGCTATACGGGGAGTACCTCGTGGATCTCACACTCAACCTGTCTTAAAGTAGACTTCATCGCCTCCAAGCCTTTTCTTCCTAGTCCTACCAAAGGCAATTCAATCCCTTCGGTTATTCAAGCAAAACTCTTGTAGTCGCTCTTAACCCTTCTTTTCCTTCATACCGAACTTCAACCCGCCATCTGCCAGCAAAGCCTGCTGCCTCTGCCTCTAATACTAGCGCCAATCTGTCCATTCCTCAGCACTTCAGTCGCTACCAACCTAACTGAGAGCACTAAGCTCTTGTCTGAGAGACTGCAACAGGCTCCTACCTAGTCTCCCTGCCTCCATCCTTATATGCCCTTCCACCTTACATTCTAAAATAACCAGAATGAGGCTATTAAAATTTAAGAAAGAATGTGTCACTTCTCTGGCTAATGGTTTTCCATACCACCCTACCTAAAAGGGGGAAAAATTAAAATTGTCCATATGTCTTTACAATCTACCTGACCTATCCTAGCTGCTTTTTGGTTTTCTATATTGCTGTATTTACCTAGACTCTTACGATGAATGAGGTTTTCTCTACTCAGAACGTTCTTTCCCATAACTGTATCTTATCCACTCAATGAGACTCAACTGTCCTTCAGCTCCTACTGTCCTTGCTTGTAACAGAAAACTGTCAGTATCTCATCTTCAAAATATTTATTAGTTGTGTTATAAGTTTAATGTGTTCATTAGAAAAATCCAAAACAAAAATAGAAAGAATAAACTGCCTACCATGTAACATTAAAGTTTGTTTACTGTGGTTGGCATTTCTTTATCTTATCTGATAAATAATTTTATCAGTTATTACCTGTACCTAAAGAGGATCATTTTCTCTCTCATAAGACTCATGATTCCTCAGGAAAAGAAAGCTAATTTCTAGCATTGGTGGCGCACGCCTTTAATCCCAGCACTTGAAAGGCAGAGGCAGGCGGATCTCTATGAGTTTGAAACCAGCCTAGTCTACAAAAGTGAGTTCTGGGACAGTCAGGACTGTTATACAGAGAAACTCCGTCTTGGAAAAAATAAAGTTACTTTCTATTCTTCCTACACTGAGTTTATGTTCCTTTTCCTATACATTAAGCCACGGACAGGTGCTGGTGTGGTCAAATGGCTTCCTACAGCTGCAAAGACGATCCTACGGTGAATTAAACTGACTTATCTTTAGATACTAAACTCGTTTAGTATTTTTGCAATAAATTACATTTGGTCATGATATATCACACTTTTCATAGACTGCTGAACTTGGTAGTCTGGATTTTGATTGAAAATTATGTATTTATGATCATGAGGAATATCTCTAGTTTCTTTTCAATGTCTGCTGTGTTCTCTAAAATGGAATTATGTAATCTTTTTTTTAAGTCCTTGTCTAGTTTACTGTCAGAGCTATGCTGAACTAAAAACTAAGTCTGCTTCCTTCTCTATTCTTCTGAAAGCTGTTTTTATTGTTGTAAAAATCAGTATTTATTATTTCTTAAATGAGGACTAGAATTTACTAAAATTTTTCTTAAATGAGGACTAGAATTTTTCTTTATGGTAAGATTTTCAATTACAAACTCAAAAAAAAAATCTGACAGATAACAGATACAGGGCTATCCAGATTTTCTGTTTCTTCTTATGTCAGTTTTATAATTATGTTTCAAGGAATTTATATGTTTCAGTTATTAAATTTACAGGTATGAAAGTGTGCATAACATTCCTTCATCATCCTCTTCACATGTGTAGAGGGTAGGCTCTGTAGAAAAATACCATCATTAGTTCCTGATATTGTTACTTTGTTTTCTCATTTTTCAAATCAGTCTAGCAATAATTTACCAAGTCATTGATCTTTTTGAAGAATCAACCATTGGCAGAAGTTAGTTTTTCTGTTGTTTTATATTTCTTTAATTTCTGCTTTCACCATAATTCCTTATTCTCCATGCTTTGTTAACTTTCTTTTCTCTCCGGCTTATAAAGGCTGTAAGCTTAAGTCACTGACTTGAAATCTTATTCTTTTCTAATATAAGCAATTAAAAACAGTATTTCTTTTAATCATTACCTAATCTTATAAGCTCTTTATTATTTAACAATTTTGTGCATGTATAAAATGTTCTAAATTCTGATATGTGTTTTCATTTTAATTCAGTTCAAAGTATCTTCAAATTTTACTTTTTCAAAACTTTGGGTAATCTATAAGTAGTAGAAGATTTTTTAATGTATTTTTACTTTTAATTTTGCTATTTTCAGAAAATATATTGCATGGTGTTAATACTTTGAAGATTATTAATATCTGTGAACCAGCATATGGCCTGGTATAGAACACAGTTTAGTAAACGGTCATTGTGCACTGGAAGAGAGTATGTTTCTATAGTTGAGTATAGTATTCTTTTATTACTAATAAGCATCATATAACAAACGCTGGTGAATAGTGCTCAAATCCATAGTTTTACTGACTTCTTTATTAATAATTGGGAAGATAGTACTGAAATCACTAGGATTAACTGTTCTAGTAATGCTAATTTCTTCCCTTGCCTCTACTGGATTTTGCTTTGTGAATTTGGAAGAATTAGATGCATACAAATGATTGTTTTGATTTCTTGATGAATTGATCCTTTTATCACCGTGAAATGTCTTTCTTTTAGGGGCAGAAGCTTAGGACGAAATTCAAAGTCTTTAAAAACATCCACCTTTATCCCTGATAAAATGCCTTCCTCTAAAATCTATTGAAAAGATAGCAATTTCATCATTCTAGTTTTTGATCTGTTGTTGTTTGGCACGTGTGCACACGTGAGTACGATGAACCCCATGGGGAGAGGGGCCGTTTCTGTCCTTCAAACACGTGGGCTCCAGGGACTGAATGGAGGTCGTCATGCTGGGCAGCAGGTGCCTTAACCATGAGTCATCTCACTGACCCTCCACCTTATCTTCTGAGACAGGATCTCTCAATGAACCAGGAAACTGCAAATTCAACTTAGATCTTTAAACTAGCATTAAAGATACCACTTTTAAAAAAAAGAGCCCATTTTTGTATTTTCAACTTCAGTATAAACAAATATATTATTTAAAATCAAATTTGTTCCTAAAAAAAAAAAAAAAAAAAAAAAAAAAAAAAGACACTGCTGATGGGTTATACTACTGACTTGCACATTCATCTCCTACCTTGTAGAGCTTGAGAATTGCTTTAATGCATTCATGAACAAACTTGGTCTGCTTCTGAAGACTCCCACCATACAATGCCACCAGCTCCTCATTGAAGTTCACGCTGAAGAAGTCGAAATGGTACTTGAAGTCAATGTCTTCTGCTTTCCTAAGTGCGATCGAGCCAATAGAACGAACTGCAGAGGAGAGAGGAGAGAGCTCGCTCACAGAACAGTACAGAAGTTTGTCCAACCTTGTTTCAAACGGTTTTGCTTTGATTTTTTTTGAGACTGGGTTTCCCTGGGTAGCCTTAGCTGTCCTGGAACTGGTCTCGAACTCAGAGATCCAGTCTCTGCCTCCGGAGTGCTGGGATCAAAGGCATGTGCCACCACCACCAAGCTGTTTAGAAGTTTTTAATAAATAACCCTATCATGAATATAAACAACGTACTTCAGTGTGATGCACATTCACAGCATCAATTTAGCAGTTCAGTTGGTCAAGTGTTTGCATTTCAAATATGAAGACCCTGATCTCAGATCTCAGCATCCATGTGGAAGTCAAGCACATAGGGGCACACACTCCCAAGCACTGGGGAGGCAGAGGCAGAAGGATCCTTTAGGCTTGCTGGCAGAATGTCTAGGTAAATTTGGGAGCTTTAGGTTCAGTGAGAACAGAAAGAAAAAGAAGACAAAGCTGGAGAGCGATAAAAAAAAACATAGCCAGTGGTGACCTTTGGTCTCCACCTACACACGTCCGTACACACCATCTCTAATCTCTGTGTCTCTGTCACTCACTCACACACACCAATTAAGAACAGACTAATCTAGCAGCTATACGCCTTATTTTTTCTAGGCGTGTTTTAAGGTAAACAAACAAAAAAGTGAACAGGTCACTCAGTCTTGACTTGCATCCCTCTGTCTGGGAACACTAAGAGCCAGCAGGGGAAGGAACGTGAAGTAGAAATTTTGTCACATTTATGGAGGATTATTAAGTAAGAAGATTCCTGTAAGACGTGTATGTTTACCACTCATGCATGCTTTTTCTTTCTCTTACGCATGACATCTATCTAACCCATGAGTCACTCTGCCGTGCTCTATCCTCCAAACACATCCCTAGGTAAGGCGCTCAGCATCCCATCACTACCTTCCTGACCTAAGCTCCACTGCTTGCCTGAGCTCCCCCGCTTCCCGTTTTATCTTCCTTCTGCCTGCCCTCCTTTCGTCTTACTGCCCATTCTATAAATCCTCTAACAAACTTTAGTATGAAGTGATTACATTAAGTGACATAAAACTGTAGCGTATGTTTTAGCAAAAAAGAAAAAACAAACACTAGTTTGCCATTCCATCTCTGAAATCTAATACTTCAAACACCTCAAAAAACAGAATCCTTTGTCCATGGGTGGTCACCCTCCAATTCTCCTTCTCTTCCTACTCCCTAATAAGCACTGGCTTACTTTCTGTCTCTATGAATTTGCCTATCATGTATATTTATTTCATATACACAATATAAACCCATGATGTGGATTTGTGTGAGTGCCTCTTTCACTTCTTAGGACGTTTGAGAGATCCAGCCATGTTGCAGCATCTCCCCACCTCCCCATCAGCAGTGTGTGAGGATTCCAGTTTCTCCACATCGTTGCTAGCACTTGCTACCATCTGTCTTTTTTATTATAGCTATCTCCAGGCATCACTGTAGGGAATGGCATCTCATGCCAACTTGCCTTTCTCTGATGACCAATGATGTTCAGCATCTTTTCTGCTTCTACTCTTGCCCTGTAAGAGCATATTCTCTTCAAAACAGAGCCAAAGTGGGTGGATCCTTTCAAAAAGTAATCCATATTTATTAGATTTGCTAAAATTTTAATTCTACAATTTCAATGTTGTCAAAGAGGTAGCATAAAGGGAAGTATCATATGCTAATTATAAGAATATAAATCAGTGGAATAAGTAAAGATAAGAGGATATGTACAAGCTGTGATGGGAAATCAATACTCCTGGGATACATCTACAAGTACAGAAACTTATGTGTTCTAAGATGTGTGTAGAAGGATACTGATTGTTTATAACTGCCAATAAAGGTAAACATTCAATTTACTTTTTATACAAAATTTATACAAATTACCTTTTATAAAAAATATGCAAAAGAACACTATAGTGTTAAATAAATGGACAGTTTACAGTTCATACAGTAACTTCAGAGACTTTTACAGACAAAACAGAGTGGAAAAAAATCAGGCACAAAAGAATATATACTGGATGATTATACATTATAAAGTTAAAAATGCCCGCAAATCAATAGAATATACTAGGGATCCACACCTAGGCATTAAAACTATAAAGAAAATTTATAAAAATTACTACCTTGGAGTTAGAATTGTAGAAATATATGTGAGTGTAAGGGGAGAAAGCTTTAATCATGAAGGGACATGTAGAATTTCCAGGATGCTGGCAATTTTCTGCTTCTTCAATGAAGTTTTAGTTCTCTATAAGTTCACTTTGTAATAACTGTAAATGTATGTATGTATCATTTCAAACATGATAGTTAGCAAAAAATAATCAGATTATATAATTTCTTACCCAAAGCATCCATGTTTCCCATCCTTCTCAAAAAAATATTCAGGCTTTCCCAGATCTTATGCATAGGCCACAGCTTTCCATTCTCACTTCGTTTTTCTCTAACCAAAGTGGTCCTCAGAGCACCAAACATATACTCTTGCACCAGGGACTTCCCCAGACAATAATGTTCAAGCTCTCCTCCAATACCATCTCCTCGCCATGGTGTTTCCTGACCACCTCATCTAAACTGGTCTCTTTCCTACTACTTACCGTCTGCCTCCTCAGTGGTTTACGTATTTATTTCTTGTAGCTTTTAATATCACTGAAACCTCCACTGATGGCTGTCTTCCCAAGAATATGTGCTTGATGAGTGAGGGACTTGCTGTCTTGTTCTACTCCGGATCATTAATACCTAGAGTACTCCCTGGCTCGTGACAAATACTCCACAAGTATTTTGTAGATGAAAATACACCACATAAGTAATCGCCAAACACATTGAAACAATTGTGGGTTCACTATTTAACAATTCCTGGAATGTTTACAAGAACCAAAGCAGATGTTGTTTGTAAACAAAATGACTTACCGATTGGGGTGCCTGGCTGTTGTGCCAGAGACTCCTGACATGCTCAGGCCAGCACTGAATTTGGAACCTGAACATTATCGCTTCTGTTCTCCCCGCCGTTCTGTAACCCCTCCATACTGCTCCATGTCTCCACACAAGGAAGGAGACTGGTCTCTCATTCAGTGTAATGTAATACACTTTCATCTCCCTATGAGTGCTTCAGGTTCCTGTCTGTGTAACTTGGTTTCCAACATAAACCCTTCTCCTGCTATCCCCCAACACCTGCATAATCCAGTCACCCAACCTGTGCCCTCTGACTCTTCATTCTTTGCAAAGTACTCTCCAACTCTTCTTTCCCATTTATGTTTGATGTGTGCTGTCTCTCGAAGGAAGCGGCATGCCATGGCTCTCCCAGGAGGTGGGACACAGTATTTAGCAGGGTAAGCTTTTTTTTTATCCCATGTGACTCACACAGGACACACATAATCCCAAGTCTGGAACTGAATTCCACAGCTTTAGTTTTTCCTTCTAGTACCTACCTTGCTTGTAACTTCCAGCATTGCCAGGAAGGAAGAGAACGGGAATTCCTGTCAAAGGGAGAATTTTGTGTTCTTCAGCGTATGACCCTTCTCCATAAAGATATAGCTCATAGGCTGGATAGCGTTTTGTCAATTTCTTTGGAAGTTCTATTTTCTATAGAAAGAAAATAAATAAATAAATCCATTTTAATCACTCATTAATGCAACTTATATTCAATGTAAAGGTAAATTAAAGAACTCTGAAATGGTGCAATATAAAAATATTACCAATGATATAAACTGCACTTGATGCACAAAACAAGTTCTTCTATCGTTTTTTCAAACAAGATTATTCTTTTTTATTATTATTATTACGTATACAATGTTCTGCCTGCGTGTATACCTGCAGGTCAGAAGAGGGCACCGGATCTCATTATTGATGGTTGTGAGCCACCATGTGGTTGCTGGGAATTGAACTCAGGACCTCAGAAAGAACAGCCAGTGCTCTTAACCTCTGAGCCATCTCTCCAGCCCCCAAACGGGATTATTCTTAAATTATGTGGCTCTTGAATGGTGTAACCTTCATAAAAGCATAAAACACATATAGTAGGAATTCTAACCAATGCCAACTGGTCAAAATAATGCCTGACAATGGCTACATGTCACTGGTGTACGTCAGGAAGTTTCACGTAAATATAGTTGGAAATGCATTTAATTTAGAATCAGTTATCAATTATACTTAAAATGGCGATAAAAGCTTTCCATGATCAAATCAATTCTTTTCGCCATTTTAAACTACTTTCTAAAGTAGGCCTCTAAATACTCTAGCTGTTGTGTGCGCGCACATGTTCATTCACATGTGTGTGTATATGATGTGTGTACGCACGTGTGTGGGTGTGGAAGCCAGAGGTCAACACGGGGTATCTTTCTCAGCTATTCTCCACATTGTCTGTTTATTTTGAGACAAGATCTCTTCCTGAACCTGGAGATCACAGACTCAGCTAGACTGCTTGGCTACTCTGCCTCCCCAGCACCGGGATTACAAGCACAGACTGCCATGCCCAGCTACGTACCTGTGTGCTGGGGATCAACTCCAGCCTGCCTCACGACTGCAGGCAAGCCCTTCCTTCATCTACTAAGCCACCTCCACAGCCCCAGTAAGTCTGTGTGACAATGACACTGTCTGACCCCTCCGTGTTTTAACTATGACGGTGTAACAAAATAATCTGACCCTTACAGCCAAGGCTTGATCAAGACATGCACGTTCTTCTCACCATGAACACTCCATTGAATTAGTAGCATCTGTTTCAAATCGTGCACCAGGTACATGAATTGTTAGCAAGCCTAAGCTACTTTGCAAATCCTAATGTGTTGTATACAGAAGTCTTCTCAACACAACATAACCAGGCCTTAATGTCCTCCTCAAAGGGTAGGCATCTATCAAAGATGTAACTTCTGAGCCCACCTGCTCTGAGGCAGGTGTGAACTCTTCTGCCCCCACCTCCCCCTGAGGCAGGTGTGAACTGTTCTGCTTCACCTCCCTCTGAGGCAGGTGTGAACTCTTCTGCTCCCACCCTCTCCCAGGCACGTGTGAACTCTTCTGCCCCCACCCCTCTTTGAGGCAGGTTCTCACTATATAGGCTCAGCTGGTCTTGACTCCTCACCTTCCTACCCCTGTCTCCCAAGTATTGGGAATTACAGAGTACATCACCATACCTGGTGTTTCCTTTCTTTCTCTTTTTAATAATAGAATTCATTAAAAACAAACCATTATATTGAATCATAGGTTTAAACAGATATCAATACATTAATAATCTAGCAATGGTAAACATATATACACTTGATGAAAAAAATTTACCATCTGAATTTCAGAAACTATAAATGTTGTTAATGCTGCTGAAAAAAAAAAAAGAATTCTAATCATTGGTGTTGACTCCAAAATATTTCCTTGAATGTATTACCGTAATCTGGGCCAACTATACCATAGAGGCACCTACAGGACTACTATGTGCTTATTATTTAACAGACTAGCACTTTCATTATCTTCTCAATACACCAAATACAGAAATGCCAACTCTACCACGTGCTTTATAAGCACACTGGTCCTTCAAGTCAAACTAGTTCCAATAATGATTATGCAGGATGCAAGCAAAAATGAAATGACGCAATATTTTTATTTATTGGGATACAAATCAAGCAAAAAGAAAACATAACAGAATTAAGAAATGATTCCTTAACTGCTCCCAAATAAGAACACAATGTGATGCAATGGTACACGCATAATAGATCATTACTTTTTAGATTAGTAGACAAGGTTTGAGTTAAGTTGAATATTAATTCAGAAAACAAGAAACTATCAAATATATCTAAAAAGGAATAATTCTCTGAGATAAAGGCAAAACAATATGTTTGGCACATTTCATAACATACTATTGTATGGGCAATTTTGTTATAAAAATATTAATTGCATGAAAAATTAACACTATATACATATTTAAAAATATACAGGTGGGGGAAAGGTAGGGGAGATGGAGCGTGGAGAATGGGGAGGGGAAAGAAAGGAAAAATATGAATGGTGAGAAATGCAGGCAAATGGCAGAACTACATCTTCAGGCAGAGTACAAGTCATAGCGAGCATCAGGAAGATAAAAGGAAAGGCTACTGAAGAGACTTAAGATGTGTGAGCATACGGAAGGGATGCTGAGGAGAAAAAAGAGCATGAAGAGGCACAGCAAAATGGCTCTAATATAAGTTACGTATATGGATAATTTAAAATAAGCAGTCTCTCACACACGATAGACCTTTAATGAAGACCAGTGACCTTTACACTAAATATTGCCTCCGTGATGCTGCCCCTGTTGGCTGTGATGTCTCGACTGCACCTCAGTACAGGCTGTTCTCATTATCAACTTACACCCCTTCCAAAAGACAAGCGTTCTAACAACCCCTCAACTGCTACAGAACGCTGACTTAAAGCAAAGGTTCGCCGGGCGGTGGTGACGCACGCCTTTATTCCCAGCACTCGGGAGGCAGAGCCAGGCGGATCTCTGTGAGTTCAAGGCCAGCCTGGGCTACCTCATTCTTATAACTTACACATGACATGTTTTAAAATTTGTGTTTAAGCCAGGCGGTGGTGCACGCCTTTAATCCCAGCACTCGGGAGGCAGAGGCAGGCGGATCTCTGTGAGTTCCAGACCAGCCTGGGCTACAGAGTGAGATCCAGGAAAGGTGCAAAGCTACACAGAGAAACCTGTCTCGACCCCCCCCCCAAAAAAATTGTGTTTAATATACTTTAATATTTTCACCTTCCAAAGATTAGGCACTGAACGCTTCTGACCCATGATCCTTTCCTATCCAGCTCCCCCATGCCAGATGACAGCTAATGTTAGTCAACTTATGTGTGCTGTCTAATATTTTGGATATATACAGGCAAATATGTTTATAGATTATTTTCTCCCTTTTATATCAATAGTAAAATATTATAAACGCTGATCAGATAATATGTCCTGCGGCCTTCCTCCCTTTCTATATATGCTAACCAAATGACCTGTATGTCCAAATTCACACCCTGCCCCCAATTCATTTAGTTTTTAGTTTTTATGTTTTGCTTGCATGGTGCCATGGAGCCAGAAGAGGGTGTCTGAGTCCCCCGGAACTGGAGATAAGTATGGTTGTTAGTCACCATGTGGGTGCTGGGAACTAAATCCAGGCTCTCAGCAAGAGCAAGAGCTCTTAATCACTGAGCCATCTCTTCAGCCCCTCAATTCACACCTTTCCAAAACCCTTTGAAAACCAGTACAAACGTGTCTATTCTCTCTCTTCTCTGAAGAGCCTTGTATGAGTCTCTTGCTACAGTATACTATAACTGATTTTTATATTCTTGTCTCTCTTCTTGTTAAAATATATACATTAAAGGCATAGGGGCTGTATCACTAATTCCCTCCTGCCAAATACACCTAGTCATTCAATAAATGATTGTCTAAATTAACATCAACATGCTTTATTTTAAAATGCGATTTATGTTTTCAGCATTAACACTTCCTTTCAGAGAGCAATCATTAGATCACATACATGAAGAGTCAACTGAGCACGTAAGAGGAAACAACCCGGGTATTTCTCCTCAGATTCTACAATTAGCCTCAAATGATGTGCAGCCCGATAACACTTTCGCCCTAACTGGCATAATAAGGCAAGAAGCTTTAGGTGATGGCGTAGACTTAAGATCTAACTGTGAGACTATCAGTTAACTCCAAATCAGAGCATCCAGGAAATTACAGGCAAAGGATGAGTAGAGATAAAAGTTCATTTCTGCAGACTTCCAAATTCCTCTCTCACTTAAAAAAAAAAAAAAAAAAAAAAAAAGGAGAAATGCCATTTATCATTTTCTGCTGACTAGCTAAGAAAGATACAAATGAGCATTAAAAAAAAAAAAGAAAGAAAAAGAAAAGGCCTCAAGAAATATGGAAATGCAGTGAGTGGGACATGCACCTCCTGGATATCAACCTGTGAACAATTAGAAAGGTGCGGAAAATGCTACTTTAAAAGGCAACATATAAACTATCTTTACAACAGTTTTACTCATAGGAAAACCATCTGCCTCTTATCTCAATGAGCTCAACTATCTTAAAAGCTCACTATTTATTCAAAAGGCCTCATTTCTATAGGTAGTGTTTAATTCTGTTTGTAAAATAACACAACTCATTCAAAGTAAAAGGACTAATAATAAAGCCTGCTAAAAATGTGTGCCAAAACCTCTACCACTGTGATTATTACTGTACTCACAAATTAACAAGTGTCAAACTCCAAAAAGGCAACTTGAACCAAAATAACTAAATACCCACTGCTCAACAAAAAGAAGCCCAATAGCTCTTTTGTGTTAGCGACACTAATTTTCTCTCTCTAGTCAGTTTCATGAGGCAGGAGACGCATCTGTGAGGTCCATATGCTTTGTTCCTGACGTGAAGGATGGCAATTTCTACTACTGCAAATATTAAAATAGATTCAATGATTGTGGGAAATCTAAAAATAAATGGAAGCTATTGCTCCAAAATGATTTATTTTAACCAAAGTGTTCATTTAATATAGTGCTAAGTGGCCTACTTCCATCTATTGAGAGTTTCCAAATTATTAAATGGTAGGCCATAAAAGGAAATTACAATGAACTCTATTTCCAGTTTAAGAAGACTAAAGTTCATATATTTAACCATTAAGATTCTAATGCACATGAACCAACATCACATCAGTTTATTGGCTTAGGAATTAACAGTAACTTTTCAAAATCTCCAGTAGCATCTGAAATCCAATGTTCCCATTTCCCTCATCACCATGGATGCAAAAATCAAGGTAAGAATTCTCTTACTAGAATATCCATGGGAAAGGATACTCTTCAGTAATTTAAACCTCAGCTTCTGAATGTAAGTAAGTGCAGCATCACACAGGCCCCCTCTATAAGGACCTGTACACAGAAGCAATCCTGACTTCCATTCTTCATCCTACAGAAAAAATCAGCTATGATCTTACAAGTCTACTAAGAATGCACGTTATCAAAACCTATTATGTATAGTGTATAGGAGTTATTATAATAGATATTCCAGAATTAAGAGATTCATTTAGAAATCCTAAGAAAAATCTAGCCGGAGGGAAATTTCTCCGGACAGCTGTGCAATTTGTCATCATCTCTCTCTCTCTCTCCAGCTGGTCATGAATGAAATTCTAGATTCTACTACGCAGAACAAATGAAGCAATTAATTGAAAGCGTTCAAACTGACACGGAGGCGGTGGGGGGGCGGTTCAGAGGGGAGGCAGATGCTGTGAAACCCAGTGAGAAAACAAAATAACCACGAAACAGACTGTGCACGCCACTGATTACAATAGGTATCTTAATAGACTGTGCAGGTCACTGGCTGTTCGGAGGCATGCGAAAACCCAGGTACACACACCCACGGACTCCGAACCTACAGAACAGGTGGATCCGCAAAAAAAAAAAAAATCCCCACAGGAAGGAACTGAATAGTTTTCGGTTTAATTATTCATCAGGCCGGCCTCTCACTTCACCCAGAGGTAAAAACCCCAGAGCCTCTTTTTAAATCAGCCTTGGCAACTCTGCACACGCTGGGTTTTTTTTTTTTCCAGAAAAAGCAAAATCTGACATGTCTATCACTGGGCGCGAAGAGAATTCATCTCCTCGCCAGCAAAGGAGGGTTGGAGGAGAGCCGGGTTTGGGGACAGGAACCCGGGCTGGAGCTCTCGGGGATGAGACACGCAGTGCCCAGCAGGTCAGAAGTCGGGGTCCGGGATCTGGGAGTCCAGGAATGGGGGGAGAAGGGGCGGCGGCGGCGGCGACAGGACGCCCTACCCAGCACGAGGCAGGAGACTGGCTTCAAGTGCCCGGAGGGCTGCGCGACGCGGGATCGTTCGGGGCTGAGCCCGGGAGGAGCCCGCGAGCGCGCAGGTGAGGGAGGGAGGGCCGTACCTGGTACTCCGGGTACTCGAACATGTAGCTCATGCTGCACTTGTTCTCCTCGAAGCCGAAGAAGACATCCCACAGCCCCAGGGTGGCCAGGAGCACCATGAAGACGTAGAACGCCAGGTTCCAGAGGTTGACGGAGTGGAGAAACATGGTGCAGCCGAGCACCCGCCTCTACGGCTGCAAGGAGCCCGGGAGCCCAGGCAGAGCGAGGGAAAGACGCCCGTGCCAAGCCGTGCCCAGCCGAGCAGCGCGCGCCTGCGCGGAGCCCGCCAGCGCTTCCCCCCCCCCCCCCCGCCCCGCCCCCTCCTTCCCCGGCGCCCGCCCGCCCGCCCGCTCAGCGCGCCTGCGCGCAGCCGGCCCGCGGCACCGCCCACGGAGGAGGGAGCTGGAGGCGTTTGCAGGGGGAGTGCGCGAACTTGCGCCTGGGAAGATGGAGTGAGAACGCACTCGGGGTGGGCTGGGCGGGAGGGGGGCCGAGGAAAAGGGAAAGGGGGGTGGAGTTGGGGAGAGGAAGGAAGGGAGGCAGGGAGGGAGGGGGATGGGAGCTCGGGATCCCAGAGGCGGGAGGGGGAAGGGCCGGGTGGGTACCCAGGGGAACTGGCCAGGGGCAAGGATGACGCCCCAGAGTGCAGAGGGTGTTCATGATCCAGTGCTGCCTGGCCGTGGGAGGCGGACAGCGCATCAAAGGCCTGTCCAGGAGCTGTCACAGCGCAGACACCTTTCCCAGCAACAGTTTGACATCCCTTCCTGTTCCATTTCCAACCGCCTCGGGCCTCCTCCGCGGTTTCGCCTCAAGCCTTCTTGGACCGGTTTAGCTTGATTCCGGAGGAGACAAATGGCTTTCACCCAGGCCTCTTAGACCACTGACTTGGTTGGGCCTTGTGGGCAGTAATACTTGAAAGCACCGCCTCATTAAAACAAAACCCACAACAGTCAGAGGAAATCCGGGTCTTGGTGGAAGTCTAAACCACACGAGGGGTAGTCTCTAAAGGACACTACGAAAATGCCCACCAACATGGATGTCCCCCCTTGGTATGTGCAGGATCGGGTTGACCCTGACATGGTCTCTGGGGCTCGGTTCCATATTAACGTTAGAAGGCAATTTTACTCAAGCTTTCACTCATTCTCTCTCGTGACTTAATTCATTTTGAAGGATTTCAGTTTGTCTTTACACAAAGAAGGGGGTTTAAAAAAGCAAGCCGAACCCGTTTGTAATACACGTAACAGCTTCAAAACTCTGTGGACTGTTATGAGGTGCCAGTCCTTAAAGCTGACCAGAGAGCAGATAAGGGGTGTGTGTGTGTGTGTGGAGAGAGAGAGAGAGAGAGAGAGAGAGAGAGAGAGAGAGAGAGAGAGAGACAGAGAGAGAGAGAGAGACAGAGAGAGAGACAGAGAGACAGAGAGAGACAGAGAGATGGAGAGAGACAGAGACAGAATTATGTGTTGCTAACTTTAGAATTTTACTTAGAATGGCTTTTGGCACCGACTCAATTTTGTTTTACTTAAACTAATTTTCTAGCATATATTCTGGGAAAATTTGGCTATGATACATGAAATCAAAGAATTTTAAAACTGAAAAGAAGCTTATTGTTTATCTTAAACAAAACCCTGCTATTCACATTAAGAAGCTATGATCCAAAGGTAAAATGGTAGGATAGATATTTTACCCTACACAGAAACACTTATGGGTCCGAGCAAATACACCCAGCTACAGAATACGGATTATTTGTGAAGAAAGAAAGGAGTGGAGGTAGATTTGGAAGGGCCAGACAGAGTAGCATGTGAGGGAACTCTGGGTAGTACTGACTAGTGGGGTAATGGTTAACGAATATAAATTTAAGGCATGCCATGTATGTTTCTGATTTTGTGGTGTGCTCTCTTGGTGTATTAGATACTTGTCCTGGGCTGTGACAATATCCTTGCACGAGCAACTTAAGGGAGGATTCATTTTAGCTCACAGTTTCAAAGCCCATCGTGGCAGCAGAACCTGAGGCAGGGGATTTAAGGCAGCAGAACCTGAGGCAGGCAGGCAGGCAGATTGCATCTGCAGACAGGAAGCAAGGAGAGAGGAAGGCTACGGCTTGGCTCCCTTTTTCATTTTTATCTGATTGGGAAGTTAGTGTGGTTTTTCCACTTTAGTTAACTTAATCTAGAACATCACTCCCAGACATGTCCAAAGATTTGTCTCCAAGGTGATTCTAATTCCATCCGGTTGACAAAATTAATCTTCACAACTCTTCCCCTTTGTCACCTTGACACTCCAACAGTTTTGCTTTAATATAATTACCTTCCGCCTTGTGTTTCCATAGGATCACGGCCATCCCATAATGTAGATGCATTTAGTTCAACTTTGAAAGTCTCCATAATCTTTGACAGTCCCGATACTATTCCAGAGTGTCTTTTCTGAGAATAAGGCAATCTTTTAACTGTGAGCCCCCGTAAAACAAAAACTTCATTACGTAGGTCCAACATATGATGGCACAGAGTGAACCTTCTCATTCCAAAAGGGAGAAACAAGGAAAGATCAGACCTAAGCAGACCAAACCCCAGCAGAGCAAACATCATACTTTGCAACTCCAGAGCTCATGATGAAATCATCTGGGCTCTAAAAGGCCTAGGTAGTCCTGTCCTTCCTGCTCTGATGCCTACAGAACACAAAGAACCTCTTTAAAAGGAAGTTTTATTTCTTAATTTTGTATATGAAGGTTTTGCCTGCTATATAGAAGTGTACCCCATATATGCATATAGTGCCCACAAAGACCAGAAGACATTGGATCCTCTGGAACTGGAGTTCCACTGGAGTTACAGACAGCTGTGAATTGTCACAGAGGTGCTGGGAACTGAACCCAGGTCCTCTGTAAGAGAAGCAAGAGCTGTTAACCACTTAGCCACCTCTCCAGCCTCATAGCTACTCTCAAATCACCTCCACTCCATGCATGCATCTTTGGCAGACATCCCATGGTTCTAGCATCTCCAGCATCCTGGGGGTCTCTGCTGCAACTTGGACTTGACTTTCATAGCTTCATACAACAGCATCTCAGGGACTCCAACCTTGCAATATTGCCTAGGCTCAGTTGTGTAGCATGAATCCTTGCCAATTCCTCAGCTGATCCTGTTTCCTCAGACTGGATGCCTCTTAGCTGAACTGTGCTGCTCAAAAACCTAAAAGCTTAACCGGTAGTTCCTGGTTTTCATGCCTTTGTACCTTTCTGCCTCCTGCCATCACTTCCTGGGATTAAAGGCTCGTTACCATGCCTGACAGTTTCCAGTGTGGCCTTGAATTTACAGAGATCCAGACAGATCTCCGCCTTTGGAATGCTAGAATTAAAGGCATGTGCTACCATTTTCTGGCCTCTATATCTAGTGGCTGTTCTGTTCTCTGGCCCCAGATAAGTTTATTAGGGTGCACAATATTTTGGGGAACACAATATCACCACACAGTTGATCTCTGAAACTACAGTATAAGACTCCATGATCTCTCTTCAGTCTTGTATCTTACATGCCTACCCAACTAGTGCCAGATTAGATGGCACTTCAAAGTTCTACTGTCAGCTCAGGATGGAGACTTACGTCCTTGGACCACAGCTAGAGCTGCCCATGCTTGCTAACCACGGGGCTTCCTTAGGCAGGTGCTTTCCAGAAGCAAGGACCTCCCCTCCAGTGGCATTCTCATCTTGGGCTCTCCACTTTCAAATGAATTTTTGCTTTCCAAAAAAAGGTAGCGCCGTTGACATGTGGAGTCTTGCCCTCGTTCATTATTCTATTGTCCCAGTGAAGAGCAGATGATTTCTGTTGAACAACTAAGCCTTGTTTTTAGTGTGTGCCTCAACTGCAACTCAAATTTGCCCAATCTTCTTCTTTTTCTTTTTCTTTTTTTACAAACTATACATTAAATACAAATTCTGCCCACATTTTGCTCTTTGTTACTGTAGACCAGGATAAATGTGATGAACAAAAACCATGCACAGGCTGATGCTAGCCTACCTTGAAATTTCCTCTGCCAAACACATTAGTCAAATTTTTTTTTTGTTTGCTTTGCTTTGCTTTACTTTGGTGGTGGTGCTGGTGGTTTGGGGGGGCGGAGGTTGTTAATGTTTTGAGACAGGGTCTCACTCTGCTGCCCTGACTGGACTGGAACTCTTGTGTAGACCAGGCTGGCCTTGAACTCCTGGAGATGCACCTGCCCTTGCTTCCTGAGTGCTAAGATTAAAGGTGTACTCCACCATGCCTGACTGATCAATTATTTTTATATTCCACTTCGCTTAACTTCCTTGGGACATGTGCAGAATGCAGCTCGATTCTCTGCCTGAATATAACACGAACATCTTCTACCCTGTTTCCCAGAGCTCCCATCCTCCTCTGGTACCTCAGAAGTCAGACCTCCACTATCCACGTCTGTCTTAACTCCGACCAGAACGGCCCATTCAGCTCTTTTCACCTCAAAGAGTCTTTCTAACCCAGAGTCCCAAACTCACACACATTTCCCCCACAAATCCATTCCAAAGGCCTAAGAACCACATGCCCAGGCTATGACAGCCACAACCCCACTCCTGGTCCCAATTTTCTGTATTAGTTGTCTCGTCATTATGACAGAAATACCCTAACAAAGGCCACTTTTTAAAGAGCAGAGTTTATTTTGCCTCACGGTTCCAGGGCACAGTCTATTATGGCTTGAAGCAGCTAGTCTTGTTACAGCCACAGTCAGGAAGCAACAAGAGACAAAAGCCAGTGATCACCCCCTTTCTCCTTTTTATTTGAGCTGGATGTTATGATGGGCTCCCTACTACAGTTAACTGAGTCTAGAAAATCCTTCACAGAAATGCCCAGAGATTTGACTCCCAGGTAATTCTAAATCTCAACAAGTTAACAAGATTAACCATCAACTGAGGAAACTCTTTTAAATTGTGTTGATAGGAATAGGAGGTGCTAAATTTTCAGAATCACACCAACTGAACTACAGATGCAAGCACAACCAACAGAATACAAGAGATGGAAGAAAGAATCTCTGGCATCGAGGATACAATAGAGGAAATAGATTTGTCAGTCAAAGAAAACACTAAAGCCAAAGAAGTCATAACACAAAACATCCAAGAAACCTGGGACACCATGAAAAGTCTAAATGTAAGAATAATAGGGATAGAAGAAGAAGAATACCAACTCAAAGGCATAGAAAATATATTCAACAAAATCACAGAAAAAAACCTTTCCTGACCTAAACAAGGAAATGTCTATGAAGCTACAAGAATCTTACAAAACACCAAATAGACTAAACCTCAAAAACAGTCCCCCTGCCACATAATAATCAAAGCAGTATAAAGAAATAAAAGCAGAATAAAGAAAGAATATTAAGACCAGCAAAGGAAAAAGACCAAGTGACTTATAAAGGCAGACCCATTAGAATAACACCTGACTTCTCAATGGAGACTCTGAAAGCCAGAAGGTCCTAGACAGATGTTATGCAGACACTAAGAGACCATGGATGCCAGCCCAAACTACTATACCCAGTAAAACTTTCAATCATTGTAGACGGAGTGAACAAGACATTCCAAGACAAAACCAGATTTAAACAATACCTATCCACAAATTCAGCCCTACAGAAAGCACTAGAAGGAAAACTCCAACCTAAGGAAGTTAGATGAGCCCACAAAAACTCAGGCAATAGATAACCCTATAGCAGCAAATCCCAAAGAAGGGAAGTACACCACACACTACCACCAACAGATAACAGGAATTAACAACCACTGGTCATTAATATCCCTTAATATCAATGGACTCAATTCACATATAAAAATACACAGGCTAAAAGAATGGATAGGAAAACAGGATCCATCCTTCTGCTGCATACAAGAAATATACCTCAACTTCAAAGACAGACACTACCTCAGAGTGAAAGGTTGGGAAAAGACTTTCCATTCAAATGGATTTAAGAAGCAGGCTGGTGTAGCTATCCTAATCACTAACAAAATAGACTTCAAACTAAAATCAATCAAAAGAGATCGGGAAGGACATTACATATTCATTACATATTCATTGATGGAAAAATCCATCAAAATGAAGTCTCAATTCTGAACATTTATGCCCCCAATACAAGGGCACCCACATTTGTAAAAGAAACATTACCTAAGCGTAAATCACACATCAAACCCCACACACCAATAGTGAAAGACTTCAATACCCCACTCTCACCAATGGACAGGTCTGCTGGACAGAAACCTAACAGAGAAATAAGGGATCTCACAGATGTTATGACTCAAATGGACTTAATTGATAACTACAGAATATTCCACCCTAACACAAAAGAAATATACCTTCTTCTCAGCACCCCAGGGAACCTTCTCTAAAACTGACCACATACTCAGTCACAAAGCAAATCACAACAGATACAAAAAAAAATTGGAATAACCTCCTGTACTTTATCCATAACTTAAAGTTAGAATTCAACAACATAAATCACAGAAAGCCTACAAACCTATGGAAACTGAATAATGCTCAACTGAATCACCAATAGGTCAAGGAAGAAATAAAGAAATTAAAGACATCCTAGAATTCAATGAAAATGAATGTACAACATACCCAAAGTTATGGGACACTATGAGAGCAGTGCTAAGAGGAAAATGCATAGCACTAAATGTCCACATAAAAAAAATTGAAGAAACCTCACACTAGTGACTTAACAGCACACCTGAAAACTCTAGAGCAAAAAGAAACAAATTCATCCAGGAGGAACAGATGCCAGGAAATAATCAAATTGAGGGCTGAAATCAATAAAATAGAAACAAAGAGAACAAAGAATCAATGAAACAGAGTTGGTTCTTTGAGAAAATCAACAAGATAGACAAGCCCTTATCCAAACTAGCCAAAAGGTGGAGAAAGAGAGCACCCAAATTAACAAAATCAGAAATGAAAAGGGAGCGATAACCACAGACAACAAAGGAAATACAGAGAATCATACTTCAAAAACCTGTACTCCACAAAACTAGAAAATTTAAAGGAAATGGATGATTTTCTGGATAGATACCACATACCAAAATTAAATCGAGGCCAGATAAACAATTTAAATAGACCTATAACCCCCAAGGAAATAGAAATACTCATTAAAAGTTTCCCAACCCAAAAAAAAGCCCAGGACCAGATGGTTTCAGCACAGAACTCTACCAGAATTTCAAAGAAGAGTTAACACCAATACTCTTCAAACTGTTCCACACAATAGAAACAGAAGGAACACTACTAAACTTTTTATGAGGCTACAGTTATCCTGAAACCCAAACCACATAAAGATGCAACAAAGAAAGAGAATAACAGATCAATCTCCCTCATGAACACTGATGCAAAAATACTCAATAAAATACTGACAAACCAAATCCAAGAACACATGAAAAAAATCATCCACCATGATCAAGTAGTCTTCATCCCAGAGATTCAAGGATGGCTCAACATACGAAAATGTGTCAATGTAATCCACCATATAAACAGACTGAATGAAAAAAAACCCATATGGTCATCTCATTAGATGCTGAAAAAGCCTTCAACAGATTCCAACACCCCTTCATGATAAATGTCTTCGAGAGATCAGAAATACAAGGAACATACCTAAACATAATAAAGGCAATTTACAGCAAGCTGACAGCCACCATCAAATTAAATGGAGAGAACTCAAAGCAATTCCACTAAAACCAGGAACAAGACAAGGCTGTGCACTCTTCCCATATCTATTCAATATAGTACTCAAAGTTCTAGCTAGAGCAATAAGACAACAAAAGGAGATCAAGGGGATACAAATTGGAAAAGAAGAAGTCAAACTTTCCCTATTTGCAGATGATATGATAGTCTACATAAGTGACCCCAAAAATTCTACCAGGGAACTCCTACAGATGATAAACACTTTCATCAATGTGTCAGGATACAAGAGTAACTAAAAAAAAAATCAGTAGCCCTCCTATATACAAATGATAAATGGACCGAGAAAGAAATTAGAGAAACATCACTCTTTACAATAGCTGCAAATAATATAAAATACCTTGGGGGTAACTCTAAGCAAGTGAAAGATCTGTATAACAAGAACTTTCAGTCCAACAACTTTTAGTCTTTGAAAAAAGAAATTGAAGAAGATATCAGAAAATGGATAGATCTCCCATGCTCATGGATAGGTAGAATCAACATAATAAAAAAAAAGGCAGTCTTACCAAAAGCAATCTACAGATTCAATACAATCCCCATCAAAATCCCAACACAATTCTTCACAGACCTTGAAAGAACAATACTCAACTTCATATGGAAAAACAAATAACCCAGGATAGCTAAAACATTCCTGTATAATAAAACCACCTCTGGAGGCATCACCAGCCATGAAAATAAAATAATTTAAAAGCAATCATATAATTTAAAAGCTAATTGAGATAACTAGCACAACTCCATAAAATTTATAGCTTAAGTATACCTCTTCCCAAACATATACACAAAATATATTTATCTCCAATGATTTCAGACACAGGACTACATATATCATTACATTAGTTCAATACAGTCTAAAGACAAAAGGAAAAACAAATTTTAACTTCCAGGTTTATTGTACAAGGTAATATGCTTTGTTATTTGGGGATTATTCTCTTTATATTATAGGATAAAACAAATACAATAGACTGATATTGAGAATTAATATTTTTTTCAGTGCAAGAAAATAAAGAAACAAAAATGCAAAAGAATAAAAAAGATGATGTAGCCCACATCTGATAGGTAGAGGATAGACCACCAACCTAAGAACAGCACAAAAGAAAATATTAAACTGTTTTTTAAAGTGTCAGTTTTTATACACTTGCCACTTTTATTCCAAAATTGATATTTTTATAATAATTTAAAAATACCTTAATTTGTTTTACTTTCAAAAAAGATAACAATAACCCATGCAGAGATGATATTGAAACCATTTTTTTAAGTGGGAGAAAGCAGAAGAAGTCTGGAGAGCTATTGATTCAGTATATCACTGTTACACCAGGTGGGGAGAATTCGAGATGTCTCTGTGGATGAGCCCTAGAAACACTGCAATGCCATATACAGAAATAGGGAAATTAGAGGGAGGCTGGTTAGTGGGAACATCCTGTTTTGTGAATAATTTGAATTGGACATTTCTAGGAGGCATGAGTCTCACGGGAACAGAGTTCAAGTCCTCAGAACCTATGGCAAAGTGTCCGAAGAGCTTTGGGGTAACAATTGAGACTTCAGCTAATATCAGTGGAGTGTAGACAGAGACTAAGTCTTCACTCCAGGAACATGATAGAAAGCTGACAGAGAGACAGGAGGAGCAGAAGAGCACTGTTTCAGAAAACGGGAACCACAGCTAACCCTCAGTATCAGAGATTACAAAGAATGAGGAACTGAGACACACCACACAGACTTGGTGGCCCAAAAGTCACTCACTGGTCTGGGACTCTCTCCTCGGGGAATAATCCAAAAGACTTACCAGTTTTATGATACAGAAAATATTTGAAGTACCATACCTACAGAGCTAATGATAGTTAACGTACTACATTTATACTATGGAAATACTATGTAGCTGTAAGAAGGATGTTTTAAAGAATTTGATAATGGACAATGCTAAGAAAAAAGGTAAGAAACAAAATTATAGTATGTTTCCAACTGCAAAAATGCATAAAATGTCTTCAAGGAGTATAAGAAAAGGATAACACTTTACTTCTTGGTAGTAGCAGAAGTGTTAGATGAATATTTGTTTCAGGTTTCTTTTTATGTTTCCCTACTTTCCAAAAATACTAATTTTTTAAAAATAAAAGCCATTTTAGGATTGTGGATGTGGCTTGGTTATAGAGAACTTGCCTAGCATATTTAAATCTCTGGGTTTGATCCTCAACATTGAAAAACAAAATAAAAATGTTTGACCACTATTATCAACCTAGCCAGTTTACATTATCAAATGCATTAAAATTGCTTCATGTGCACCTGTTGATATGTTCTGTGTAATGTGCTGCATCATATTAGAAGTTTGTAAACATATTATGGGATGCACTAAAATCTCTTTAAATGTGCTGGTATCTCATGAAACTTAATCTGATTGACATTTGAGAGGTGAGTTTCCTGGGTTATAAGGAGACTGGCATCATTGTTGCTGTGATAAACAACTCTGAGCCCCTCACCCCACCCCCCAAAAAAAACAGCTTAGAGGAGAGAGAATTTATTTTAGTTCACAATTCTAGGTCAGTCCATCATTGTGGCAAAGTCAAGTGGCAAAAGCACTTGGAACAGCCAGTCACAGCCAGTTAAGAGCAGAGAGAATGGCATTGAATGGCTGACTCAGCAGTTTAGAGCACTGGCTGCTCTTCCTAAGGACCTGAGTATAATTCCCAACACCCACACGGTGGGTCACAGCCATCTGTCACTCTAGTCTTAGGGGGCCTGATGTCCTCTTTGGCATCCTTGGGCACTATACACATGCGTACAGATATACATGCAGGCAAGACAGTTATATCCATAAAATACAAAAGAGAGCAAAGTCATTTTTAAAGAGCAGAGAGATGAATTAACACATGCACGTCTATGCTCAGCTTTGCTTTTCAACTCTTATATAGTTCAGAAATAAACCCCAGGGAATAGCACCACCGTCTTTCAGGGTTAGTAATCCCACTTTAGTTAACCCAATGAAGAAAATCACTCACAGGCATGAAACACCAGGCAGCCTTATCTGGACAGTTCCTCACTGAGACTCTCTTCTCAGGTGATTCTAGGCTGTGTCAAGTTGACAGCTAAAAGTAAGTGTCCTAGGCATCACTCTCACACTTGTGCCAAGGAGGAAGCTACAAGTGCATTTGGTGGAGTGTGTGTGTCATAGTAGCTACTGCACCTTGCGCTCTCCACCGAAATACAGAATAGGTCCAGTCTTTGTTTTCTGCCAGGGTCCGTGGAAGAGTCTAACCACCAGCTGAGGATTCTAATCTGAGGGCTATCAAATGAATCTAAGCACACTGAGTTCTTTAGTCCATTCACTTCAGTATTCTAAGTCCATTCTATCAACAGTTTTTTTTCTGTTCTCATCCTAGCTCTTCTCGGTCCCTCCTGCCCTCGGTCCCTCCTGCTCTCTGTCCCTTCCACTGTTCTCTTACCTCTACCTAGTTCTTTCCATCTCTGTCCTCATCTTTGTTCTTCTCAATCAATTCTCTTCTTGCTGTTCTCTCATATCTATCTAGGTCCTTTCCATCTTCTTCTCATCTTTGTTCCCCCAAGCATAGATCTATCCATTCATTAACAACTTGTTAGTAAAAACTACAAAGTAAACTCTCAGGGACAAGTATTCTGATAAGAGTCACACCTGGCAAAGACTTGGTCAGCTTCACTGGTGATTGACAAAGCTGTAGGTTGTAAAAAGTCCTATCTTTCTCTTAAAGGGATAGCTACAAGGGTTACAAGGAAAGAAACCAATGAGAGATTTAAGGAAAAGGCAAAGAATACATGTACTATTTTATGTGATTAATAATATCCAGATATGGTTAGTCAGTTAACAGCCTTTTTCTGTTAGACACCTGAATCTCAGGACCTGTATATAATTAGTCTATTGAGCCTAAAATCTTGCACTAAAACTTGATGTAGAAATAAATACAAAATGTTAATTGTTATTTGAATCAGAGTGGGGAGGTGCTGGTGGAGGACGCTTAGGGCAATACAGGTACTATTGATCTCTTGAAGGACTAAGATACACCAAGGCCAGACACCTGCACTATCACTTCTGGTTCGCTATAATTCTTCTGAAGAGTTTTGATCTAACAAGGCCAGGCACCTGCAATTCTGCTCTTTGAAAGTTCTACGAAGACACTTTGTCTGGCCAGTATTTACCTTGTCAGTGGCTAAGGATGGAGAACAAGACCTCTGAGTGTCTACAGTCCACATGGAACAAAAGACCTAGTATGAAGCATATTTTAGTATGTTTCTATTCATAAAAATTGTTCAGTTAAATAAGAAACCATCTTTTAGAGTATCCACAATTATGTGTGCCCATAAGATTGAGATGCAATTGTGAGATTACATGAACACATAACATGGAAATGCACAGTAAATGGGGAGAATCATAAATGCTATTGCACAAGAAGTTTACAACAAAAGACAGCCAGTTCATTCAAAAGGCAGTAATTCCATAATGCCTTGCATGATGGTTTCCTCTAACAGAACCCTTAGTTCTGATACGTTGACCTTCTGAACTCTAGTTGTCACTGCTGTACACTCCATGGACTTTTGCTACCAGTGGCTTTCAATATCTCTCCATGCAGAGTTCATTTTCATTCACGCAGAATTGAATGCCATGATTGTTCTTTCAAAAGGTACTATGGGTAAACCATACTAGAATATGTATGTCTGACAACTGGGCTAAAGAGATGGCTCAGTTGATAAAGGGCTTTCCATGCAAGCATGAAGACCTGAGTTTGATCCCTAACACCCATATAAAAAGTCGGACACAGAAGAGCATTTATAACCTCAGCTCTAGGGAGGCAGAGCTAGGTGGATCCCTGACACATTGGCATACCAGCCTAGCTAAATTGGTGAGCTCTGGGGTCAGTGAGAGACCTTGTCTCAAAAAAATAAAATGAAGAGTAATTGAGAAACACATTCAATATCAGCCCTTTGCGTCCATGAGCACTTACACACACACACACACACACACACACACACAAAGAATGCCTTTATTTTGCCTGTAAATGATACTGTAGTTGACAATAGAATTCTATATAAATGGTTCATTTTCCTCAAAACTTTGAGGGTAGCTCTCTATTGTTTTCTGGCTGCTGCTGCTGCTGCTGCTGCTGCTGCTGCTGCTGCTGCTGCTGCGAAGCACATTCTCAGTCAGCTTGCCATTTCTTTGCAGAAAGGCCACCATTTATCTCTTGTCATTTAGATTTTTCTCTTTTCTTGACATTCTGGAATTTTATGGCCTGGCTTACAGTTTATTTGTTCTCTTTGGGATTTAGAATGCTTTTCAAATGTACAGATTCATCTTTCTTTTTCCCAGTTCTGGAAACTTAGTGACCATTCTTCAAATACTCTTATTTAAATATTCCCATGCTTCTTTGATGCTGTTAGATCTATGATGGATCATCTCCTCCTACCCTCCAGACAGGTAAACCTCTTAGGTCTCCTTATTTCTCTGTACCATGCTTTCAATGAGATGCTTAAATCTGTCTTCCAATTTGTGCTCTCAGTGCTGCTTACTATTATTCCATCCAGTGAAAGGTTTTTTTTTATTTTTAATGAATTTTTTTTATGTTTAGGATGTCTATATTATTAAAACCCACATATTGTTTTTTATTGTTAATTCTGGTATTTCATACAATATATTTTTATCATATTCATCCCTCCTCCTCCAACTCCTCCCAGATGGTACCTACCCTTTCCTACCCACTCAACTTCGTTGTCCTCATTTGTTTTAACCCATGAGCCCCATACACACTACCCACATATTCTGGGGTGTGTGGCCATCTACTGGAGCATAGTCTACCTACTAGACGCTGCACCCTTAAAGAAAATTGGCTCTCCTTGTCAATATCAGTTAGCAATAGATGCTCACTGTGGTGGGACACTGTGAACATATCCTCTATCCCTGCTGGGGTTTGTCTGGCTTGAGCTTGTGCAGGCCTTGTGCATGCCACCACCACTGCTGTGAATTCATATGTGCAACTGCCCTGCTCTGTCCATACGACACAGTTTCCTTGCAGTCAGCCATCACCTATGGCTCTTAAAATCTTTCCACCCCCTCTTCTGCAATGACCCCTGAGCCTTGGGAGGAGGGGTGTGGCATAGATATCCCACTCAGGGATGAGCATTCCACAGTCTCTTACTCTTAGCATCTTGACCTATTGTACAGCTCTGTGTTAATCATCTACTGTGTAGAGAAGTTTGTTGTGGAATATTCCTTTACACTGTGTGATGATGTATTACTGTGATTAGTTTAATAAAAAGCTAAATGGCCAATAGCACAGGGACTTCTGGACATAGAGAGCTCTGGGAAGAAGAAAGGCAGGGTCGCCAGGCAGACACAGAGGGAACAAGACATTCAGGAGGAGAGGGAAAAGCCATGAGCCACGTGGCAACACATAGACAAATAAACGGGTTAATTTAAGTTATAAGATCTAGTGGGACAGGCCTAAGCTGTAGGGCAAGTGTTCATAGTTAATAAGAAGTCTCCATATAATTTTTTTGTGAGCTGAAGAAAAATCCACCTACAGAAGTTTCTCTGCTGAGGGTTGCGAGATACGCTAATATAGGGGTATAACAATAAGCCATAGGAGTCCATTTAACATTGTGACAATTTAGCAGAACAACAGTAGTGGGTTCTCTCCTGGAACCTATGGCCTAGCTAGCCACAGGTTCTGGTCCTGGTGATGGTGCGAGGTATGGGTTTCATTTTGTGGAGTGGGCTGTAGATCCAGTCTGAAAATGTTTAGTCACTTCTCTGAATTTTGTGCCACTACTGGACCAATGGGTGTGTCTTGCCAGGTTAGTCATTATTGTAGCTCACAGGATTGACAGCTGGGAAATGTAGCATGAATCTTAAAAGGTCTTATTAATAAAAAAAAAAACAAAACTGGGGAGCCAGGTATTGGGGCAGACACTGAAAAGTCAGAGAAACAGAACAAGCCACAGCTACCTCACCTCACCAATTCCTCAGCTGATCCTGTTTCCTCAGACTGGAAGCCTCTGAGTCCTCATCTGAATGAATCTCAGCTGAACTGCTGCTCAAAAGCCTAAAAGCTTAACCTGACTAAAAGCTTAACCTAGTCCTTTCTGCTTCCTGCCATTACTTCCTGGATTAAAGGTGTGTGTCAGCTTGCCTGGCTGTTTCCAGTGTGGCTTTGAACTCACAGAGATTCATACAGATGCTTTCGGAATGCTAGGATTAAAGGTGTGTATGCCACGATTTTCTGGCCTCTATATCTAGTGGCTGTTCTGTTCTCTGACTCCAGATAAGTTTTATTAGGGTGCACAATATATTGGGGAACACATTATCACCACAGGGAATGTTAACAATCACTTTACTATATATAGCACTGTTTAGCACTCTCAAAGCTGACAGTAAAGATGAAGCTTCCAGGTGAGCATCAGGGTGATTTCTCTGTGTTCTGTGACACACACACACACACACACACACACACACACATATAGTGTCTTCAACAACAAGTCTGTTGTCAAGTTGGAGAGGGTGACTAAGAGCATTTTCAATAGTGCACACAATGTTTAGGGAATCCATGGGACCTCACTGTGGGAACTCCAAAAGCATAACCCATTCCTAGCACTGGACTCTTTGTTGTCCCCTGTTCTCTAGTAGAGGCATTACTGTCCCACTAGTGGGTAACTCCAATTAAGTTGTTTTTATCTGTGTGTATTACATATTTTAGGAAACTTGGTCATATTAGGTTTCCATGTAACCTTTTCAAAGGGTTGTTAGTGTTAGTTATCACACCCAGTGTTCCCTTCTCTACCCTGCCCTCCCATCCCATGCCCTGTTCAGCCTTTCCTGTTCCATTATTCCATCTGACCCCTTTATGCCACTGTATTTTATATTCCTCAGCTCTTAAAAGCACACCCAGGACCTCGTACTGATTTTAAGGTTTTTGTGTTCCAAGTGAAACATATCTATATTTGCAAGTCCCAAGTTAACATCTGCCAATGGAAGTAAATATGAGCCATTTGTCTTTCTGGGTGTGCATTACCTCACTCAAGAATGACTATTTCCAGATCCATCATCGACCTATGAATTTCCTTTCTCTTAACAGCTGAATGATATTCCATCCTGTAAAGGTAACAATTTCATTATCCACTCATCAGTGGATGACATCTAGGCTGTTTCCCTTTCCTGGCTGTTTTGAATAGAGCAGCAACAGACAAGACTGAGCAAGTATCTCTGTGGTAGGGGCCTACAGAATGGGAGAGAGTCTTTACTGGCTGTGTCTGACAGAAGACTAGTGTCTAGAATATACACAGAACTAGGAAAACTAAATATCAAGGGAACAAACACAATTTTTTTAAAAATGAGGCATATAACTAAACTAAACTAAGGTGAACTACAAATGGCTGAGAAATATATAAATTATATTACATTACGTATTATAATTACCATGTGATTATTATACATTTATATAATATATTATCATATATTATATATATTAATGTTCTTTTTCATTAGCCATCAGGGAAATGTAAATTAAAACTGCATTGAGATTTCATCTTACCCCAGTCAGAATGGCTAAGATGAAACAGACAAATGAAGATTAAGGCAGGTACAGATGCTGAGGATGGGGAACACTTGTTCACTGAGGATGGAAGTACAAACTGGTGTAGTCCCTACAGAAATAAATATGGAGGTTCTTCAAAAAGCTAGAAATAGACCTATTTCTTAAATGTAGTCCAGGATAGCCTAGAACTTGTGATCTTCATGGTTCAGTTTCTCAAACACTGAGTGTTGTATTTTTAAAATGGTGCAATGGTGGCCTTGGAGGGTGGGGCCTAGAGGCACAGCGGAAAGTCACTCACACCATGCAGGCGGCACCTGTGTGCAAAGTTTTATTAAGGGGGAAGGGAGAGACGAAGAAAGAGAAAACAGGCAGGGTCTGAGGAGAGAAGAGAAAGAGAAAAGGAAAGAGAAGGCAGGGAGGAGGCATGTATTACTTCATGGCAAGAGAGGAAGGAAGGGGGAGAGAGAGAGAGAGAGAAGGGGAAGGGGTTTTCTCTTAAAGAGGACCATTCTTTGTTTTTTGTCTCTTTTGGGGGGCCCGCCACCCAGCTCCCAAGTAAACACACACGGAGGCTTATTATTACTTATGAATGCCTGGCCTCAGCTTGGCTTAGTTTCTAGCCAGCTTTCCTTAAAATTATCCTATCTACTTTTAGCCTCTGGCTTTTCCCATTCTCTTACTTCTGTAAATCTTACTCTTACTCTGTGGCTTGCTGTGTAGCTGAGTGGCTGGTCCCTGGTGTTCTCCTCCTTCTCTGGCTCCTCCTTGTCAATCCTCCATTTCTTTTTTTCCTTCATTCTCCCAGATTTCTCCTTCTATATATACTCTCTGCCTGCCAGCCCCACCTATCCTTTCTTCTGCCTCGCTATTGGCCATTCAGATCTTTATTAGACCATCAGGTGTTTTGCACAGGCACAGTAACACAGCTTCACAGAGTTAAACAAATGCGACATAAACAAAAGCAACACACCTTAAAATAATATTCTACTACAGAGGACTTTACATAAGATGACATTGTCAGGGTGCTGGGTGGGCCAGGGCGGGTCTGAATGCTAACATTGAGGTCACATGAATGAGTCACCCTGCCTGACTTCATCTGCCATTTTCTTGGAATGACTTACTTTATGTACTTAAGTCCCATTTTGAAAATTTCTTCAAGTAGCTTAGACATGTTTCCAGAGCTTGGATATAGCTCAGGGGTTAGAATGCTTGCGTGGTGTGAATAAAGTCAGCACTGCACAGCCCCTGAGTGGCGGGACACCTCTGTAACCCTAGCATTTGGAAGACAGAGGAGATCATTCTTGGCTGCAAAGTGAGTTCCCAGACCAGCCTGAGCCACAGCCCTGTCTCAAAGCAAGCAAAACAAAATCAACAAGAAGACATATTTTTCCAAAGGCTATTTCCTGTCTGTATTACCCAGAACTATTCATTTCTTCCAGATATTGAATATAATGGCTCTCTTACATAATATCAGATTTCCTTAAATGCTCTGTAATTTTTACAAGCTCCCCTTTAGCAAGAATTATAGGATCCTATGCTTCCCTGGTGAAGCTGCAAATGTGGCTGGACCCAATTATGGTAATTCATTGGCTCCAGGTTTTATAAATTAGAGAGATACTCTTACTTTCATTTATCTGAAAGGAGACTGCTGTGACCTTGTGTGGAGGTCACTCCCTCCACACGTGGGCTGTGAGATCACACTCAGGTAGGCCAGCTTGGCCAGCAAGTACCTTTTCCTGCTGAGTCATCTCGAAGGCCTTGGAGTTTTCTAATGGAAAAATTTGGGGGTTGCTTCTAAATACTTTGTTCTTTGGGATAATGATTTTTGTGTTTGAGTCTGTGAATAGTCATTGTGTACTACTGAGATTCAACACTTCTTAATTTTTCAGTTGCACTTAAACATACCCTATTTTTATAGAGATAATGTAGTATATAAAAGAAAAAAAAATTCCAAATTTTATGTGACTGGAATAAGAGTGTAAAATTGAGGTAGAGGAACAGGTTTCATTTATGCTAGTTGTTTGGAAATATTAACTATCACTCGACATATAACTTTTTAATCCTAAAAGAGAAATCCTTTCAAGATAACTACTTTAAATGAATAGTAAGGAAGGGAGAGAAGGCTGGTTAAGGTGTTTTAATAAACACAGTGTTGCCCGGGTGGTGGTGGCATATGCCTTTAATCCCAGCACTCAGGAGGCAGAGGCAGGCCAATCTCTGAGTTCGAGTACAGCCTGGCCTACAGAGTTAGTTCCAGGACAGCCAAGGCTACACAGGGAAACCCTGTCTCAAAAAAAAAAAAAAAAAAAAAAAAAAAAGGAATGGAATGAAATGTTGAGGCTTTAAAATTAGTGCTATTCGTTATAGCCTGAACGTGGAAACAACCTAGATTCCCCTCAACCAAAGAATGGATAAAGAAAATGTGTTACCTTTACACAATGGAGTATTACTCAGTGGTAAAACACAATGACATCATGAAATTTGCACACAAATGGATGAAACTAGAAAAAAATCATCCTGAGTGAGGTAACCCAAACCAACAAAGACAAACATGGTATGTACTCACTCATAAGTGGATATTAGATGTAAAGCAAAGGATAAGTAGACTACAATCCACAACCCCAGAGAAGCTAGGTAACAAAGAGGACCCTAAGAGGGATGCATGGATTGCCCTAGGAGGGGGAAGTAGATGAGATCTCCTGGGTAAACTGGGTGCAGGGGGGAGGAGGGGAGGAGAGGAGAGGGGGAGGAGAACATGAGGAATCAGGTTGGTTGAGTTGGGAGCTGCGTGGAGGCGGAGAGCAATGAAAGAGAGATCTTGATAGAGGGGCCATTTGGCGTTCAGGGAGAAACCTGGTACCAGGGAAACTCCCAGGAATCCCCAAGGATGACCCCAGCTACGACTCCTAGCATTAGTGGAGAGGGTGTCTAAACTGGCCTCCTGTAATCAGATTGGTGACTACCCTAACTGTCATCATAGAACCTTCATCTAGTAACTGATAGAAGCAGGTGCAGAGATTCACAACCAAGCACTAGGCTGAGCTCTGGGAGTCCAGTTGATGAGGGGGAGGAGGGATTGTATGAGGGGGGTGGTGTGGTGTGTGTGTCAAGATCATGACTGGGAAACCCACAGAGACAGCTGACCTGAGTTTGTGAGAGCTCCTGGACTCTTGACAGCCAGGGAGCCTGCATGGGACTGACCTAGGCCCTCTCTGCATGTGGATGTCAGTTGTGTGACTTGGTCTATTTGTGGAGCCCCTAGCAGTGGGATCAGGACCTGTCCCTGGCACATGAGCTGGCTTTTTGAAACCTATTCCCCATGCTGGGATGCCTCACCCAGCCTTGACGTAGGGGGAGGAGTTTGGTCCTGCCTCAACAAGATATGATATACTTTGTTGACTCTCATGGGAGGCCTGGCCCTTTCTGAATGGAGGAGGAGTGGATGGGGGGATAGACAGAGGAGAGAGGAGGGAATGGGAGGAGAGGAGGGAATGGGAGGAAAGGAGGGAATGGGAGGAAAGGAGGGAGGGGAAACTGGTTGGTATGCCAAATAAGTGAAAATACGAAAGAAAGAAAGAAAGAAAGAAAGAAAGAAAGAAAGAAAGAAAGAAAGAAAGAAAGAAACTACTGACATCCCTCCCCACTTCTCACCTATTTTCTGCTTATCAGCTATCTGTATGAAAGACAACAAAGTCTATGTGAATGGATAGGTATGGAGCTAGCAGGGCATGCTGTCATATGCAGAGGATAAGGAGGAGAACAGCTTTCCCTAGAATACACAACAGGGTAGAAAATGATACCTGCATTGGGAAATTGAATTGAGGGTGGTCTGGCTGCACGGTCTTGGCTTCTGAGGGGAGACTCCAAAGGCAGGAATTAAGGGCTGATGCTGAGGCTCAGTCCTCAGAATGTGGATGCTTGGGAGTGACTGTTTTCAGAAGTGAACTATAATAAATAAAGACCTGATCAATAGTGAAGACCTCATCAGCAGTGTTCTGCTCTATTGCCCCCCAATATTGCTGGCCTCCCTCAGCTACTACGGATTTCTTGTTGTGCAGTATGCCTTTCATCAAGACAAAAACAAAAGTAGAGTTTATGTGGTCACAAAACATTTACTTGACTATTAGTGCCTACCTTTGTAATGGAGACCGCGATAAGAAAAAATGAGACAGAGTCATTATTAGGAAGCAGCAGACCCCCAAAGTGGCTCGGGTGCTAAAATATTGCTACACAAGCATGAATACCCAAGTTTGGATCCCCAACACCCATGTGATTGGGGTGGGGTGGGGTGTGAGGTATGGTAGTGCACACCTGTAATCCCTGCGCTGGGGAGGCAACGGGAGGATCCCTGGGGCTTGGTGGCCAGTCTAGCTGGTTGTGGGGCTCCAGGTTCAATGAAAAACTCCTCTCAACTAAAAAAGACACCTTAAGTCTGCTTCTGACCTCCATATGGGCATGCACACGCACACACACACACACACACACACACACACACACACAGCATAACCGCACTGCCACGGTCAAGTATTATTATAGATATGAACATGGAACATCAGAGCACAAAAGAGGTGTTTATCTGATCAGAGGAGAGTGGATCCCAGAGAAGAATACACCTGTACACAACGCTGTCAGGCTGAAGGAGTGCTCAATGAATCACTGAGGGAATGAGTTCATGGACAGACAGATGGCTGTGGTGGGAAAAAGATAAATGAGGTTCCCACAATTCAAAGTACCAAGAGGCTTTGTGAATGGTTTTCCGAAGATGCTCGGTTCCGACGATTTTCTGAAAGTGAGATGTGTGGTCCCTTTGCAGTCCCCTTGGGTGTGGTCATCAGAAGCCCCTTCCCTAGCACGGATGGCCCCCAGTGTCGGTTTCTGTCAGTGCGCGCAGCCTGGGATGCAACCATCGATGAGCTCGTCAGTTACGAAGTGTCTTCACCTGCTAGCTTAGCGGACACATAAGGGGCACTGGACCAGAGACTGGAGTTCTAGAACTTTCCGTTCTGGTGCCTGTGCTCTCTCCCCCTTCCTGTGGGTAAAATCTGTCCAATCAATTATTTCTGAAAGCCTATTGGACATGTGTTAAATATATTCAAATTGGGCTACTTTCTCTTATTTTGTTGGTTTCAGTTTGAGACATGGTCTCATGTGTTTCAGGCTAACCTTGAGCTCCGATGATGACATTGAATTCAGGAGCCTCTCACCTCCTGAGTACTGGGGTCACAGGAATAAGCCACCATACTCAATTTTAAGAGGCGCAGTGGCCAGAACCCAGAGCTTCTGCTGAGATGAGGTCTGACTGGTCATCAGCCTCAGCCGCTGCTAACGCCTTTAAGCTTCCATTAATGTGAATTTCCATAAGAAAGGAGATCACATTGTAACCATTTAACAACCCTCAAATAAAATACTTATTAAATTTTTTTTGGTATGTCAAGTTCTTAGAAAATCTCTTAGGCTTTGGAAGCTCCCTTTATTTGTTGCTTATTTGCTGAAGGCAAAGACTGTCTCCTTAACACAAGGCAGTATATGGCACTCACACTTCATCCTCAAGAAGAGAAAGAGAATCCCACCTGGTGTGGAAATCAAAGCATTTCCCAAATTCATCTTACTAAATTATGCTGGCTTTAACGCTTTATTACAGGTTTTAAAAATAAGCCTTATTTCTCAGTTTCAAAAAAAAAAAAAAAAAAAGGAATCCACTATACAATAGACTAGGTCTTAGAAACTGACATTAGTTTACTCAGTTGGTTTAAAGCATTCTCCTGCCCACCACGCATAGCCTCCCCCCCCCACCCGTGCCTTCTATGCAGTAGACAATCAACAAATATTGGTTTAAATTTTATTTGAAAATAAGTCATATTGTACAGTTACAGTCACTTTTTCTTTGATACTTTGAAGCTTTAAGAGAAAACAAGAAAATGCAATGCGGGCAACTGTGTGGCTGCCAGCTTGGTTTCCATGGAAACAGAGAGGAGATCATCAAAAACAAAATACGGCTTTTCAAGCTGATTACCCCTCTCCACCGGTGCAGCCTCCAGCGCCGCACAGTAAAAGGCAGCACATCCCTAGCCCTGGGAACCAACATTTCGTCTGGTTTGTGTTCTCCCTCGAAGCTAAAAGGAGGCAGAGAAATAGGATCGTTGGAGTTGTAGGTTGGTCTGCCTGTAGAGAGAGGCAGACTCCATGAGAGTGGAGAGTACCCTGTGAGCATAAAGCATGACGTAACGTACAGTGCCTTAACCTCTGCCCAGTGCACACACTGTTCAGCCTCAAAATTCGTATTTCTTGGGAATAATACAGGAAAGCCATGGGGATTTATAATAAAAAGATTAAGAACTCCTGACATGAAATGGTTAAGAAGATGAGACAGCATACAGGATGGGAAAAAGAAGCAGCACTGAGCAGAACATAATTAGATTTCCATCCAAATGGGCAAAATGCTATTCTAACATCACCCCTCATTCCACAGACTCACTCATACCTGCCGTGGATAAAAATTATGATGCCCAAAATAGTAGCTATAGATATTTGCTTCAGTGGTTGTCAAAAGCTTGGTTTAGCGTTGTTTTGTTATCCAGGGTTGCTATTTATTTTATAAGGCAGTATTCCTCTATTTAAAATTTTTTTTTTAGTTAAACCAGAGGACTTTTTTGGGCAGCAACATGCACAATAGAAATGTGCTTTAATGGAAATATCATTTAAGAGTTTTAATATCAGATAAAAATAATGAAATTCAGATACTATCCCTAGTGGGATAGAATGAAGAACACAATCATTATTTGTTGCCTTCTGTGTATTTATATTCTGCTTATGTATCTGTTCTCTCCAAACAATTCAAGCTTTGCAAAGGCCTGTGCTATATGAGAATCCTAGTCATTTTTTTATACCTAAGCCCCAGTAAAGGAAGTAATTGGAAGTGCTCCATAAGTATATTGAATTAATCTCTTAATTTACTTAAGTAACACTCTGTAGTTCAATTAAAGGCTTTCCCTAGATTTTGGAGCCTCTTGCTATGAAATGTAAAATTTGTAATATTTAAAAATAACTTAATAGCCAAGTTAAATGATATATTATAAACAACTCTCAATACTTGAAGCTTTTGAGAAAGATTTGGGAACAGAATATGAGTTGAGAAAATTAGATTAGTTAACATCAAAGATTTTGTGTTAAAAAGAGTACCACTAACGTATGGTTGTGTTGCAAGGGGAGACCACTCATGTGTGAAGTGAGCATGTGCCTACCTCGGGACTGGGACCACACTCAAGATGATGGGTTTGGGTTAAAGCATATGTCCATGTTTTTCAGCAAACCATACAACTTGAGGTTTGTGGAAGTAATGGTGAAGGATCCAGACACGTGAACGTATCTCTATTCTAACCAAGTTGAACTAAACCAGGGATCAGCAGTATTTCTGTACAGGGGCAGGTAATTAATATTTTTGGCCATGTGGGCCATAAAGTTTTTATTAACAGATAAGCTGGTTTGCCATTATAGCATAAAAAGAACTATACATGTGAGACAAGGAAATGAGATAGCTTTGATCCAATATAATTGTATTTACAGAAATATGCAGGGGCCAGATTTGGTCTGTTGGCCATGATTGAACTGAACTGGAAGATAACTAATTCAGCATTCCATAGTCAATGTTTTTCCTTAAATGTTAATGTTAGCCAATGTGAATTTATATTCAGAAACCTAGCCAGCAGGAGATTTGCAAAGAAATTTTAGGCTTATAATTCAAAGTTTGGCTAAATGTGGTGAATGCAACCCAAGTAAGTCCTATATATCACCATGCATATATGAGATATTGTGACACTGTCTGATGTCATATTATGACTAACTTTATTAATAGAGCCACTATAAATAACTATCTAATATCCTTATGAAGCATAGTCAAACACTTGTGGATATAGAAACTCCCTCTATGGGAATTCCAGGCTATATAAATGCATTAAATTTATTTTCAATCTTGCTACCTCTTAGAGGGCCAGAACCACAGTACCGGTCACTCAAACATTAGGACAGTTACACAATATCCTCAGAAAGCTAATCGTACACAGAATTGAAATTCTTACCACTCAAATGTCTCACCTACAAATCTCAAGTTCGTCATCCCCTAAGTGCTGACGATAGGCGCCCAGGGGAAAGCACAGTGTTATTAAAGAGTCTTCTGTTATACTTGAAGGATAAACGTCTGCCTGAGACACAACCGTAAGACAGTGGAAACAAACTGACACTTGTAAGAAAGATGACTGTTTCATTGATTAGTCGGCTTCTTTTTTTAAATTTAATTGATTTATTCATTTTTACATCCCAACCACATTTGTCCCTCCTCTTCTTCCATTACCATCCCTCCACCCCACCACCATCCACTCCTCCTCTGTTTCTGTTCAGAAAGAAGCAGGCCTCCCGTGGATATCAACAAAGCATGGCATATCAAGTTGCAGTAACACTAAGCACCTCCCCCTTATTAAGGCCGGCAAGGCAATCCAGTATGAGGAATAGGTTCCCAAGAGCCAGCCAAAGTGTTAGGGACAGCCCCTGTTCCCATTGTTAGGAGTCCCACAGCAAGGCCAAGCTACACAACTGTCACATATATGTAGAGGGCTTAGGTCAGTCCCATGCAAGTTCCCTGGTTGTTGGTTTAGACTCTGTGAGCTCCGATGAGCCAGGTTAGTTGTTTCTGTGGATTTTCTTGTGATGTCCTTGACCCCTCTGGCTCCTACAATTCTTCCTCCCTCTCTTCAGCAGGATTCCCTGAGTTCGGCCAAATGTTTGGCTGTGGGTATCTGCATCTGTTTCTATCAGTTACTGGATGAAAGCTACTTGCAGATGACATAATAATATACATAAGCCACCCCAAAAATTCTTCCAGGAAACTCCTACAGCTGATAAACACCTTCAGCGTAGTGGCTGCATACAAAATTAATTAAAAAAAAATCAGTAGTCCTCATATACAAACGATAAAAGGGCTTAAAAAGAAGTCAGAGAAACAACATCCTTTATAGTAGCCCCAAATAATATAAAATATCTCAGGGTAACTCTAACCAAACAAGTGGAAGACCTATATGACAAGAACTTAAGTCTTTGAAGAAAGAAATCGAAGAAGATATCAGAAAATGGAAAGATCTCCCATGCTCATGAATCAGTAGGATTAACATAATAAAAATGGCCATCTTACCAAAAGCAATCTACAGATTCAATGTAATCCTCATCAAAATTCCAACACAATTCTTCACAGACCTTGAAAGAACAATACTCAACTTCATATGGAAAACCAAAAAACCCAGAATAGCTGAAACAATCCTGTACAATAAAAGAACTGCTGAAGGCCTCACCACCCCTGATCCCTGATCTCAAGCTCTACTACAGAGCTACAGTAAAAAAAGCACATGTTATTGGCATAAAAACAGACAGGTGGGTGAATGAATCAAGTCGAAGATCCAGACATAAATCTGTACACCTATGGACACCTGA
Organism: Peromyscus eremicus; assembly: GCF_949786415.1. Lineage (NCBI taxonomy): Eukaryota > Metazoa > Chordata > Mammalia > Rodentia > Cricetidae > Peromyscus > Peromyscus eremicus. The sequence continues at coordinate 55,402,560 of NC_081429.1, read as the reverse complement.
GTTTTGACAAGGAAGACAAAATTATACAACGGGGGGGAAAAAAAAGCATTTTCAACAAATGGTGCTGGTCTAACTGGATGTCAGCATGTGGAAGAATGCAAATAGATCCATATCTATCACCCTGCATAAAACTCAAGTCCAAGTGGATCAAAGACTTCAACATAAATCCAGATACACTGAACCAGACAGAAGAGAAAGAGGGAGGGGACAACTTCCTGATCAGTCAGCTTTCTGATGCTGGTTACTCGTGTCCTGTCAGAAGCAGAAAGGCTTTCCAAGAAATTCAGACTTCCAAATGACTGTTTCCCTCTAACTGAGATGGAAGAAACCTGGCTCTGTCGTTACGTCTGATGTACTATTTGTACGATTCGGAAAGTCCCTTAATTTCTTCCAACCTTGGTTTCCTAATCCACAAAATGGGAAGAAAAATTATCTCTTTGGGTGGTTAAAAAGATTACAGAAATCTGTGTAAAATACTGGATATAGTATAGGCTCAAAAAAAGGTAGCTCTTGTTACTATGAGAACCCACATTAAAACAAAACAAAACAAAACAAAAACAACTTGGCAAGTAGTGCTTTTGTGACTCTAGTACTGGGCAGGCAGGCAGAGGAGGGTCCTGGCCCTTCCTGACCAGCCAGGCTATCCTAATGGGCCAATGAAAACCTCCGTCTCACAAAGCAAGGCAGATGCTCCTGAAGAATGACACGAGATTGAGCTCTGACCTCCACACATGTGCACCCAGATACACATCTGCACCTACATGAACATATAACCCCAACATGCATATATGCTAAAGGAAAATAAAGATAAGCATTGTTGCTATGGGCCTCATGGCATTTGCCTGTTTAGGAAGACCAGTGCTTGTCTCTATAATGCCAAAGCCGTTTTCCTGGTACCAGAAGAGAAAGGACAAACCAAAAAGTTCACGGACACAAAGCCTGGTTATTTCAAGAAACTGGAATTCATAAACTTTGATTTACTGAAAGAAGGTAGGACATCTGAGAGGAGACAGGAGCATCCTTTATCTTCATCATGGGTACCAGACAGCTAGTGAAGTTATTTCTCAGGGCTAGTGAATGAGGGAAGGATATTTTAGTGAAGCCCACAGTTTCTATGGGCTTTGAACTCAACACACCAGAGGCCAAACACAGCAGTCCTGAGCATTTCATTTTGGTGGCTGCTTGTACGGCTGTGTGACTGGTTTTTCTTTCCGCTATTGAGAGGCCCACTTCAGAACCCACTGTTGCTGTTCCACATCTAAAAGCTCCGTGGCTCAGTCCTTGCCTGCTGCCAAGGTTCTGCTTCAAAGCCTCTGAGACCTGAAATTCATGGAGATTCATATAGTGAGCGTTGCAAAGGGCAATGCCCACAGAAGGCAGACACCCCGGTCTCTGGATCTGCTCTTTAGAACCTGAATTCAATGAGTCACAGGTAAAGGCTCCAAGAACTCCCCTCTGCAGAGTCTGCATGACTAATAACCATTTGTCCCTGAGGAGAGAGGAGCCAGCAGGAAATCTGGCTGGGAGGACTTAGCCTGATTTTCAATCTGTTATTTCTTTTCCTGCATCTTGTGGGTGGATCACGTGACAGAGGCTTAGGCAAATAGGTACGTGCAGGTCGGTGTTCAGGTCTGCTAGCTCTATTCCAAGATTTCCAGCTTCTGTACTCCTGGCGTATTCAATGACTAGCTATAAGAAAGGCAATGGATCCTTCTCTTCTCTTCCCTCTCTTTTTTTTTTCTTCTTCGTGTAATTAGTGCTGAGATTAATCTCTCTAGTTAGTGAAGAGATTACAAATGTAAGGGCCCAACAGGTGCCATGTTGTGAAGAGGTAACAAGTTGTCAAAGTGGAGTCAAGGAAAGCAGAGAGAGAAGCAGAATTCACCAACCAGAGACACCGGGTCTGAACGGAGAAAGAAACTGAGCCTAAGGAACGATGTGAAAATAATTGCAGAGCCACAGATTCAGAGGGGTAGGGAAGTGGGCTATCACACACTCCATGCGTTCCTTGCATCATTGTGTTACTCTTCCTTATCCCTCCCTCCCTCCCTCTCTCTCTCTCTCTCTCTCTCTCTCTCTCTCTCTCTCTCTCTCTCTCCCTAATCTGAGTGCTCCCTAGTTGACAGTGCTAAATGATACATAAAACTAAATGATGGCCCTCATCAAAATATCTCACAACCAGGTTCACAACTACACAACACACACAATCAGCACAATTACAACAGACACAAGGTAGAAGTGACCCAAGTGACCAGGGTTTGTTTTTGCACATGAATTCATTCTGAGTGTGGAGAATGCCTAAGGAAAGCAGGCACTTGAGCATACAAATGTGCACACACACAAAGGAAATTTCAACACATTCTGCATGCTTGAACCCTGATGATATACAAAGTGAAAAAAAAAAAAAAACCTAGAAAGGACAAACATGGCATGTTGAGGCACACAGAGTATTTATGAGACAAGAAAGGGTTGTGTCCAAGTAGGGACAGGAGAGAGTAGCAAGATTAACACCTGAAAGAAGCCAGTTGGCTAAGGAAGACTGGAGGTCTTCCCCACCCGGGCTTCCTGTGGTAAGCACAGTAGTCAGTGAGAAATCCCAAAGCCACACAGACCTGGGAGAGGCGGCTACCATGTAAATGACCTGTAAAGTTTCCTGAGCCTCCTCTGTGGATGCTTTCTTCCTCCTCACTACACTCTCCCGCTCTCCCGTTCTAGACGGTATCTTGCTCTATAAATCATCCCCATTTCTGTTACTATGTTCTTGGTACGATTCTTGGAACCCAGAAAACTTCAGCAGGTAGGTGCCCCTGGGGATTCAACTCCATTCCTATACCACAGATCATGATCCAAGGGGACTGGAGAGGAGGAAATAGAGCCATTGTTTAATGAGGTCAAAGTTTTGGTTCTACACGTTGAGGAGAGATGCGCAGATGGAGGATGGTAATGGTTGCACAGCTAGGTGAACGGATTAAATGCCACTCATCTGTACACCAAAGATGATAAACGTGATGACATTTCTGGCATAGATATTTTATCACAAGTTTTTAAAAATGGGTGATGGCCTTGCAGAGCATCATTTTTTTTATATTGGTTATACATTCATTATATTTGATCTCATCCTCAAGGCATTTTCATTGAGAAATCCAATGATTCCTGACTTTAGAAAAGAAAACATGTAAAAAAGATAATTTTTTGTAATTTTTAGGAATTGCTTTTAATGGAAGAATCTTCCTTTGATACTGCCAAGAAGCTAGTACTTTTTTTTCCCTGCCCAAATGACATTTTCCTGAGGAGTAATTAATAGCCCATTCCACTATGAGAGTGAGCAGGAAAGGAAAAGACATTAGGACAATATGTCATGCAGAGCACAGTGTGCTCAGGAAAAATCCAGGAAAAGAAAAAGGAAAAAATAGGACAAGGGACGAGAAGAAGAAGCCATGTGAAACCAGAGGCAAAAGAAGAAGGTCGCCATAACTGTCAACAGCGGAAGTCCTTGAGTCTTCAGTCAGACACAGCAACAAGGTCTCTGAAACTCCCTCAACAGAAGTAGAACAAGGCAAAGAGGTGACTGGGGCGTAGGCCAGGCTATCCCTGACCTGGGGGCTGCAATAGCTGGAGGAGACCCGCCCTACAGCCAGATGCTCTCCTGTGAGCATATCCAGTCCACAGCTCATGGGATGCACGTGGCCAAGGACAACGATGTCTGTGGCCCAACACAAAGCCACAAACTTACTTAAAACATTCTGAGACTTTTGGGTGGGATTCTGTGTGTGTATGACTTGACAGTGCAGTTCTCCAGCTTGAACATTGCAGGTGACAATGTTGTAGTGGCAAGGTCAAGGTGGTGGGACACGCCTGCATGTATATCCTTTTACTAGAACTGCCTGGAACACTTTATGACAGAGATCCTGTCACTTACAGAGGTTCTTCTGTAGTAGGTCGTGGGTGAAAATAAGACCTTGGCATTTCTAACACGGTTCCAGGTGATGCTGTCACTACTCGTTTGGAGACAACACTGTGAGAGCCATGTCTCTAGAATTATGGAGGCAAAAGATGTTAATGATGGGTTCTGTAACTTTTGTCTTTTCAAGTACATAAAAAAGAAGTACCAAGTCAAGAACTATAGAAGGGACTTGAAAAACTTGTTTAAATTCAGGTAGATATGACCTATGGTCATATCTTGCCTTATGGTAGTGGTGTAAGCTTCAGACCAAATCTGGCAGCATCACCTTCTAATAATATAGTATGCTTCTGGCCAAGTTCCTTTACCTCTCTAGACCCCGTTTTCTTCATCTGGGAAACTGGGGTAATATTGTATCAGCCCACAGGGGTTGTTGGAAGAGAGACACTTGGAGAGGATTTAGTGTAGAACAAAGCATGTTGGAAGGAGAACAGGCATTTCTTTTGGCAGCCCAGCATCTATCTCTGCTACTTTGGGGAGAACCCCATTTATCCATCCACTCTTGTCTATTGTCTTCTGAAATCTGAATCTTAGGAATAAAGCCAAGGCAACATCCTGCCATTTTCAGCCTTTCTACTTACCATGGAAACCACTTCACCCCATGGCAGATGATTTATAGGCAAAAATATAAGGCTATACATTGCCTGTATGAAAATGTTTAATCCCAGAGTATTCCCTCCAGTGGATACTAGAGAGGGAGAAAGATAGTTCCAGAGGTTCCCAGAGTGAATTAATTACTTTGCAATCGCAACATTATGCAGTCTCTTACATTTATAGCACTGTGCAAAAGTGTTTCAAGCGAAGTAAGGCCTCTGCCCTTTAACTTGATGAAAAGCTGGAGCTTGCTGATAGAATGGAATGCAGTTTTTTTTACTATCTAAAAACTCAATAAAGATAATTAATTTGGGAGGAGGCTAATATTTCAATAAAGCTGAAATAAATGACCACTTTCAGTTCTCTTCTGTTGGAGGATGTACTTAAAGTTGAGAAATGACTTGGTTAGTAATTTCCCTTGAATATATCATGAGGAAACCCTGTGGGCCATGTGTTGAAGGTAAGTTTATATGCTATCACATCTTTAGGGCGATACACACTTTTGCCCTTGGTAACTCTGGAGCCCATCACTTAAGAAGACAAGCTCTTATATGGTTCTATTATATAAGTGACCCCCCCAAGACCCCAAAACATACAATGAGCTATGTGATCTTAGGGCTGGAGGTATTTTTTTAAATGGTTCTTCTTTTAGTAGTGTTTTTTGAATGGCTTTCATACAACAAATATCTCCTCCTTTCCTTTTTGATCTGTGAGCTGAACCTTCTCTTTTATAAAGTGATTTCTCTCTGGGTAGGGTCAGCCCCAGCTCCAGCCCCAGCCCCAGCCCCAGCTCTGTGACAGGAGTGGTGGAACTGATATTTCTTAGTCCTGAATGGCATGGTAAAAGGGCAAGACACAAGTCTAGATGACTTAAATAGGATGGCCGCTCATCTACTGGGGACATACATAAAATCTTTCCTTGCTCTTGAGAGCACACAGGGGTCAGTGGCATCTCTTGCTGTTGGGTATCTTCATATCTGCATGCAAGCTGGGATGAAGGGTAGCCACTCTACAATTAGAAGAGCAGCAAACCCAGAAGATGGAAAGAGGGCAGGGCATGTATAGCAGCACTAAGACCTCTGTAGTGTCTTGGAGGGATTGAATTCAGTAGCTCTCAAGTCATTTCCCTCAGGATGCTTTGTTAAGTGAGTTACAAAATTGCTCTCTTATCTGATATATTTCAAGTCTGAGTTTTCGGTTACTGTCAGATAACATTATCTTAACAGTCATCTACATGAGCCAATTCTCTGAGTGGAGGAAATACTGGGCAAAGAGGATAAAAGGCATGAGAAATCTGAGGGTGATGAGTCCCTTTGTTATCCTGATTGTGGCAATGGTCCCATGAATATTACATATGCTGCAAATTATAAACTGTGTGCTTCCAGTGCATGTGTGTGGCTTATTAGCTGACAACACTATCTTAAGGATGCCTTTCTCTGAGAACAAGTTAGAAATTAATAATAAAGGCTAGGAAATGTATTTGGATATTAAAAATATTTCTAGAAATTCATGGATCAAAGAAAAAAGTCAGGATATAATTTTGAAATTTCTTAAACATCAACAATGGAAAACAACCTAATTGACTGTAGTTCAAGGGTTACCAAGAGATAAACTTATTCTTATTTTCTTAAATGCTTACACAGGAAAATGGAGGTATGATGTTATATTACTGGAAAATGGAATTAATAATGAATAATGCAAAGTAAAGAGAACAAATTAATAGAACCAAAAATATATATACTAAGAAAGGTCATCAAATATTGGTTCCTTGAAATGATTAATGAGACAAACCCAGAGCAGCTAATACATTCATTTCAAGATAAACATAGATTAAACAATAATTTGCAAGACATTGGACATCAGAATGAAGGACAGTGATTCCTAAGAAGAGGGAAACTAATGAGAAAAACCCATGAGTGCCCCAAGCATCTATCATCTTGAGTGGTTCCAGCTCATGGTTGAGGGACGAGGAGCAAGGCAGAGTCCAGTGGGCCTTTAATCTTGCTGAGAAACTGTTTCTCCCTGAGGAGACTGAGCTGAGGATGCAAGGACACCAGCCAGCTGGAGTTTGCAGGGCAGAGTACAGGACCCACAGAGCTGAACAGAGCACTTAGAATATGGTGTGAAGAAACTAAGGGTAGAAAGTGGGCATCAGCGGGGAGTCAACAATGCCCCCAAGTTTATAAAGCGGCAGAATAGTGCTCCCACCTGCCAGGATAGAAACCCACAATTCACCAGAGTACTAAGTGGCCCATAAGGGAACATGAGAAAAACTTGGGAAGTGATTGCTATGGGATGTCTTTCTGTATGCTGCGAATATGTGTTGCTCTGATTGGTTGATAAATAAAGCTATTTAGCCAATGGTGAGGCAGAATAAGGTTAGGTGTTACATTCCAACTAGAGAGAGAGGAAGAAGAAAGGCAGAGGGGAGAGAGCCGCCCACACCACCAGAAGAAGCAAGATGTGGAAGTACCAGTGAGCCACGAAGCCACATGGCAACTTACAGATAAATAGAAATGGGTTAAGTTATATGAGCTAGCTAGCAAGAAGCCTGCCATAGGCCATGCAATTGGTAATTAATATTAAGCCTCTAAATGATTATTTTATAAGTAGCTGTGGGACCTTGGGGCCAGGCGAGACGGGAGAAACCTTCTGACTACAACTGATGGTTATATTTGCTACCTTAACTGTGGTGATGGTTTTATGGTTATATACATATGTCAAAGTTTACCAAATTATATACTTTAAAACCTTGCAATTTGTCGTCTGTCAAAATATAACCATAAAGCTGTTAAAAATACACGTATGACACCAGCAAGTTGGCTCAGTAAGTCAAGGTGCTTGCCACCAAGCTTGGTGTCTGAACTCAACCCCTGGGACATGTCACGGAAGGAGAGAACGAATACTCCACAAACCATCTCCTGTCTTCCACCAGTGAGCTATGCCTGCTGCCCCCCCCCAATACATAACTGGAAAAATAAACACAGATTTAAATTTTTAAAGTAGTTAAAATTAAAAAAAAAACTTTAAAAGGGGGTAGAGTTGATTCAAAAGGCAAGCATACAATGCCTAACATGCTCTCAAATATCTGGTGAATGATTCTATAGCTTAAACTTGAAAAATATATGAAATAGAAGGAGTCCCAGAAAATTTTAACCCACGAAATCTCTCAAGAGGAAAGAGGAAAGCTCAGCCATCCTAGTAAAAGTCAAGCAAAATTTAAAAGCTATCCCCCCAAAAGAAGAACATTGCTCCTAGAAAACCTTTCACACATATTTTAGCTTACATTCAAGTGAAATAAATTTAAAAAATATATAATAAATACACAGATTCAATATTCACTAACAATGTGAAACACGCCAGTGTCAATGAGAGGAAAAGTCAATGCTCATCAAAAGAGTTACAATTATTTCAATAAGTGACAGACTAAGCAGGCAAAGGGTAGTAAGATAACTTAAAGATCGTAAGTTCAATACTCAGACAGTTCCAGAGGATAAGACCACTCAAATTCCCATTGTGAGATTAAAATACCCAGATAAAAAAATCAAGTACACAAAGGAAAAATTAACCTCATCCATAAACATAAAAGCAAAAATTTTAAACAACGAAGAAGTCTACCAATGTAAGAGAAAAAAAAAAGATATATTTTACCTAAATAGGCTTTTTCGTGTGAAACACAAGATCGATTTAACATTACAAATATATGTTCTACCCTAACAGTTCAAAGGGGAATCTATATGATAATAGTTTTAACATTACAAATATATATACTATCTTACAACTATATATGCTACCCCAACAGTTTAGGGAGCATTTAATTGCATAGATAAATGGAGAACAATCTTAAATTGTTCTTATTACAATTAAGAACAATCTTAAATTTCTTATTCCGGAAATTCTTTGAAAACTATGGCTATGCGGGACCAGTTCACTCTGCCGTCTGCTTCTACAAAACATCTCTAGCAGACCATGTAGATAATGGTAAGTTTCTTGAAGATCAGAAACAAGATAAAAACACTCCATGGCGTTTACTGCGCTCTCTGTTTTATGACATAGATGCTCATGAGGCTAGCCAGAGATGTGAGCCAGTGTGAGAAGATTTTTGAAAGGAAGATAAGCAGAAACAAAAGGAATAAGCAGACAATACAATTTTCTGGGTGGAGAATTTAGATCTCCAGACAAACTTTTGAACATAGAATTTTAAAAAATTGCTGCTCCAAAAACTGTATAAACATTGAATCACATTTCCAAGCAATAAAAGCAAGTACAAAAAATATTTTTAAGGCATTGTTTACCATACCGAGGAGACAAAGAACCTAGCAAAAAATACTGGTAACAGATACAGAAACTGTGTGGGAAAAGCAATTTTGTCGAAAGCACTTAACAAATATTAAAATAAAAGGGAAATGACATTCCTGGATAACAAAACCCTTCAAGGTCACAAAAGTGAAAACACGAATTGAGTAAAATTTTAAGTAAATTTGTTCAGGGATCAGGGAAAAGGGAAATGAAATGGCAATGGAACACAATTAAACCTCTCCCATACTAGCCAAACCAAAGAATCAGACATCAGATGTCAAAGACGATGTGTCAAAGCGAGAGTGGTCACATGGTCTCAGTGGGGATGGTAACTGGTGCATGTCAAAGCTGATCGTGCACACAGGTAACCCAGGATTGCCTCTCCCATGGAGTACAGCTTTTGCACACATACACACTCTCTAGAAAATGAGCAAAGATGCTCATAGCATTTTCCGTAACAGTCTGTATGTCCATCAAAAATACGATGGCTAGAGTCTTGTGTTTCTGCACCAGGCTACGGTGGAAATAAACTACCACAGAGAAATCAGAAAAGCACCGTTCAGTGTTCAAGTTTGTTTGTTGCTGCTGTGATAAACACTGATCATAACCAACCTGGAGAAGAAAGGCTTTCTTTTAACTCGCAGACTACATTTTATCAAGGGAAGCCTTCAAGGAGTTGAGGCAGGAATTCAAGGCAGGAGCTTGAAGCAGAAACCATGGTGGGGACACTGCTTACTAGCTTATCCCCAGGCTCATGCTTTGCTATCTTCCATATTCAGGTGAGGGCCACCTGCCAGCGGGTGACACTGCCCAAGCTGGACTGGATTCTCCTACATCAGTTAGCAACCAATCAAATGCCCCACAGATATGGACACAAGCCAAACCTATAGAGGCAGCTCCTCACTCTTCCCATGTGTCCCATGTGTCCCATGTGTCCCGTGCCTCTTCCCATGCGTCAAGTCGGCAACTGAAACTACCCATGGCATGAAGAAAAGCTAAAAGAGAAGAAGACAAAACCACATAACGTTTAGAGACATGCTTTCGTTAATATTATATAGTGTTTGTTATAATAATACAACACAAAATTCACCTGGGAGGATGGGAGGGGGTGGACATATAAGGAGTTTTTAAAGCAATGGTTTTGCTCAGTTCCTAAGCCTGGGTGAGGGGCATAAGGGTGCTCATTTTATTCTTTAAAACATACATTAGTACTAAAGGCACTCCTCTGTAGAGAGGAAACATTTCACAACCAAGATCTTTTCAAAGCAAAAAGCCAATGGAGACTGTAAATTATTGAGACACTTCCAGCTGGTACGATTGATGTAAGAGCACACGTTTGTAATAGAATTCACACCCCATTCAGAGGACCCATTTCTCTTTATTTCTGAATGGCTGGTGTATCTGTTTGGGCTCTCTTGAACACAGTGCACAGGGAAGAGATTTGGGAGCAGATAGAATATTTTCTAGCTGACCACAGGAAGCAGCATTGTGAGACAGGGAAGAAGAGACTGACGTAGACTGATATCATTAGCTGTTGTTCTGGATAGCTTTGCTTTGGGCAGTAGGAGCTCAACAACTCCAGCACCTCCAAGAAGCACCCAGAAACGTCTACCAGATTCTGCAGAGGAGCAAGACACTGTGCACTTACTGACTTTGCTCCCATTGACTGAGTCGGTCATTGTTGTGTTAATTCACTTACCACTTTGGGCCACAGTTGGGCTAGACACAAGGCTTCTAGAGAAGCTCACAGGCAGAAATAGTTTTGTGCTTACAGTGGCATGAGTAGTAAATCTGACAACAGATGAAAGCAGCAGTGAGAAAGTGTTACAATTACCTCACAGACTTATTTATTTATTTTCCATTCTTTTTTTTTTTTTTTAAAGAAGATGTTTCTCAGGCTTACATCTTAAAGGAGCCTTCTGTGACTTGCCCTGTCCAGATTAGATGTCACACTTGGATTCTGTCTTGGCGTTACTATTGCTGTAATGAAATACCATGACCAAAAGCTTACTCTTCCACATCACAGTTCATCATCAGAGGAAGTCAGGACAGGAAGCTGAAGGCAAGAGTTGAGGCAGAGACCATGGAGGAGTGAGGGGTGCTGCTTATTGGCTTGCTTTTCATGACTTGCTCAGCCTGCTTTCTTATAGAACCCAAGACCACTGGCCTAGGGGTAGTCCCACCCATAATGGGCCTCCCCTCATTGCCCCCATCACCAATGACGGAAATACCTTACAAACTGCCTACAGCCTGATCTTATGGAGGCGTTTTCTTAACTGCGGTTCCCTCCTCTCAGATGACTTTAGCTTGTGTCAAGTTGACATAAAACTATCCGGCACAGATGCCTCCATAATCTCCTCCCTGCTTCTCTGGAACTGTACTTAGCCATACAACACACATTAGCAATGTGTGGTACTGCCACGCCCACCATACTCTGTTAGTCATCTTGGAGTGCTACATCCTTATTTTGGCACATGGAAATTAAACATTTGAATGGAGTAGGGAGGTACCAAGTAAATATGGAAATAAGATTGTAGCTGAAGTCAGGCAACAGTAAAAGACACACAAACAGAGAAGCATGGATGAATAAATCATAGGAAGTTAGTCTATTATTAGATTTAACTAATTTTAACATTTTTCCAGATTACCAACATGCATTAACTGCGTAGTAAATCTCTTCCTTTCTTAATTTGTGTGTGTGTGTGCACGCATGTACACACACTCATACTCGCACATATGTGGGGGCCATGTTTGCACATGAGTAGAGGCCAGAGGCTGATGCTGGCTGCCTTCCTCAATCACCTTCCACTCTGTTTTGGAGACAGGGCCACTCACCGAATCTGCTCCCTGACTCAGCTCTGTTGGTTGGCCAGAAAGCTCCAGGGGGCCTCTTGCCTCTTCCTCCCCAGTGCTGGAATTAAAGACACATGCTGCCATGCCTGGCTTTTTATGTGGGTACTGGGGATCTGAACTCAGTTCCTCAGATTTGTGTGGTGAGCTCTTTAACGACTGAGTCATCTCTCCAGTCCCTCTTCCATAATTTTTGTAAGGTATCACTTAAGAAATGGATTGAGGGTGATATGTACTGATAAATGCATACTGGTTTTTTAATTTCTGTTGAGTCTTGAGATAATCTGGAGAAACTGAGGTGGACACACTTTGATTGCTGATAGAGCTGTTAGCTGGAAATATGGTTTACATACATGAGCAATATTGAACTCCAAAATTAGGCTGACATTCCCAATCAGGCTGACTGCCTATGTGGGTATCCAGGACTGGAGAGATTAATGCTTCTTGAAGTCAGTCCCCATGAGAAGGAAAGGAACAGGCAGGGCTCTCATTGACCAGTTCCTGATCCCACACTCATAGTCAGGTAAGTCTCTCCAGAGAAGCCAAGGATGTCTATGGCCAAGCCACCCTGAATGTGCCCCATCTTGTCTAATCCTGGAAGCTTGGCAGCACCAGGTCTGCTTAGCAGCTGGATAGAAAAGTCAAGAGAGTTATACTAACCGATATACCCCCGCCCCCGGAAAAATAGAGCCCACCACACGGTAAAGAATAAATGCACCCAAGAAAGGAATCCATTCTGCAGCTAAGGCAAAGCTGGGCACTTCACGGTGGCACACTTGTTTTTACCAGGAGAGGACTAATGTAGACAAGTTGTTCGGTGATGGATACCATTTGAAGCTTGTTGTCACCATAACCAGACAGATTTAAGTTCAACAGCAGAAGAGGGAAAGAGGCCAGAATTTAAAGAAACAATGTGCATGCAGTTTCACACTAGAGAAATGTTCCAAATATATACTTAGCTGTTACTGTTAACATTTTAAAATAAAACAAACCTTTCAGGGAGAATAAATATCACATGCACTTGGCACAGAATCCGAAAGGCACAGGCTCGTGCAGTGAAAGAGTCTCTCCTATCCTGGCAATCACTTCCAAGAGCTATTTTTGTAATTACATATAATCAGACTGTATTTTATTTCATGTGCCCTTTCCTCCTGATTTGATGAGTACGAGGTTCTTGACTTACAAATGAACATTTGGAGCACAATCGGCCTGCAAGCAGGACTGCATGGCGAATCTGTTTCTAGTTTAAGGTAACTCGTTAGCTTTTCATTATGCGTCAGATGCGGCACATGCAGTGATATGAAACCCAATACAACTAATCACGCTGCTTCTATGATAACTTGTGTTTCAAATTCTAATGGAGCCTAATTTTCTCCCACTTTCCTCTACTCCAAAATCCCAACAGAGCCCATCTTCCCATTTGCCTAATCTTTCAACTAGAATTCACAAGCTAATTCCTAGAAAAGAGAGATAAACTGTTTCACTTTTGTTGGTTGATGGTTTGGTGATAGTTTTGGGAGATTAGCCATGTGTACCATGCAAGCCACCCAACAATTGGGAACGAACACCGGGGCCACAGTGGCACTTTAAGACCAGTAGGGACTGGAGACACATCACTCAATAATGCTGTGGGATGTCTTTCTGTACACTGTGAATATGTGTTGCTCTGATTGGTTGATAAACAAAGCTGCATTGGCCTATGGCAGGGCAGGATAAGGTTAGGCGATACATTTGAACTGAAGACAAGATGAAGAAGGGTGGAGTCAGGAGAGACACCAGCCCGCCGCTGAAGGAGCCACATGCCAATAGACCGGTAATGCCACGGCCACGTGGCAACATATAGATAAATAGAAATGGGTTGAGTTAAGTTATAAGAGCTAGCTAGCAAGAAGCCTGACCTATAGGCCATACACTTTGTAAGTAATACAAGCCTCTGCGTGTTTATTTGGGACCACGCAGCTGCCAGACGAAGGTAGGAGAGATTCTTCCTGACTGGTGGGGCCAGGCAGGTCCAGAGAAACCTCTGGCTACACAATAGGACTTGGATTTTTATATCAGAGATGGTAACAACCGCTAAGCATTCTTTAATAAGCATCTTTAACTTACAGACAATTGAAAAAATTCCATAATCTGTTTAATGATGTGCAATGATAGTTTTCCTAGCTCTAAGTTTTAATTAATACAACAGATAATAAAGTGTTTTTTCATGATTAATTTTTCCTTTACATAAAAGAAGCATATTTCTTTCATACAATGCTTCAAAATCAACTAACCATCATGACCTGTAACAAATATTTTGGCAATGTAAACTAAAGAAATAATATTTATAATCAACTTACCCCAGAAATAACAACTACCATATAAATTAAGCCAAATGCTTTCTTCTCTCTCAATTAATTAATTGAGCTAATATGTTAGGGCAAGGTATATTCTTGGAGAAGGGTCAGACAGTCTTCTGGGGGAAAATCTGCCATGCAAATGAAGAATATTGTCAGAGACACAAACAAGGAACTTGCACACATACTCACAAATAATTGTAATAAAAAGACCAGAGACCAAAAAATTATGAATATCACCAAAGAGAACCAACCCCACATTGGAAAACAGCACAGTATTACAAAGTATAATCCAAAAATATGCATGCTTCCACAGTTGGGTATCGGTTAATGAGATTGGCTGTATTAATAAAACTAAAGAAAAAATCAGGAAATTGCTTCCATAAATGCTGAACAGGCATTTGACAAAACTCACCACCCTTTCATGTAAAAGAAGAAAGAGAGAGAGAGAGAGAGAGAGAGAGAGAGAGAGAGAGAGAGAGAGAGAGAGAGAGAGAGGAGGGAGGGAAGGAGGAAGGGAAGAAGGAAGGAAGGAAGGGAGGAAGGAAGGGAGGAAGGAACAAAGAAAGACTTCAGCCCAAATGGCAGCTTCTCACTTAATGGGAAACATTACTGACAGTAAGGAGACAAAGATGACCACATGTCAATCACTATGTACCACTGGAAACCAGAGTAGGTGCTAGCACAACTGTATCTTAAAAACATTTAACTTCACAAGAGCTGGAAGAAGGAAAAAAAATCTATCTCTTCAGATAACATGATTATATACTTGGAAAACAAAAACTGGACACACAAAAAAATAAGAGAATTTAGTAATGAAATAGGATAGCTCCATATGAACAAAAATCAGATAGAAGAAACAATGGTTGATAGAAATCTGTTTTTAGGTAGTTCTGTAAATGTTCTATCAATAGAATATAAATTCCACAGCCAAATAGGATCATTTAGAGATGAAGATGTTCAACTCATTGATCATGACCCTAATTCAATGGAATTTAATTTTATCTTGCCCTTATCAGATGTTAAAATAATTACAAAGTTAAGCCATTTTAAAAACATTTATCTGAAAACAATGTTCTCACAGGAACATTGTTTTAAGCCGCTGATGGATTTAAAGTTTGAATAGACTTTTGGGAGTGCTGCAGGTGGGACCTGAATGGAGGGTATGGGCCTCAGAGCTGCTGCTGAAGAGTGTGTCTTAGCTCTGGCTCCTTTTTACTTCTCTCTGTTCCCTGACTGAGTTGAGCAACTTCCCTTGGCCATGTTCTTCCATCATGACATTTTTGCTCTGTCACAAACAGAATGGCAACAAAACCACCTACTCATGGGCCAGAAACCTCCAAAATCAGGAGCCAAAATACGTCTTTCCTTTTTAAATGGCTCGTGGCAGGCATTTTCCACAGCAATGAAAAGGCAGCAAATCCATCGGATGATACCAGTGAAAGAGAAACCTCCTATATGACTACCTTCTGACCTGGGGATGATGAGGGTTGGACTTATTTGAAAGAGAATGGGGGTAACTGTATAAGGTATATATTAATCAAGATACATGAGTTTGGGTTTAAGTCGGGCCAGGACATTAATCCCAAAATGGGTCATCAATGGAGGCTAGCTTGCTTTAGAAATAGAAACTTCTGTTATTTTTGTTGACTAAGCCTTCAATTGACTTCTCACATGGAAGCCGAAAGTAAATTTCTCCAGAAAATTGGCATCCTAGGGAGAGCCAGGTACTTTGAAATTTTCTAATTAGAAGTTAAAGGTTATATAAGCCCAGCTGCCAAATTGACTGTCTGACCTTAAAAGCCAAACAGAATCCGTGCCCTCTTTTCTACCATCTCATCCTTAGTCAAGGCCTCATCTAGAAATAAAAATTTAAATGCTAACAGCAAGCTGTGTGATAAACGGGATCTGGAAATTATGTGGGAGCTGCTACAGTTGATGACTTTGGTAACCACACAAATTCTGTCTGTGTAAGCGACGTAGTCATTAACAGCCCCTGTTTGGCCTCGGTTTGAACTAATTCAGGAAGAGAAAGGGTGTCCAGTGCACTATTCTGTGTCCACTGACCACTTGTCCCTGCAGCATATTCATACATTAAATCATGCTCATGTCAGTTTGAGTTATAGACCCTAGTGCTGTAGAGAAATCTAATGAAGAGCCCACAGATGCAGAGCCATTCATACCAAATAAATGGCAAATAAACTAACGGGCCTAGGACCACCTCGTCAATAAATTATTTGACCAGCTGTGGACTACAAAGCCTCCTAACCCAACTGTCTTACTTGCCAAAACAAATGTAATCATATATTACATCCATGCATAAGTTATAATAGACCCAAATTTAATGGTCTCAAGTAAGAGTACCCTTTTTACTCTAAAATGATCCTAGTTGTTTATGGAAATTCCTGAACATGTGCTCTGCCCAGGTCAACAACACTACCTCTCATGTCTGTCATTACATGGAGTCATGCACCCATTCATGTACCTGTCATGTACTGAGTACCTGTCACCTATTACGTGAAGGAATACAGCAGAGTTCTGCAGAAACCATGGTCTTGCCTTCTTGGGACAGCCATAATATTTTCCTTTGTTTATGCTGTTCTCATTTGTCAATATTCACTGCTAACAAGCAGTGACTGGAAGAAAATTTTACTGCGGCCTCTGATGAAGAAATCCACTTCCTTAAGAATGTGCTAAGAATATTGTTTCCCAGCATTACTACAGACACTGCAGGACTACATATGGAGGTAAGGAGAATGACACACACACACACATACACACATACACACACACACACACACACACACACACACACAAAATTCTGTGCTACTTTTTGACATCTCTGCCTAAATCAATGCTTCTTCATAAATATATGAAAATGGTCTGTAACTCTAGGGGCATAAAGCCCATCTCTCCCCCCTTTCTCCTGGTTTACTCCAGTTATTTCAACAAAGCACCCAGGCACGTCAATAAAAGCCTTCCTCGGGTGTCAGAGGTCGTGTCTTTATAACCACACATGCAAGGGTGTCAGCCCTCCAGGAGAAAGGCCTGCGGGATTATGCAGCATATTTCAAAGGCTTAGCCCATGATCTGGAATATAGAATGAAGTTGCTTGGGCTGAAGAGATGAGTCAACAGTTAAGAGGACCGGAGTTAGTTCTTAGCATGCAAGTCAGGTAGATCACCCCTAACTACTACAGGGTGATCCAACACCTCTGGACTCTGTGAGTGCCTGCACTCACATGCACATACTGCTCACACATACACAAACATATATCATTAAAATAATAAAATGAAGTCTTGGAAAAACAAAAGAAAGCCACTTAATGATTCGGCACAGAACTATGGCAACAAAACACACAGCAATAACCCAGTGAACCTTGCCTCTGTTCCATAGGCTAATGTGGTCAGATATTGGTATAGACTGACTTAACTATGTGAAGATAAATACAAATGAACAAAGAATAGAGACCTTGAAGTTGTGTAAAGTGGGGCATGGAGCTGAGTCATAAGTGGCAATTAATTCTTAGTAACGTTGAAAGAAGTTCCATGTGGGTTACCTCCAGAGCATTCTAGGCAAAGCATAAAACATGGGCAGGAAAGGGATTCACCCTTGCACACAGCTTTGCATGATTCAGAGTTTGCGTTACCAGGGAAAACATGCAGTGGCTTCCAGGAGCAAAAATAAACAAACAAACAAACAAACAAATAAATAAATAAATAAAACTAACCAGCTAAGGGATCGCCAGCCCAAATAACAACGTTTACCAAGGGGTTGCTCCAGGGAAGCTATGGACAAATTCCAATACGTCTGACCAACTCTAAGTCTGCTGTGCAGCCTGAGGATCCACGGCGGCCTGCAGACTTTCAGAACAATGACTGCCATTGCACAGTTTCTTCTCTATTGAAAAAGAATCCAACACAGGCCTACGATGTCTGTAATCTACCCTATGGTGCCAGGTATTTACGACTGGAATGGACAGCAAGGGACTTAAATTTGGAAACTCCTGGTACTTTGTTCAACTTGTTTCTTACATCATTTGGATTCCTTCAGAGGATGTGTTTACCCTTAGGATGAGTTTCTAAACTAAAAGAACAGCTAAATCCTCAGCCTATGACTCCATACAGCAGCCACTGACTACTGCTTTTGCTTGAAAATACTTCCATTTTTACTCCAATCCCCAACGATCCAGACATAGCCACTGTTAAATCTGCAATATATTCTTGCCTTTCCATTATGCCTATCCCTCTTCTTCCTAGAATATAGATTAGTAGTATATAAACTGTTCTGAAACTTGGCTTTCATCACTAAATAATTTAAATTATATGCCTTTGCATGTCAGTAAACAAAGGGTTATATGTTTTTTTAAAAAAAATCTTATCTATATCATAATCCCATTATATGGATCTAACATTATTTATTCATGTAATTCCCCACTGATGGACATTTGGGTTATTTCCAAGTTTTGATTATTAGAGGTCATACTGCAACTAATGTCTATTTACATTCATATCGATGCATTACGTATGCATTGTGAGAGTTAAATCCTTAGAAACTGAATTGCCTTGCCAGATGCTATATTGGTAAATGTAATACATATCCCGAAAATCACTTCCAAAACGTTTACACCCGTGAACAGGAGTTCTGTGCTCCCCACAGGCTTTCCAGACTGGGACCAAGACGCTGGGGAACACGTTTCAAAGGGGCATGGTGATGATGACTCACCTTAAGTTTTCTCTCCTATTTCCACTTTACTCTTCATGATTGTCATCAAATTACAAGGGAGGAAAAAGAACGCTATTCTGATATTCCTTTCAGAAGGTACAGCTATATGTATTTTTGTTACTATAACTAAATGCTTATTGGAAGCTACTTTATTGTTTTAAAAGAGGTTTACTTCAGCTCATGAATTTGGAGATCCAAGGTCACAGAGCTGCACTGGTCACGCCCTTCTTACTGGCAGGGTCCCAAGCCAGTGCTGAGTGTCACGGGGCAAGAGACAAGGGATGTGTGTGTGTGTATCCGCTGGTTTCTCTCCCTTTAAAGAGCCTGGGGATTGGGCCAGGACTTTGGACATTCTAGCCAAGCTCTGTCTCTCACATTCTAGCTAAGTGCTACGCCACCAAGCTGTGTCTCTCTCTATCCCTAGGGCTTCATTTTCTTATTACTGTGACCGACCACGTGACAAAAATCAACAGGGAGAAAGATCTTATCTCACCCTTAGGAGGGCTCCTCAGCCCATCATGGAGGGGAAGGTAAGGAGTGGTTCTGCGGATGGCGATGGAAACATGAGGCAGAGCCCTGTTCACACTGCGGTGGGCATGAAGAAGAGCTAAGGCAGAACCCTTCAAGGCTCGTTGTAGTGAGTTAACAGTGGAAGGTATCCTGGTGGGTCGGTGTGGAGGGGCTCCACAAAGTCACCCATGCAACAGGTCCCACATGAGAGGTTTATTGGGGAAGGAGGTACGAAGGTGGCCTCTGGGCCAGAACAGAGGGAAAAGAGAGCAGGGAGAGAAGGCGTTTGTTTTTATAAGGGGATATAGCGCATGCGCATAGGGAGAGTGGCGGCAGTAGCCACAGTGTTGCATCTTAGTGGCTGACGATGATGTGCCCTGCTGTCACTCCGTCCCTGAGGGCAGGCTGGTGACCTAGCCACGCCCAGGACCTAAGAGTTACGCAACCTTCAAAATAGTACAAGCTCAGACCCAAACATTCAAAATGTGAGCCCGAGGCGAGACATTTTAGATTCAAATCATAACACGGGGCTCTTACTACATATCTTAAGCTTGTTATAATGGTTTGAATGAGAATGGCCCCATAGGCTCATCTATTTGAATACTTGGTTCCCAGTTGGAGGAACTGATTGGGAAGGACTAGGAGGCGTGGCTTCGCTGGAGGAGGTGTGTCACTGGGAATGGGCTTTGAGGTTCAAAAGCCCATGACATTTCAGTCACTCTCTCTGCCTCACAGTTACATCTCAATATGTGAGCTCTCAGCTGCTGATCTAGTACCATGCCTGCCTGCCTGCTGCCATGCTTCCCACCATGATGGTCATGGGCTCTAACCCTCTGGAACCATGAGCTTCAAATTAAATGCTTTCTTTTGCAAGTTGCCTTGGTCATGGTATTTTCTCACAGCAATAGAAAAGTAATCAAGACACTGGCCTTGAACTCACTATGTACCTTGGTTGGCTTTGAACTGGTTCTCCCCTCCCCTTCATTTTTAAGGCCACCAATATTCAATCAGGAAGCCTTCACCTTGATAGCATTACCTAATTGTATCACTTTGCAAAGGCCCTCTCTCTAAAATCCACAGTGAATTACATCCCCACCCTCTTAGCATCTCAGGATGGAAATTACCTTTCAGCGGAGAATCCCTTACAGGACAGACCATTCCCAAACCACAGCCCCTTACTCCAAGTTGTCAATACCTATTGTATAAGTACCCCATACTTTGCAGATAAACTACTTATTTAGATGCAAAGTTTAATTACCCAGAGGCAGGAAGGTGCTCCCTTTCAGATCTCAGAGATGGGCAATACAAAACATTCTCATGTCTCCCTGCTATTATTTGTTGACTCATTTATTAGCATATGTATGAATCCACATTCATGCTTGCATTCATGTAGCCATGCAATAATCAAGTCAATGAGGTCCTGGGGTGCTAAGCATTCTGGCTGTGGAGATGGCAAGCAGATCTGCCCTGATGATCACAGTCAGTGTGGCCCAGCGTGTGTATGGAGCAGCGGGACGGGATCAATATCTACGGTAGTGTGCAGAAGTGGGAGCTATGGAGTATGCACCCGAGGGGAGCTCTGCAGAGAAGGCGAAGAATAGGACCTGACAAAAACCACATCTAATCAACCAGGAAGGAAGGGACCAAGGAGCTCAGGATTGCGTAGCCTAAAGCAGAATCTTTGAGTAGGAGCAGAAAGTTGCAGTTTATCAATATTGTTTTGTGTTATTCTTGGGTTTTTAATGAAAATTCACAAGTAGTAGAAAAACATGTCTCAAACCTGTATTTGCTGAAGCAAAGGGGAATGGAAGAAATGAGATTTTTATCCCATCTACTAAAACTGACAGGAAGTTTAATGCCTCTGTGTCTGGGGGTTGTCAGTGGAACTGTTCTAACTTGTTGACTCTAGAGAACATGGAAATGCAGAACCATAGCAATTTAGCCATCCCCTGTCTTGGTATTTATCCTAAAGATGAAATTTATCCTAGGGTAGAGAGAGATGGATGAATATTTTACTGATAATTCATAAGTCAAATGTGGAAACAACCTAAATGTCTGTCCATAGCAGATAAGTATATTATTATGGTAAGACTATGAAATAGAATGATACAAAGTCATTAAAATATTAATTTCAAATTAATTAGTACATGACTGTATTCCAAGCCCTGGTAAGACTGATCAGATATCATGAGTTCAGTAGAAAGACTGTGTCCCAAATGGAGCCCAGAGGTTAACCTCAGATATTATTCCTCAGGAGCCACCTACCTTGACTTGTGTGTGTGTGTGTGTGTGTGTGTGTGTGTGTGTGTGTATACACGTGCACGCAAAGAGTAAACGTGTTATCTCTCTCCACCTTTGTGTAGAACCAGGGATTGAACCTGTACCACCAGGCTGGTGTAGTGAGCATCTTTACCTGCTGAGGCATCTCACCACCTTATTTTCGGGGACAGGTTCCCTCATTGGCTTGGCGCTTTCCAAGTAGGCAAAGCCGCCTGGCCACTGAGTACAGGACCTGCCTGTCTCTCTCTCCTCGGCACTGAGATGACAAGCACATGCCATTATGCCCAGCTTGTTTACATCAAACTCAGTTCCTCACGCTTGACTAGCAAGAATTTCCTGGCTAAAATACCTCCCTACCTCAAGTCAGCCAACTTTTTTTTTTTTTTTTTTTTTTTTTTTGAGACGAGGCTGGCCTCAAACTCACAGAGAACCACCTGCCTCTGCCTCCCAAGTGCTGGGATTAAAGGTGTGTACCGCTATACCTTGCAAGATAGGAAACTTAAAATTAAAATAGCAAGCCTCAAAATGATGATACCAAATGAACTCACATACATAGTGATGTAAATTTTATGAATGTGTATATATTTCTCTGTCCACATACATACACATACAGTTACATTTACATACACATGCTCACAAATCTCTATTTCCCTGCTCTGTCAGTCAAGACACTCTGAATTATGCTGTGCCTGAAATCATCTGCTGCTTACAACCACAGAGTTTCATTTTCACATTGCCTGTTTATCCCCAGCCAGCAAGTTAGTGCATGTCTCATGGCTACTCCAGGACCTACACGGATGACACAGACTCATCTCAAGGCAAGCTTCCATGATTGTAGGAGCAGGTAGAAGAACACGTGGACCTCTGAGGGGGTCTCTAAACACAGGGTCAGAGGATGTGAGAGGCCAGCAAGTGAACACCATTACTGCCCACCTCATTTACATATCATCTAAACCTGTTTGTGAGAAAGGGGGAGCGCTGGAGAGATGGTTCAGTGGTTAAGAGCAGTGGCTGCCCTTCCAGGGGACCCAGGTTTGATTCCTAAAACCCATATGGCGGCTCACAACCATCTCTAACTCCAGTCTCAGGGGAGGTGACACTCTTTTCTGGCCTATGCAGATGGTGTACAGACATACATGCAGGCAAAACACTCATACATACAAAAATAAAAATAAACCTTTAATGGATGAGAGAGGAGTGGGAAAAAATAACGCTACTCTTCTAGTGGGGTGGTAACAAGATTATAAATATTTTTCAAATTTGCTTTCCAATATTTTTCAATTTTGTTTTGCTTCTGTCCTTTTTTGCTTTTAAAATAATAATTAATGTAGTGTGTAACACTTGAAGCTCTGTAGAAATGTAGAGTGAAGGAAACCCCTCCTTCCACATCACCTTTTTCTACTCCTAGCCCATTCCTGCCCTAGAAGTAACCACTGGGAAAAATTTGCTGTATTCTTTCAAGATTATTATGTATGCACTCATAAATACTCATAAATTTATCTTATAAGAGGAAAGGCAGCATATAAATTGATATACATATGATTTCAATAAAGTAGTTTCTCATAAAGAATACATAATCCACCTGTAACAGCTCAGTGTCCCTAACAGTGACCTTTTAACTCACCCACTCTTCTTTCCTTTCCTTCTGGTTTTTCCAGCCTTCTGTCTGTTCGACCCACCTTCCGTCACTTTTTATTCTGAAGCTTCACTCTGTGTTTTTATGACTCTGAGCCCCCGTCTACGCGCGTCACTTCTCTCCTTGCTGGGTCCAAATACCCGACAAAAGAGAGTAAAGGAAGAAATGGTTGCTTTGGGCTCACAGTTTGTGGGCACAGAGTCCCGATGCCGGAGCCTGGATACAGTCACGAAGTGAGGGATGAATGCTGATGCTCAGCACTTTCTCCTTTTCATTCCATTCAGAACCCCATGGGACGGTGCCACTAAGATTTAGGGTGGGCCTTCTTACCTCAGTAAACTCCCAGACATGCCAGAGGTTTGGCTGCTTGGTAACTGTAGATTCTGTTACATTGGCAATAAACATTAATGGTCACAGTGGCCCTGACTGGGAGCAAGGACCACAAAACTCACTTTCTTGAATAGCTTCAATCAACGCTGCCTCCTCATGGTCCAGGTGCTTATCGTGCCAGCCCAACGGCTCACCCTCTGGGAGAGATGCGCCAGCCCAGCAGCTCACCCTCTGGGAGAGGTGCGCCAGCCCAGCGGCTCACCCTCTGGGAGAGATGCGCCAGCCCAGCGGCTCACCCTCTGGGAGAGGTGTGTGTAGACGTGTATTTACTTATGGCTAAGGATGTGAAGCCTTAGCTTATTACACTGAGAAAAGCCTGGAATAATGATTCTCCTGGTGGTCTGCAGAAGTATATATGATCTCACAAAGCATGATCAATATTGTTATCTTAACTGAGAAAGTAATAAAGGAACATAGTTATTTTACACTAGAAGTCATAAAAATAGGGCTTGCAGACCGATCACAGCATTGATTGGTAGCAGGAGAAATGGATGTGGTTTATAAGGAACTCCCTGCGACTCTGGTGATTTGTTCCTGGATCTAAAACTACCCTGAAATTGAAAATGGCCTTTAAAAGTAACGCTTATTATATCTTACGGTCTGATGAATTTATTCAAAGTCACAGAGTTTCCCCATCAAAGGCCTTAGCATCATAGCATCTCAAGATGCTATGTAGGAAATTCAAATATCTAACCTTATGGTAAACATATAGACAGAAAGGCAGAAATAACTAGAAAAGCAATGTGAAATAGAACACATAGCAATACAAGGAAATTGCAGCTGGGAGCTAGCAACATAGGAGAGTTCAGATCAAGAAGACGGGCTTCCATAACCTCATGTTATTCATATCCAGTGACAGCCAAGAGAGATATACTGAATGTGACTATAATACTGCCTCACTCTGAATGGTCAAGATAACAACACTGGAAAAGGTAGAATGACATTTTTCAAAGTACATTTCATAGAATAAGATCTGGTTTTCGGTGAAAAACGAAGTACTATGCTCAAATAAAGCTCGCAAAATGCCTGAACAAAGTAAAACGGTACTTCTTCCTTGAAGACTAAGGATCTTTGGCTTCTAAAGGAACATGGTGCAGGAACAGGAATGGGGAGATGCGTGCAGCGCCCCCTGACAGTATCAGACTTCTTGTGATGACGAACGTGTTCTATAACCAGACAGGCGCATTGGCTGGTGAGCACTTCATATGTTAGCACATTTCAACAACCACAATTAGATGTTAATACACTAAATAAATCACCTGATGATTCCACAAAATAAGGCAGAATTAGAGGACCTCAAGGGCCAACCACTGAAACAACACACTGTAGGGAACATTTATATAAATCACTCATTCTCAACCTTTTTGGTCTCAGGATAGGTTGACATTTATGTAAAAAAACCATCATGGATCCTGAAGAGTATTTGTTCATGAGTTATGCCTGTTGATATTTATTATGTTATTTGAGAGATTTTAAACTAATAATTCTCCATTCATTTAAACATATTGTCAGGCTGGAGCGATGGTTTGATGGGTAAAGTATTTGCCAAGCAAGTGTGAGAACAAGATTGCCGAGGCCCAGGACCTGCATAAAGCCCAACACAGGGGTGCACACTTGTGATCTCAGCATACCTACAGTGAGATTGGAGGTAGACACACGCGTCCCTGGGAGCTTGGGGGCCAACTAGCCCCGGTGTTCACAGGCGAGGACAGACACCTGAGATTGTCCTCTGACTGTGGTATTGTATTCCCCCAAATATTGTGCATGCTAATAAACTTATCTGGGGTCAGAGACAGAGCAGCCACAATATTAAACATAAAGGATAGGCAGTGGTAGCACACGCCTTTAATCCTAGCATTCCAGAGGCAGAAATCCATGTGTTCAAGGATACAGACAGGCATGGTGACTCATCATGCCTTTAATCCCAAGAAGTGAGCCTTTAATCCCAGGGAGTGATGGTAGAAAGCAGAAAGGTATATAAGGCAGGAAGACCAGAAACTAGAAGCATTTGGCTGGTTAAGCATTCAGGCTTTTGAGCAGCAATTCAGCTGAGACCCATTCGGATATGAGGACACAGAGGCTTCCAGTCTGAGGAAACAAGACCAGCTGAGAAGTTGGCCAGGTGAGGTTAGCTGTGGCTTGTTCTGTCTCTCTGACCTTCCAGTATTCACCCCAATAACTGGCCTCAGGTTTGATTTTATTAATAAGACTCTCTAAGATTCCTGCTACATCTGACCTCCGCACACACAGTGTCATGCACACACGAGCATATACACACATTGCCTTCATTAGGTTTCTATTGCTGTGATAAAGACTGACCAAAAGCAACTTGGGGAGGAAAGGGTTCATTTCAATCTACATGTCCTGATCACAGATCATTATAAAAGTCAGGGCAGGGACTTAAGGCAAACACCTGGAGGTAGGAACTGAAGCAGAGGCCACCAAGGAGAGGGGAGCTGCTTCCTGGCTTTCAACCCATGACTTGCTCACCTTGCTTTCTTATGCACCCTAGGGCTACCTGCCCAGGGTTGGCCCCACCCACAATGGGCTGTGCCCTCCATAGCAATCACTAATTTCAAGAAATGACCCCCATTGTTGCCTACGACCACTCTTCTGGAGGCATTTTCTCAATTGTGGTTCTCTCTTCTCATATAACTCTAGCTTGTGTCAAGTTGATAAAAAGCTAACAACAAGCAGGACATAGGTAGGTTTAAAAAGATAGAAATAGTGTTAGTGTCTTCCAGCTAGTGAGAGTCTTCACTCCTTTCCAAGAAAATGCCCGGCAGACACCCCGTCTACAGAGGCACCATTCATCTCTTCAGTTGTGTTCTCCTGTGAAAACGGTGTTCTGTGAAAATGCAGCTAGTCAGTCAGCAGCTCCAAGGATCAAGCCCAGGCACACTGTGCCCTGGCTGCAGCCTAAGAGCTCTCTGTGCATTTTCATGTCTTCAAGGACTGATGTTTCATAAAATCGGTGATTTTTACTACATTTTTTTCAGCTCCAAGTCTAGCCGTGTAGATTATGGCGGCAGCCAGTACAGTTCCCGCAGCTACCCTGACCTGTGTTAAAGCCCTGGCCATTTATGTGCTATAAAACCGCCCTTGGCCCCTTCCGTGAGAGAGGTGCCAGTCTTAGAATTACTTAAAAATACTTGCCAGCTTTGTGAGCTCATACTAAGGGTCTCTGGGGTCTCGGAGGTCTGTGGTTCAACACCACGGAAAGCTGGTGTACATAAAGTGTGGAGGTTGGCAGGAACATGCTGAGAGGAGGAAAAAGCATATTTTGAATTTGATTTCCTCATTTTGAGGCGGACTCTGAACTATACAAAAGCAAAGTACCACACTTTGCAAACAACTCCTACAGAGACTAAGGAACAAAATGAACAGGAAAAAACTGGGAGGAGAATTGGGTCTTTAACAGAGACTGGTTAACACCGGTCAAAGTTCAGACTGTTTGCTGAGCACATACTGTGAACGGAAAATAAGTCTCTATCCCTGTAATAGTCCAAATAATATCCCCTGAAATGGGACTGTTATTATTCACTTAAGAGAAACTTAATGGTTTAAATGATCTAATATGACATTCTGATGTCTATTTCTTTTTTAAAGATTTTTTTTTATTTTTATGTGTATTTATGAGTGCCTACATGCACGGCTGTGCAACACACACATGCCTATTGACAAAGGAAAGCAGAAGAGGCAGTTGGATTCCCTGAACTGGAGTTACAGGCAGTTGTGAGCTGCCATGTGGGTGTTGGGAAACGAGCCTAGGTCCTCTGCACGAGCAGCAAGTGCTCTTAACCGCTGAGCTGTCTTTCCAGTCTACTGAGTGCTACTACCAATAAAATAAGCTGAAATATGAAGAAAGGTTACAGCCAGATATGGTGCTACACATCAGTCATCCTAGCACTCAGGAAGGTGAATCGGGTGGATCATAAGTTCAAAACCATCCTGGACTACACAATGAGTTCTAAGTGAGCTCGGGGTATACAGTGGAACTCTATCTCAGAACAAAAACAAAAGAATGCTACCTTTTGTAAGAGTCCTTTGAAAAATATGGTACTTTAATTTTGTATATCTAAGAGCCAATTTCAAAATACCACCAAGTTCCTTTCCACATTCATTCTCGTGTTTCCAAGCCCTGACTTCCTCTCAGGTTATAAGTCAGGGTAGGCTTTACTTTTCCTTCCCAAGTAAATGGACATCATTTTATCAGGCATAAGTCTTGCTTTCCACACCACATCTGGTTGCTTCTCTCCACACTGGGGCTCCCATTTGGACTGATCCACCTTCCTCCCTTTCATGTTTGTTGAATAGGAAGGATGCTATCATGTGTGATAAAGAACGGAGGATAAAATCCATCATGCCAGTGGCCAGTTCTGCAGACCTTGGTTCATCCCTCATTCTATGACAAAGTTTTCTAGTTACTTCACAGCTTACAACATCCAAAGACTTACAGTAGTGGTGGTGGTGGTGGGATAGTAGTAGTTGTAGTAGTGGTGGTGGTGGTGGTGGTGGTGGTGGTGGTGGTGGTGGTGGTGATGATTTAAAGCTTCATCTTCTTCTGCTGAGGGACATGTAGGTTGCTCCCAATTTCTGGGTATTATGAATAGAGCAGTAATGAATGGGGTTGATCAAATGTCCCCGTGATAGGATGAAGCATCCTTTGGGTATATGCCCAAGAGTGGTATGACTAGATCGTGAGGTAGATTGATTCCCATCTCTCTGAGAGACCACCATACTGGTTTCCCTAGTGGCTGTACAAGTTTGCACTTCCACCAGCAATGGAGAAGTGTTCCCCTTGTTCCACATCCTCTCCAGCATGAGTTGTCACTGTGTTTTTTATCTTAGCCATTCTGACAGATGTAAAATGGAATCTCAAGGTAGTTTTGATTTGCATTTCCCTGATGGCTAAGGATGTTAAATATTTCTTTAAGTGTGTGTATACAAAAGTGACCTTTACAAATTCCACAGGTGAACTCCTACAGCTGATAAACACTTTCAGCTAGATTAAAAAATTAACTTCAAAAATCAGTCATCCTTCTATATACAAATGAAAAATGTATATAGAAAGAAATCAAGGACACAACACCCTTCACAAGAGCCATGGATAATATAAAATATCTTGGGGTAACTCTAAGCAAGCAAGTGAAAGATGTGTATGATAAAAACTGTAAGTCTTTAAAGAAAGAAATTGAAGATGTCAGAAGATGGAAAGATCTCGTGTGTGTGTGTGTGTGTGTGTGTGTGTGTGTGTGTGTGTGTGTGTGCTTCCCTTGTTTTGACTTTGCTGGTCTGGGACTATTTATTCCCTGTGTTTTCTTCCTGTTGAAGTTTTCCTTCTAGTATCTTCTGCTGGATTTGTAGATAGATATTGTTTAAATTTGGTTTTATGATGGAATATCTTATTTTCTCTATCTATGGTGATTGAAAGTTTTGCTAAGTATAGTAGTCTGGGCTGGCATCCATGGTCTCTTAGAGTCTACAGCACATCTGTCCAGGACCTTCTAGCTTTTAGAGTCTCCACTGAGAAATCAGGTGTAATAGGTCTGCCTTTCTATGTTACTTTGTCTTTTTCCCTGGCAGCTTTTAATATTATTTCTTTGTTCCATACGTTTATGTAGTGTTTTGGTTACTTTGTGCCAAGGGACTTTCTTTTCTGTTCCAGTCTATTTGGTGTTCTGTGTGCTTCTTGCACTTTGATAGTTGTGAAACTACCATAAGTTGCACTTTTATGCTAGGAAAATTTTCTCCTATGATTTTGTTGAAAATATTTTCTGTGTCTTTGAGACAGAAAACAGAGCTTTCGTCACTTTTTAAAATTCCTATTATTCTCAGTCTTTTCACAGTGTTCTAGATTTCCTGGGTGTGTTGTGCCTGGAGTTCTTTAGATGTAACATTTTCTTTGACTGAGAAATACCCACTTCTTCTACATGTCTTCAATGCCTGAGAGTCTCTCTTTCACCTCTTGTAATCTCTTGGTGAAACTTGTCTCTGTGGTTCCTGTTTGAGTTCCCTACAACTGTGGAAAGTCTTTTTAGCTGCTAGCATGGCCTCAAGGACCACCAGTGCTTTGGCATTCCACAAAATATCATCATCTAGAAATGTTGATGTTGATTTTAAAACCCGGGTCATGTTTCTGGAAGGGACCAGATACAACATGCTTACATATATGCCACTCACACACTAACTTAAGTCATCATGCACTGTACTGAATATCTGTACTAATCAGCTCTGTATCACTGTAATGAAATACCCTCTAGGGAATTAACTTATAAAAAGGTTACTTTGGTTCATGCTTCCGGAGTTACAGTCCAAGATTAATTAATGCCATTCCCTTAGGTTTCTAGTGAGGGTGGCACATTATGGCAGAAGGAAGTGGCTAAGTAAACTGATAATATTATGAACCAGGAGACAGAAAGATAACTGGCTAGAGGTCCCACAATCAATGAGGTCCTACACTTAATGACCCAAGGTCCTCCCATAAACCATGGTCACAGAACCTCCCAACAGTGCTACCCTGGGAAGAAAGCTTTTACTACGCAGACCTTTGAGTCTGCCATCCATATTCGAACTATCGTCATACTGGTAAAATGTGCAGACTGGAAAAGGAGTCAAGAAACACTTGCATTCTAAGATAAACTTAAGGCTTTGTGCAACTCAGTCCCATGTGACAAACAGTATAATTTCCAAATGGTAATTCAAATTATATCCAACTATTTGTGCTTTTCAAAGACCATTAGAAGGATCTCAATTAAGTTCACTGTATTTAGAGACTTGGATTTCCCACAGGCCTTTCCCGTGCTAATCCTCTCAGAACTATCCTGGCCTGTGTCCACACTCCCACTCCTCACGCTCTTCATTTGTTGACGGCTTAGCTTCCTTCACTGTGTCCCTGTCTCTTCCCTCAGCCTTTCTGTTCTGGTTTTATAGCACTCCTTATTCTTCTGTCCCAGGAAACATTCAGAATTAGACCAATTGAAACTGCCCTTCCGTGTGTTCTGGGGTCTGCAAAGGGAGAATGTCGAATATGACATTCTGTCACTCAGAGAATCATGTAACCGCAAAAGATACAATCAAACCAGTAGTGTGAGATGCAAGGCACTCTGAACACTAAGTGAAGATCACTTACTTTTGAGTAAAAGTTCAAGAAGAGGTGACTTTTGAGCTCCATCTGAAAAACAGCTCCGCCATCATGAAGTGGCGGGGGCAGTATCCTGCACATAGGATGGACACTTAGAGAGGTGGGAATACCCTCACCAGGAAGTCTTCAGTCCTTCCACGATGTCATAGGTTAGGTGGGCAAGTGCCTCAAGTGACAGAAGATGAATATGGAGGATGGGGGACGCCTTCTCAGATTGAAGAGCTTGAAAAACATAGTTTGGGGCAGCAACTCTGTAAAAGGATGGAAACAAGCAAGCTCACAGGCAAAAGGATGTGCTAAGTGATACAGAAAACCAATGCCAAGGGTTGGAAGAGTGGTCCATCAGGAAATTAGGGAATGCGATCAAAGGCATCCAAGATGGGCAGCAGAAACTGGTTGTAAAAGCTGACTAGATACAGTTAATAAAGGAAACTGTGAAGTATAGGTGATCCAGTTTCAGCTTGGGGACACAGGGTCAATTTGGTGACACCAAATGCGGCAGAGACAACAGGTTATTCGTGAAACACAGGAAATGCACTTTGTAGAACGACAGAGTGATGAAGATGTCCACAGCACCCGAAAGGGCTCCAAGCCATGGAGCACACTGGCTAACATCTGACAACTCTCTAACCCAATCCCAGAGTGATGAGACCACGTCATTCTAAAGCCTCCATTTAGGGGGACTTTATAGTCCATCTATATTTACTACATATTCTTCAGACCACTTCCCCCCTCCTAAATTTGTGATTCCAGAGTAAATTCTATTTGCTTATTGAGGAGGAAGGGCACATCTCCTTTGGAAATTCTATGGTGGAAGGCTGCAGATGCTGTTAGCCTGTAACATGATGATTCTTGGGCATCTCCATGTGCCTACTCTGTGGCATTAGGGCTGTGGATTGTTGATAATTATTCTGGTGACTAAAAGATCTAGTCTAAGCATTACAAAATGCCAAAAATAGCAGGGCACGAGAAGCTACTGCTCAATCTGTCTTTTACATTTGAAGAAGACCTTAAGCTTTTTAAGTTCAGTTCATCTTATTTATCATAAAAGGATATACTCTTCAATGCTTAGTATCCCTGTGGCTTTTACTGGAGCGTTTCCAAGTGTTCTTCATTTGTCTTTGACTACAGAGCATGGACTAGTTTCCCAGCAGGAAGAATGACCTATTCACCTCTCAATTTCCAGTCATGCATTCCAATCTATTTTCTTTTCAAAAATAATCAACACCAAAATTCCATAGCAAATGTTGCCCACAGTTCTGTTACTTGATTAAACGAATATTTTAGTTACTCTGGTATATTCTTGTCCTTATCCATAGGCATATTCAATTTTTTTTACTTATTTTGTGATAGAAAACAAATTCATATGCTACATTTTCTATTCTCACTTAGCACTACATCATATTTCCCAATTAACTACAACTTCACCACTCCTTACACCTTCCTCCTTAAATACTATGAATTCCATCACATCCGTCTATGATCATCTGACAAATATCTATAAATATATATGGATTTTATTATTCTTTTAAACTTTTTTATTTTTATTCAACAACTTCAGGCATATACGTAGCATGTTTTGCTCATTTTCACCCTTTACCCCCTCACCCCCTCCCACACTCATTGAACCATTTCTTCTTCTTCCTACTAAGCCTTCTTCCTATCTTCATGTTCTTCTCACTTATCTGTTTTGTGGTCCATGGAGTTTAATTATGGTGTGGGCATGAAGGAGATATTTATCAGAACATGGGCAACTTAACAGTGGCTATGACACTGAAGAAAATTATTCCCCCCTCCCCATTGGTAGATTTTTTAAAAATACATTTTCAAGTTTGTAACCACAAGTATTTTACTGAAACTTACTTTCTAAAGCCATCCTTAATACTTCTCAGCCACATTTATTATACTTAACAGTTGTATGTTTTTCATAGGAGGAATATACTAGATTAACATTAAAATTTTCTCTATTTTTTGCTATTGCAAAAAAAGCTGCAAACATTTTGACATGCATGTCTCCTTTTCTGAAGGACTAATACTGAAGCTGTATATGCCAGAAGAATGTATTGGAAAGCAGAAATAACAGACCTAGGCCCCACTGCAGAAGACAACTACCTTGGACCTTCAGTTACAACCCTTCCCATATGACAAGAAGACTATGGGCCAAAGAGGAGGTTCTCAGCCCCAATGCCCCTCCCTTTGAACAACTTTGACATCCAAGATGCTAGAGTTCTTAACTCCAAGGTCTCGAACCCACTTACAGAGCCTCCATGGGTTCTCCATGCTACCAAGATTTATCCTATTTAGGCCAGCCTGTGCCACTACCGTAAACATCCCTGAGGGGTAGCCCAGGGGTGCTTAGGGAACACAGCATGGCTTGGGGTAGAGAGGAACCTTTATGCAAAATAAGACCATTTAAGATTCATGTTACAAGTGGTAATTATGTAACTTTTAAAAATTACTAAAGAGCAATGAATTGCATACTCTCAAGGGGTCAGTTTTAGGGCATGTCAACCATATCTCAAAAAAGCTGGCATTCTTTTAATTTTTTAGGTTTATTTATGTGTGTATGTACACATGTGCCTTGGCACCTGTGTGGAGGTCAGAGGACAACTTCTGGGAATTGGTTTTCTCCTTCTACTGTGTGACTTCCAGGGATTGAAGTCAGGTCATCAGGCTTGGTGGCCAAGTACCTTTATGCATGGAGTCATCTTTCTGGCCCTAACACTGTTATTCTTTTTAAAGTAGCTGCTGGTTTGGGCTCATGGGTCATAGTTTCCAAACTCCCTATTGTGGACCATTTGTGTCTCAGCTTTCCATTATTGCAACAATTGAGACGATCAACTTATAAAGCAAAAAGGTTTCTTTTGGCTCAGCATTCTAGAGATTTCAGTCCAAGATGGATTGGTTACTCTGCTTTAGGTGGGCATCACATCATGATGGGCATGTGTGGCACAGCGAAGCTGCTCACTCCTCTTTTTCAAGATGAAAAAGAGAAACGGGAGAGGCTTAGGCCCCCACAGTCCCCATTAGGCACCCCCTCAATGAAGACCCACTATGCCCCACCTCCTAAGGGTTCTACTACCTCCTACTATTGCCGCAGGATGCAGTAAAGCCTTTAACATATCAACTTTTGGGAGACATCCCTGATCCAAACTACAGCATCCTTGTACGGACACAGAGGCAAAGCCATACAATGGTGTTAACTTTGAGACAAAAAGGCTACCAAAGGAGGGAGGGGATCAAGCAGTTTGTCTTCCTCCACATATAGCAGAGGCAAGATTATCGATTTTTGGAATCCACTTCACTATGTTTGAAGCCAAATCTGTCATCAGTCAGCTGCGTCTTCCTGGGGACAGTAGTGGTGTCTCCCTCTCCTACAGCATTCATCATGGTGCATGCACATCATCGGAGCCCAGGGCGTGCTGACTCTTTACTATTCACTCCACCTGGAAAGCAGCCTGAGAAGTTGAATAAGGCGGCTTTTCACGTGTGGCGTGAAAGTTCTAATCACGAGTGACATTTTAGCGAGCTGTTCCCCTGCACTGCACATCCACCATCAGGCTGGTGGCATGGATGACGTGGGTGGTTCATTAATACACACCAGGAAAGATGCTCTTCTCTCTAGGAGCTATTGTTAGCACCCTTCAAAAGGCTTTTCTTTTTCAATATCTGAAATGCACTGTGAGAAATTAATTGGTTTTCTCAATCTAATTTCTATTGTCAGCTGTGACATCACAAAGCAAGCTCCCAGATGGCGCCAACTGGGCTCTTTATCAGCAGTTTCAACACTGATGCCAAAACAAAATGTGCCCAGCAGCCTGATCAAAATTGACATGCTAAGGTATAGCCTCTTGTGAATGAAGTTCAGCAGAAAATCAATGAGTTAATAGGTAATGGTCCTGTAACAGCATCTCTACAGACTTTAAATCATAATACAATAGCCAGGCATAAATTGCAGACCTAAGATGGATATAAAATAAAAACATGGCATTAGAAGTAAAGCAATTTCTGAAGAAAAAAAAAAGAAAATTCCAAAGGAATCAGAACCCACAATAACTAATTTTTTTAGTTGCAAGTTCATTTTTAAAGAAAAATGTGATGTTTTAAAGCATGTTTAGTTTTCTCTTAAAGAGCAACACTGAATTCCACTAATTTTAGTCTTTTGTTCTCCATGGAAGTCCCACCGGGAAGGACTCAATCTTTCATTATTATCTCTAAGATGTTTGTTGGGTGCACACACTCCTTTTGTTCACTGTCCAGCCCTGAGCCATCTGTCATGGTTTCTGAGGAGCCTGGAAAACACATTTAGGTTAAACCGTATGCTCTTAAAACCCGTCATTGTATCACGGTCAAGAGCTATTCTTTTTCCCTTTAAAAGCTTCAGCTTAATCCTAAGACCAGTCTTCAGTCTGACAATAAATCAGATCTGAGTGTTTCTACTGGTAGTGAAATACCTGACTAGAACTGGATTTTAGTGTAGCCTGATTTTCTCCTCAATTCTTCTCAGATCGTGTGCTCTTCAGCCATTTGTCATATTGTCACTCTCTGGGATTTTAAAAATAATTTTTAATACTTAAAATTTTTGTGTCTACATGTGTACAGTGTGTGTGTGTGTGTGTGTGTGTGTGTGTGTGTATAAAATGTATGTACAGGCACACATGTGTTTGTGTGCATTTAGAGGCCAGAGGTCAACATCAGGTGTCTTCTTTTACAGGTCTCTACATTACTGTTTGACCTCAGGGGCCAGAGCTCACCAACTGACCGGACTGGCTAGCCAGAGATCTCTGGGGAAATCCTCCTGCCTCCGTCCACCCAGCTCTAGGGCTGTAGACCTATACTACCACACCTGTCTTCTGTGCCAGTGCTGGAGACCCAAACCCAGGCCATCAGACTTGTATAGCAAGCACCACCCGAACACCTTGTCAGCTGCATCGAGTCCTCCCGGACTTGGCTCTCCCCTCCAATGTGTTCCCTTTAATCACCCTCCTCCACCCATGGCCAGCACAGAGATAACTCAGTAATACAGAACCCCACTTGACTTGAGCTGTACACATACCCTCTTCCTAACAATGCATTCACCAACCCGAGATCCCCAACCTGCACCAAGCTGCGCAGAGACCCTGATCCAAACAATGCAGTTTTTCTGCAAACTCATCCTAAACATACCCTGTAAGGAGAATAGGCCAAACTGGCCTAAACTGGTTTTAGGTGCATGTAGAGAAAGGCAAAATGCTTCCTTTGAATGAACTTTTAGGGGAAATTTTCTTATTTACTATATTATGCCTATGGGTGTACGTAATATTAAAATCAGATGCATCATGGGAAAGATGCACAGTAATCAAAGGCTTATGGAAGCCCGTCAATGAAATCACCCATATCTCCCACCTCAGTAGCCAACCCCTCTCCCCATTGGGCCCATACAAGGCAGCTTCAGACAGTAACCCAGTGCTCTTGAGTAAATCTCACTCACAGCCTCTTGTTTGCTTGAGACGCATCGATTCTGTACTTGCATCTTCTTTCTGAATAAAATCTCTCGCCACTTTGAAATTTGTGTGTACTTCTTCAGTTCCTTGAACAAGATACCAAGATCTGGAAATACCCTCTAGACAAAGGCCACTGGTAACACTCCATCAAGTGAATGTGCACACAGGTATCCTTTTTGTCCTTCAAATACTTGCATGATTTTACTTTTGAAGAGTATAACTGCCTTCCTGAATTCAAGTATACTCCAACTGTCACTTAAAGACAGAGACTGTGTCCACCCGTGTCTAGAACCCATGGTGTTGTCTTTCCACACTTCACTATATGACACTGGGCCACGCCTCTTCCTATCTTTGTTAGCACAAGTTTCCTCACCTGAAAGCAGACATACTCACCCTTGCTTAAGACAAGGACTATGCATGTGTGCACATGTGTGTGTGCTTACTAACACGGGAATTAAATACTCACCTTGAAGTCATGATGCTGTCCTGTCACTCACCTGTATGTGATCCTTTCTGGTGAAAAACCAGGATACATGGGCTTAGATGACCTTCTAATGAAAACTCTCCTTAACATGGGACACGTATCAGAGCCTGTTGATATGATTCCTTGCGGAAATAAAGAAATATGACTAGTTTCACAGGCAATAAGTTGATGAAGGATTGACTGAGAAACAAGAGGAGAGTTATTTGATGAGAAGAGAAAGGGACCATTGACATTGTGGGTGGGATGTGGAACAGCTGGTTACTAAACTGGGTGGCACATCTGGTATCCCTGAGCCTCCAAAGAGTAGATGCTGTCAGTAGCCTCTCCAACTCTGTCTCCACTGAGAAAACCACAAATGCCCATGCACTTCCAACTACTTCCTGGGAGGTTGGGAATGCTCTTTACCTCACAGTCAATGTGCCTTCCGAGTGAAATATGCTAAAAAGACAATCCATAGAGTGAATGTACCCACAAGGCTTTATACCGCATTAATAGCCTTCTAAGCTGAAAGCTCCTGAGTCCTCGAAGCTAACTCTGGGGCACATTAAGTGGGGGATGGGGATGTGAGGCTCTAATCCCATTAATGGAACCAGAGAAGGATCATTTGATAAGCAATTTGAAGACAAGGAAGTATATTGACATAATTATATTGCAGGAAGGCCACTGTTGCTTGCTTATGGGGCAAAAATAACATTGGGATCTCTGTATTATTCTTGAAAGGGATTTATGGAGGCAAGGAAATAATTCCCGCCACAGCCATCCCTGGAAAAGGCATTCTAGGATAGTACTACGCCTTCTGAGGACACCGTGACAGAACAGTGTGACAAGGAGCTCCAGTGAATTCTGCCACCTGCTCCTCATTCCTTCAGCAATCCTGTGCCCTTGACTACAGAAGGATCTAGTAAGCTATTTCTAGTCAGTATGAGGGAAATGGTGCAATATCACTTCTAAGACTCGGTTACAAAAGTCAGAGCTATGTTTTGTTTTTTCTTTCTCCAGGTTTTCTTAGTTTGCCTGATCTCCTGAGGGAAGACCCATCATGAGCTTCACTTTGGAAAGGTCCACTCAGCAAAAGCTGCCATGAGTCATGAAGAAAGCAATGCCCTCATCCAACAAGCTATGAAGAATCTTGCCAATAACCATATGTGTAGCTTAGAAATGGTTCAACCTTGGATTATATTAGAAACTCTGTAGCAGACGACCTAAAGTAACCATGATAGATCCATGGAAACTACGAGAAAAATAAACATTTATTGTTAAACCACTGAGTTTGGGAGCATTTGTTACTCAGCTACATGTAACTAATATACTGTTCATTCTCAATGGACAGCAAACATTCACTTTTGTTATGGTACATGATTTACAGTCCTTACGGAAAATCCAGATTTGTATATTTTGATTAAGAATAAAGGTAAGATTGAACACAAAACTTTCCAGAACACCTTTGTTAGAAAAAACAAACCCTCTCTGGCAGAATGGCACAGGAGAGAGATCTAGAGACATGGACTGTGTGGTCATATCATTAGCTCTGTAAACCTGAGCAGGATGGAAAACGTCTCTGAAATTCACTTTCTTCACAAAAAAGCCTGTGACAGGACTGGTCTTTAAGAACTGAGATGCCATATTCTGTGACACTGTGATTCGGGGAACATGGGCAAGCCACACCCCCCAAATCTTTCCCAGTAGCTGGAGACATCATCATCAGGTTTGTTCCTCAGCTTTTCCAGGGACTGTCCTCAAAGTTAATAATCCAGGGGAGGGACTTAGAACAGATGGAGAAGCTGACTGCGGTCTACCTTTAAGGAGAACGAGTGCACCAGCAGAGTCGTTCGCTTCCATCAAGGCACACACTGTAAGGGTGCCGGCGATGCAGGAGATAGGTTTTGCGAGTGTGAGGACCTACATGATTTCCTCCTGTTTGATATATGCGAATTATCCCACTTCCCTCTCACCGCACGGAAGTTTACAGAAACTTCAACTTCTGTCACAGCTACTGTGTCAAGCTTGATGATCCCCACAACTGCGTGAATTTTCTGCTTCTGGCTTATCACATGACTTTTGTTATAATTCACCTGAACTTCTTTATGAAAAATGTTGGAGGTATAAGTAAATATAACGAACATAACATATAGGTTTGAGTCTCGTTTTTGGGCATGATAATGTATGCTTAAATAACAAATCTGGAGGCTGCTTTCTTATTTCCAGAATATGGTTTGGAGTTGGGAGCAAAGATTTAAATTAGCATAATTTGAAAAAGCACACATCTGAATAATGAAAGAAAACACAAATTGCAACAATATTTGTACCGTTTTTATTTGTAAAAATAACCATCTGAATGCACGTCCATAGTATATTACAGGTAAGTACTTCATTCCATTATTAAAGCATTCAGTAGTTACAAAGTACTAAACTGTGCTTGGAGAGAGTCAGTCTGGTTCAAAGTCCTTCACTGAACTGAAAGCCATTTTCCTCATTTTTACACTCATGACATTTACCAAAGTCATTCAACTCCAATTTACATTTTAAACATACAGACAAAAATCCCACTGAAATCATCACATAATAGTTTATGTTGTTTCAAATATGTCTTACAAAATATAACACTGGCACAAGATGTGTGTCATCGTGCTTTGCAAGGATATATTGCACATGCTAAAGCGTAGTCTGTAGACAAAACTACCAAACAAGAGATACTTGCATTGAATCCCCAGATCACTGCATAGGAAACACACGGAATTACATTTT
This sequence comes from Peromyscus eremicus, assembly GCF_949786415.1. NCBI lineage: Eukaryota > Metazoa > Chordata > Mammalia > Rodentia > Cricetidae > Peromyscus > Peromyscus eremicus. The sequence continues at coordinate 55,363,123 of NC_081429.1, read as the reverse complement.
ACACACACGCTCAGATTGTCACTATCTTAAAACGCTGTTCCTCTATAATACTGACCTATGGTTTACAGTTCTGTAAGAAGAAAGCATTTTAGCACTGCAAAGCCAAACATAATTCCTATAGAAAACTTAAGCATTTTCATTTCAAAGCAGAGAAGGGGAGAAACCGGAAAGGAGACACTTGGTACATTCAAAGAAAGGAAAACTCACCAGGATTATATTGCTCCAATAACACTCAAATGAAAAAATACAAAACGTTTCACGGACCATTTCCAGGATATACAAATATGAAAGGCACTCTAACGTCATGTTACAAGACCACAAAGGGATGAGTTCCTCAACCAGCGCTACGGATGCGCAAACCAAGCCGCTCGCTCGCACGAGCGTAACTAGTGCAGCAGAATCTATCGGTGTGCTTGTTCTAGAGAGATGGTACAGTAAGTCACGCGGCCACTTACTGCCCAAAGTACCAAACATACTATGGTGCCCTTTTAGTAGTGATGAATAGAAATCCCCTGAGCTATTATTTACTAGGACTTTAGGCAATTTGGAGATAGTAATGAATTTACCAGAGCTAGGCAGACACCAGTGAATAGGTAAGTGCAATCAAACATGATCCTTGTGGCTGTGGTTAACATACAACCTAAAAACCATGCACTTAGGTAAAAGCGTTGAGCAACTCGGACTCTACTGAAAAAAACATTTTTCTCAGACAGCAATGTTGCAAACATTTATGAGACAACTGAAATACATAGAAGTTATAGTTTTTAAAAGTTATTTCTTTAAAAAAATTTGGTCTTATTGGGTTGGGGAGGGGGAGACAGAGCCAGAGGAGGAGAGAAAGACAGACAGACAGACCAATTCAGAAGAATGGCTCTTTGTAAGCTTGATTTCATTGTGCTCCTCTGGCCTCCCTCTATCAGAAAGATCCAGGGAAGGCCAGCGCAGCTCCGTGGCACCATGGCTCCGGCTAGGACAGTGCTTTGCTGAAGTGATCCCCTTGCTCTCGACTGTATCACTACCAGAGCGGGTATTTCGTTTCCTGCTTTAAATGCCAACCCAGCCAGACTTCCACTCACTTCTAGAACAGGACAGCACAGTACATCACACTTCTTCAGCATGAGCGCTCCCTTAATCTGCAGGGTTCCCTAAAGATAAGGTCACTGCTGCTCATTAGCAGTCTGTCTACTTGCTAAAAACGCACTTGCTCTAAACAAAAAGAACAGATGGAGGGATACATCACACCTTCACTCCAAGAACGTAAAAAAGTGTTGCTGGTGTAAGATTTGTTTGATAAAATCAATTTCAGTTCCATAAAAACCTCCGAACGAGTTGTCACATGTGAAGAACCAATGTGAGTTTTAACTGAATCCAGGATAGTAAAATAGTAAGGGTGAAGTCTCCAAGCTTGACGAGAACAATAACATACATTGTCTGGGTCTCATCCGGATGTGCTACAGCACTGTTTTTAAAACTCTCGGAATACTATAAAATAGAAAAATCGAGGGAGAAGACAGACCCTACTGTAAAACACTGAGAAGCGGTGCCCTGCTGCTCCAGATCTCCTTTCTGACTCTTCCGCATGTGGAACACAGCACTTGGGCCTCTGCCTGTGTGTTTGGTTTCAGTTCTTTGTCTTGGCACAGTGCCCACACTTGGCAGAGTTCCCATGAAGTGTCAGGACCATGTGACATTTTTGGTGTCGTTTTTGTAGCTTCTGGGTCTTTCTTTGGGCTACCTTTGTGTATATGACCTGCGACATCAGTTTTCATCTCACAGAAGGGTTCTCCATGGCTGCAGCATGGGGGAAGCAGCGAACAAACCCGAGGGTGAGCTGTAGTAGTTAGTGGGAACGCTGGGCTTACCCCAGAGCTGCTGGCTAGCCTGGAGTCGGGGGGATTTTCCCACTGATTTTATTATTCTAAGTAAGGTACATAGCAACGAGAGAGAGAGAGAGAGAGAGCGCCTAAACAGTGATTATTTCCTCAGCATTTGTTTCATTTCAAATAAATATAAACACATTTACATCAAAGTATACAGACATCTTCTCTAGTTTGAAAACAACACAAAAACCAAAACCTGTGGTCAACACATCATCAGTTACAAATGTCAAGCCAGCAACTAGAAATCTGTGCCGTTAGAAATATAAACTACAATGAAGACTAGTATGCAAAAAAAAACCGATGACATTTTACCCCGTAGAAAAGCTACTGCGGTCCTCACTTGCATTTAGAAAGAAAAAAGTTCAGAATCTCCCATTTTAGGCAGAAGCATTTTGGTCCTCATGGGTAGCTGGTGGATGGAGTACATACATAAATACACACACGTGTGTGCGTGTATATGTGCGTGTTTCTTAAAGTCTCATTCTTCCTTTTGTACAGCTGTTCCAGGTGAAGAGCGGGGTCCGTTTGACCTAGGGGCTTTGGCGGAGGGAGCAGACACAGTATTCACAACGCTGATTTCATGACCGACAACGGGAATTGGCTGGCGCTTCCACATCAGCCGTCTGCATTCACCTTCTCGGCTCCCTTCTACAGGAGTACTCACTCCTCTGCCAGGACCTTGACCAAGCAGTTATTTTCCTAGTCTACCGTTGAAGGACAGTGCCAGCCCTGACACCCTTAGAAGTCAGTATTTTCCTTTAAGAGCGAACCCACGAAACGGCAATTTCCTACTTGACTTGCATATTGTTTCAAGTTTTGGCACAATATAATTTCACCTGAAACGCTCTTGGATAAATTTGGGATCCATTACTCCATTGAAAAATTACTCACAGGTTTCTTAAGGAGAGCCCTGGGTGCTACTTTGTGTTTAACAAGAAAGCATGGTCAAGGTTCACATTCATCTGGCAACTTTAGCCAAGATCTTGGGAAGAAGTTGTGGGTAGTTACATGCTTCCTATGAGGAGGCGGGGTCAGGTGGACTCCCTTAAGAGGATGATTATAGGCATTACATCTGAAGATGAACTTTGACCTTTGGCTTCTAGTGAGGAAGTAAACACCAGAGTGAGAAGAGGGTGCAGGCGTTTCCTATCTGCTCTTCCCTCCCCTCCCAAGAGACACGAATGTCACTTGCTAGACCTCACAGAACTCACTGGTGAGTACATGAAAAAGGAAATCTTTAGACTGAGCATTTGTCTCTCTGCTGTGTTATCCCCTAAGACAAAGAATTAAACACTTAGAAATTGTCCTTACTTAAAATCAGAGGTAGGCTTTCAGAGAAGTACCTTACACCTAAAGAAAATATGGAACAAAACCCAACCCAGGCAGGCCTCTCTGCGTGTGCTCCAGCCTACAGCCTAGCTGCCCTCTTTTGGTTAGACGGATTCCTTTTCTACTGGTTTCTGGAAGCTTGGCCTCAAATACTTGAATACAGCACAATTCTGGAATTCAAGCTTCCATCCCTTTCTGCAACACAGGTAATGGAGGAAATGCCTTTACAGTCCCAAGTTAGAACGTTTCCGAATCAGAATCGTTTTCATTGTACCCATCCTCAGAGCCCAAGTTGTTGCTGCACAGACTGACTCTGCTACCCAGATTGGAGGAGAGGGTCGTCCTGCTCAAATTGTCTTTTCTAAAACAAACCAAGTTGACAGCCGTCATTGTGCTGGAAGGAGAAAAAGGCATCATGGTAGCCAGAATGAGGGCCAGGCAGTCAGCCACGTCTTTGTTAGGAGCACAAGCCAGGGCCGGGGTATGACCTGGGCGTAAATGCAGACAAGGCGGTGGTTAGTCCTGGGGGTCCGGAGCTGCACAGCATTCCACAGTACATCTCCCACAACCTCTCGAGAGGAGATGCATGCTGAGTTAGCATTCATGCCAGATAAGAGGAGTTACGTCTCACACGTCATGCTGCTGTGAGACTGGAGTGGGGCAGGGAGGGGGCGACATTTCATGGAGGTTCTGGTTTTGGTGTGGGGTCACATGTCTACAGAAAGCACAGTATTATCCCGAGTTAGCAGATTCCAGCCTTCATCTAGAGAACAGAAGTATATGGCGAGGAAGGGAGCTTGGGGACACAAGCCACAACCACTAGCGACAGGACATCCCAGGGGGAGTGCCCATGGACAGCAATGCACACCATAAGCCGCAGACCTGGCAGAGGAGAGGAGTCCCTTTCCATGACAAGTGTGTGTCATACAGAAAGGGTAAAACCAAGGGCTGGTGTCACTTTATATAAACTTCATAGAAAGCACACACCAGTTTACTACTATAAAACGCCAAAACCATTTGAAGAGGTCAGTAATTAATACTCTCATGACCATTTAAGAGAATTTTAACAGACCTTAAAAAAAAAAAAGTCACCTCACCAGCTAAAGTCACAAATCTGAACTATCAAGAATGTGGGACAAATCACCGTTTGCCATAATTAAGTGGGGTGACGCCATCATTTGAACTCAGGGATCCAGAAACTCATTAGAAAACTGGACCTCCACTCACTATGAAGGAGTGCATTGCTCTTCGGATATACTTGCTGTCATTATCACACTTTTACTCTGTTGGCCCAAGATCCCCTCCCACAGTGAGCAGTGAGCTTGCTCCGTCCATCAGAGGCACTGTCCTGGCAAAAGTCACTAGACCTGGGGCCCTCTGAACCCTCAGCCCGGAAGAGATTCTTCATCTTTACAGAGTGAAAACAACGAACAGGGCGGGCCAGGTGTCCTAACATTCCACTCCTGGAACAGCAGTGATGAGCAAAGGAATTACTAGGGCAGTGTGGTATAAAGTGGTCTCCAAATGTTCCCAGCACTGGGCACAGCTAGACTCTGAGAAAGGCAGGCTGACTCACACAGAGCTTCTGGATCCAGAGATCCAGACTGAATACACCCTAGGGCATGCCAACGCCCATTTATTCTAGTTTCTCATTTTGGAGAACAGTGGGCTTCTTCGTGCTAAGCTTAAGGTATGTAGTGCTGCGAAATATGAGGAAAGTAAGCTGGGGAAGCTCAGGCTATGGACGAAAAGAACTCTCTGGACTTCCAGACGAGCTGGGCGGGGAGAGAGCAGGGTTCATGCTACGAGACATGGGGCTGCAGAAACAGAACCGAAGGGGCGTCAGCCAAGATGTCAGCATGGCTGCCGACTTCTGAGAACTGGGCATGAGCTGCTAAGTCCAACACCTGTACTAAGCAGCTCACTGAGTAGCATTAATACATCCGAATACTTTACTGGGATGTCGCACTGCAAAAATTACTAAATTCGCAGATATCCAGAAGTTCCTCTTCTGCTTCCCAAGGTTAAGAGGGATTGTGCATACAGTGGTCGTTTATTAGGATTCTGGTCTTCATTAGTTTTTGTGATGCAGCAAGCGGAGTGGAAGGCTTTGGACAAGCATAAGCTTATTTAGGGAAAGCAAGTCATACAGGACAGGAGGAGAAACTTCCAGCCTAGACCTCAGTAAACATTCCATTCATGTTTCTCTACTTTCTATACAAGAGATGTGAGTCCTGATTTGTACTTTACAAAAACATTTGATCTAGGAATGAACCAAAAGTGCAAATATCTGTTTCCATTGAGCCCTGGAGTGTACCACTAATGACATGTGTCTCTCTCACTCCTTAGTGTATGCAGTTGGAGTTCCCAAGGCCAAGCTAAAAGGCTTTTGGCATGCCTGAAATTATTTGAATAAAATATGTTCAGCTGGTAATGTTACATGCCACATGGACAGTGATGGTGGGCTGCAGGTAGACAATTGCTGTACAGAAAGACAGAAGGGACAAATTACCTGGGTTTGATTTCTTATACATAAGACACTTCCATAGGGAAGAAACTGCTTCCTGGCTCTTACGCAGCTCCTAACTTTCTCACTGTGCTCTGGCTTCAACCAACACAACCTGTAGCAACTGTTAATTTTTCATACTTACCATTTTCATCGACAGCAAGTACAGAGGCTCCTTTGGCCAGCAACTCCTCAACTACCACCTTCAAGCCATTACGGGCAGCGATATGGAGGGGTCTGAAAGACAACACCGAGCATCAGTCGAGATACATGTTTGTGTGAGTGGTACAGCTGGGATCTCCCAAAAGCTGTGTGCTAAAGGCTTAGTGGATGTGGGAGAGGGTGGATCCTGTAGGGGGGGGGGGGGCACTGAGAATTTTCAGGGCACTGGAGCACGTCTTTGAAGGCACGCCAGCCCTTCTCACTTTCTCTGTCCTACGAGTGAATAGCTGTGTGTTCCCTGACAAGACATGCTGCTGTGTGCAAAGTAAAGGGGCCAACCAATCATAGACTGACACATGCAAGACTGTGAGCCAAAACAAGCCCTTTGTCTTTATGGTTCCCTCAGGTAATTGACATAAAAGAAAACTAATTAACAGAAAAAAAATGTGGCGTTTTGATTAACTTATGTCACTAAAAGGAAGATGTACTTAAGAATCTACAAACAGTACAGGGTTATTTTTGCTTTTGAAAAAAAGCAATGTTGACCTTATCTTTTCCAGGTATTATGGATCCAGCTATTCTCATGTGTTTGGCCCGGATCTCTCTGCAAGTGTTATAAATAGTCTCATCTTAAACAGTCTTGGTGACTGTACGGAGAAGGCCAGAAGAATTCAAGCTCTGCTGTGCTTTGTAGAAGACTGGCTAATTTGAGCCCCTGTTTCATACAGTTCATTGAGATGAGTGGTATTAATCTATACTCTCAGATCCTTTTATTAGTGCATGTTCATAGCTGTCTCACTGGGTTACAGTACCTTATAAAAGAGTGTCACCCTCAGCATATTGTGCTGTGTCCTTTAACAATCTTAAATTTAAAAAAAAAAAAAACTAATATTCTTTGCCTTTAACACAAATGCATAAGTAATTTCCCAAAATGGAAAACGAAGCAGTTTTTCAGATCCTTCACACTGAGGGTTACACTGAATTATATTAAAATATAATCACGACAAATAGCTTAGACACTGTTCAAATGTATTCTGGGAACCTGATTTATAAACCTGGTGTTTTCCAGCCAGACTACATAATGCTAATACATAATACAAACAGTTTCCCCAAATATGTCAGCTCATAAGCCCAGAAGATTTCTCTAAAAGCTCACTAAATTTATAATGAGGCACAGAAGCGCCTGTAAGGAGAGCAAAGAACTTACAAATCCTAGGAGCTGTATCAAAATAAGGGCTCCACCTAAGAGCAGGTACGCCTGGTCAACACCGCAGATGTGCATGCATAAACGTCATGAAGAGTCAGCACCGCTCACGGCTCTGCCTCTCGGAGCTAGACTAGTGCAGAGCAGGCTCTGAATGTGTGTTAGATAAATACTATGACTCTGGCCTTGCCTTTATCAGCCCTCCCCGACAGGCCAAGGCTCAGGGAACAGCTCAGAGAAGACGGTGGAAATGGAGAAGCCTGGGGATGGGGAGCAGAGCGGGGGCATGCTGTCTTTTGGACACGGAACAGCCATTGCACTCGTGAACTCACAGTAACTGTGCTTTTCTGCATAAGATTTGTTCAAGATCGGTCCAGGCAAAATCCCAACCTATATGGGATAGATGATGCTCTCCAGGCCCCGCCCCTTACTGAGGAGCTATTTGCAGTGGATAGCTAGGGTTGCAGGGGAGAGTCATTCACCGGTAGGTTTCCCATGCTCCATTGTGTAGTCCACATCAACACACACAAACTGGACTTAATGGGTTAGCTGGGGAGGGAGAGGCATGCAGTTGGGAAGGTAACATGCTGAAGGGATCTGGGTCGGTTGGAGGAGGAAAAGGGTGGTGGAAATGACCACATTTCATTGTATACACGTAAGACGCTCCCAAAGAATAAATAAAAATAAGGCCCGTGACTCTGGGCTCAGGTCAAGCTGCAGCTGTCACTCACGTCTGCAGTGCGCTGTTTCTCGCGTTAATAAGGCTCTCATCCTGTATCTTGTCAAGTATTAACAAGGCACACTTCTCATGGCCCTAGTAAGGAGAAAGCAAGACATATGAGGCAGAGATACAGCAAAGTCCCCGAATGTTTACTTGATCGTACTTTCCACTGAGTCCCAGCTTCCTCTGCTTGAAAACGTTCAAGACTATTCTCTGAGTAGTTCCTTTTCTAAAAAGCAAATGGGCCCAAGACACTCTTAAGCTTCTACATGGGGCCTGTTAGGACTTGTTTAACATGTTACTGACCTAAGATACTCATATTTAATATTAATATTTCCAAGGTCATTTTTAAAATTAATGTCCAGAGAGTGGAAGCAGATGCTAGCGTAGCAGGTCAGTGAGTGTGGGAGTGCAGCATCGGCAGTACCCTTTAAGTCCTGCAGCACTGCTTTTTAAGCATACATCAGGTTCCTCCTTCTTCAAACCTTCAATTACCACTGCGGTGATCCATCTCCGGAGTTCCCATGACACCCCAAGATCTGTGTCACTTATCTTCATTTCATTTGATGCTCCAAGGAAGCCCTGTTCCTGAGTGTGTTTCCCCCCCCCCCAACCTAAAATACAGATATCTCTGGATTTTATGACAATAGATGCTTGAGAATTAAAATATCCATTATTAGGTCTAGGGTCACGGATTATTATATCTTTGCTAATTAAGGACCTAGACCACCATCATTAGTATCATCTGAGAGTTAGAAATGTTGACTCTCCCTGGCATACAGAGACAGTAAAAAACCCTGTCTAAAACAAAAAAGAAAAAGAAAATCTTAGGCCAGCTTAGACCTAATAAAGAGCATGCATTTTTTGTTTTTTGAGATAGGGTCTGACTACGGAGTCCAGGCTGGCTTTGAACCCTTGATTCTCCCACCTCAGTCTCTAGAGTGCTGGGGTTAGAGGCATGTACTACCATGCCTGGCCAGAATCTGTGTTTTAACGACCTTCTCAAATGATTCCTTCCTATGAGGGTGTCTGAAGAACACAGTAGCTCCTGTCAGTAACACACTGTGCTTTGACATAAACTTCCAGATCCTGAGCACGTCTGTTCTTTCCATGTTCTTCCCAGAGCACGGATATAAAAATATAACCAAGGAGAGGAATAGTTGAGACTTGTGTCTATAACACAATGCAGCTTGTAACAATCACACACACAGGTTTTGTACGTGTCTTTTATCAAAGACAAAAATCTACCATATACTCTGCATTGACGTGCACATGAGAAAACAGTGACAAGGTACACGGATATTGCTTCTCTGTGGTATGATCTGGGGCTGTGTTCTCACAGTGTCTTCAAACAGAACTCAATAGAAACTGCTTAAGAGTTTATAAGCCATGTAACTAATGTCCTACCCTGTTGTGTGGTGCCAAAATGTGGTCCCGTAGCCAGGGAAACAGATACATGGAAAGAATTGAGATAGGTGGACTGCGGCGGGATTGCAAGTAGCAAATGCATCGGACCTGTCCTCATCGTTCACTCTGATGAGTGACAGGCATATCCACCCACCCAGAATTCTGCCCCTTCCTTCTCCCTCTCCATTTCCATGTACAGTTGACAGCGTCCTGGGAAATGGTCATTAAATGAAAAACCATGCTACTTAGGACCCAGGAGGACCGAGATCCTGTGGTATTATTACTGCGATCGCAACAGAAAGCAGCAATGTTTTAACCCCGTTACATACTTTACTGATAGCCAGATGTAAGGGAGTATTCAAGTCCTTATCCTTCACAGTCAGGTCAGCCTGGGCACTGTTCACCAAAATATCTATAGACAAAAACCAAGAGAGAGTAACTTAGACTGGGTGCTGGACACGTGTTTCAGTGTGGCCACAAAACAACACTAACGTTAGTACAGCCCACACTCATATTTAATGTTTGCAAAGAAGGAACAGTTTGATGCCATATTTGTTTCATTCAAACGGGAGCTGGTTGGGCATAGTTCCCCGGAGTTCCACTACTCTACCTCTCCTCAGCTTTTGGGCTAAATCCAAGTACAGTGTCAGTATTCCCGTCAAGATGACTCTGCTAGTATGTTTTATTTCTAAATGTTGAGACATTTCACTCAAGGATTAGTTTACTTTGCTGTAGTCTTCCAATGACACAGTCACAAAGAGCTGAAGATGACTGAGCACGTAGGTGACTCCAGTAAACCTGGGTGGCCCCTTCCAGATGTCCATGCTAGCATAGCACTGGCGTCTCTCTCTGACAGTATTTCCAGTCCACAGCCTAAGTACGTACCCACCGCGCCTGCCTGCCCGTTTTCAGCAGCCATCATCAATGCGGTCTTCCCTGAATTGTCCGCGGCGTTCACTTGGGCATCGTGTCTCAGAAGCAGCTGCAAGCACTCGGCGTGGTCACCGAAGGCTGCTGCGTGGAGCGTCGTCCTAAGGTTTCAAACATGCACGAATTGACTGCCTTTAAACTTGGCAGTAACTGTCAAAAGACACGTTTTCTAAAGACGCAAAGCTTCTGGGTTGATGGAAATGATGGCCAAATCCTGTCTTAGACCCATTCGAGGTAGCCACTGAAGTGTCACCTGTATGAACGGTGCCCCTTAGATTTGGGGGGGATGGGGAGATCATGCATGCAATGACTCCGATAAGGAAATCAGCACCATTCCGACCTTCTAATCTTGAGTTCTAGCGAGATCTCACTTGTCTGTGAGACAGACACTTTTAACATTAAGGGATAGTTTGTGGGTAGTTGGTTGGTTTGCTAAAAACCTTACAAGCCTACATAACCTAATGCAGATGGTGGGGTGACTGGGGAGGTGAGCTTGACATTGCTACTCATCAAAACGGAAAAGGTATTAGCCTTAACGAAGTAACTCCACTCAAGGATTCCATTTCCTGTATATACTCAGCCATGTAAACAGATTCACACCCAAGTATTCACTGTGCTACTTCTTAGAAATGGAATATTGAAAGCAACAGGAATATTCTTCAAAAGAAGTCAGGCTAAGCAACATGCTATGTATTCATTTAATGAAATAACATGCAGCTTTAAAAAGTAAGGTAAGATCTCTAGGACATAAAAACATACTATGTATTACTTTCTCAATTAAAATTTTTCCGCTTTGGCCAAGCACCATCCATGTCTGTGATTCTAGCACTCAGCAGGGCAGAGTCAGGAAGAGTATGAGTTTGAGGCTAGCCTGGGCTTCATAGCTAGTTCAAGGCCAGCTTGAGCTACACAGCAAGACTCTATGGGTTGGAGCTGGAGCTTGGTCTAAGCTTGTCTAAGGTCCTGGATTCAATTCTGAGCACTGCCAAAAATAGGTGTATATAAAAATAAAAGCAAATGCTTACTATTCCACAACCCAAAACAAAGACCAAGACTTGAGACCAAAAGCACGACACCTCTGTATCACTCACCGGCCTTTGTCATCCCTACAACTGACAATGCTGGAATCTATGGCCCCCAGCAGCAACGATGCACAGTTCTCATGACCATTTATTCTAAAATGAAAATGTATTTTAGTGTAAAAACAGACAAAACTTAAAATATATATTCCTTCACACCTTATCATTATATGCACTGTGTATTTAACAATTTGATATATTTTTAGAAATCAGATGCTAATATTTATGGCATGCTACAGTAGTGTACATTGAAACTTCCTGCTGCTCCCATTAAGGCCCCCTGTGTTTGTGAGATCCCCTGGAGCACCATTCACACAAGCTCCCACATAGGTGATGTTGAGACACCAAAGTGGAAAAGACAGATCCGTCACACGTGAATTCACCCTGATTAGTATTTTTAAGATTTGTCCATTTGGGGCTGGAGAGATGGCTCAGCAGTTAAGAGCACTGACTGCTCTTCCAGAGGACCAATTCCCAGCATCCACATGGTGGCTCGCAACTGTCTGTAACTCTAATTCCAGGGGACATGACACCCTCACACAGACATACATGCAGGAAAAACACCAAGCACATAAAATAAAAAAATAAATTTTAAAAAAGATTTGTCCATTTTTACTTTATGTGTATCAGTTTTTTTCCTGCATGTAAGTATGTATGTGCACTGCATGTGTACCTAGTGCCCAGGGATGCTCAAAGAGGGCACTGGATCCCATGAAACTGGTATGGATGGCTGTTAGCCACCATGTGGGTGCTGGGACCCAAGTCTGGGTCCTCTGCAAACAAGTACTCTTAATTACTTAGCCATCTCTCCAGCCCCCCAAATCACCTTTATTATTTCTCAGCTACCCTTTCTTTACCGATTTGATTTCATGCCTCTAGTATCTCTCCAGTCAAATGACCCAGCTTCAAGGGAAGCCCAGAGACAGTGTAAACACAAAGTTCTTTCAAGTCTTATACCCCAGGCTGACTCATGGAACTCGACTTAAGGTCACTGCATTCTATGAATAATGTTTCTCTCTATGAACCTGCAATAACAATTACATGTAAAAAGAAGGAGAATGAGGAGAAGAAAGAGAAGGAGGAGGAGGAGGTGGAGGGAGGAGAAGAAAGATAAGGATGAAGATGAGGAATTATATGAAAAGTCTTCCTAGTAGAAAATTTCTTACAACTACAGATACATTGGTATTAATGTTGACTTATTTTTCAGAGTTTGCCAGGCAATGGGGGGTACCACTGAAGATTTCTTCCCATCTATGGACCATGCCTCTCAGCCCACCACCACGGGATATATGAGTCACCTTGGAACTGTAGCTTCTGGAAAATCATTAACACGAGAGCCCAGGCATTGCCAGCAGACCTATTTGTCTTTAGCAGCAGAAGAGAATATTTGAGTCTTATCTGCAATCTAAATGCTTTCTTCCATTCACAAAAGGCACGTTGTCTACGTGCAGCTAAAGGAACAGAAGAAGCACCATGACATTTCCAACCTTTCTACTTACATTGCACAGTGCAGTGGCGTGAAGGGATTGCCGATAAATTTCCGGAAACATTTTTGCTCCAGAAGTACCTCTATGCAGTTTTCATTGCCTGCAAAGAATAAACAGATTCAGAGAGCTCCCCAGACACTCAGTTCAGCATGGTCTGGTGTTTTTTAATTTCCCATTAAGTGTTAGGTTCTAGCATATGAATTTCCCTGAATTGGCTGAATGCTGCTCTCTGTGGAATAAAATTAACAAAACACTAAAATGTTATTAACTACGCTCACAGGTGTTCTGAGATATGATGAACAAATCAAACAATGAAGGCCATATGGCCTGGTGGAGAGAGATAAAGAAGTCACCTCATTTGCAGGCAGAATAGATTCTGTGTCACCCCCAGCTCTTGACAGATGCCCTACCATCAGCATACCTCAATTTTCCCATGTTGACAATAGGGACATTTTCCTTTCGCCCACACAAACAGGCTAACTTATAGTTCCATACCCAAGTGAAGGGGGTAATGCCTTGTAGAAAACACAACAACAAGACTCTGGACATAAAACACCATGGCAGTGTTTTTAGTGGCATCTGGCCACAGCAGGCACCCAATGAGTATTTAAGTACATGAGTAAATGTAAGGCATTGTGGTGAACAGCAATGGCATGAGACTTTTAGACCCTTCTCTGCCATAGTCTTAGCCAGGGCTTCTAGGGCTGTGATAAGGCACCATGACCAAAATCAACTTGGGAAGGAAAGGGTTTGTTTCAATTTACAGCTTGTCAAAGTCCATCATCCAGGGAAGTCAGGGCAGGAACGGTATGTCAGTCAAAGGCCACGGAGAATGCTGCTTACTAGCTTATTCTTCACGGATTGCTCAGCCTGCTTTCTTACAGTATCTGGGACCACCAGCCCAGGGATGCCATTGCCCATAGTGAGTTGGGCCCTCCTACAGCAATTATTAATCAGGAAAATCTACCATAGGCTTGCCCACAGGCCATTTGAGTGGGGACATTTTCTCAGTTGAAGTTTTCTCTTCCCAAATGACTCTAGCTTGTGTCAAGTTGACATAAAACTAGCTGGTGCCACCCATTTTATTTGTTCCATGACCTGAGACAATTTATGTGTGATGCGTTGTGCCTCAGTTTCCTCTACATATTCAAGTTGGCCTAGGAACACTCATCTTGTCCATGTCACAAGATGATAGGGACTTTATGAAGGACCTAAGTATGCTTTGGAACGTGCTGTTCAGTTCTAGTGCAGGAAGGCATTGCTAGTTGGCTTTATCACAGATCAGTGTCCTGGAATCTCTTCTTGACTGACCTAAGGGCTAATTTAGTCAAAGTCCCACGTGGGTGGTTTGAAATAGTAAAGTACAAACAAAACCTTCCTTGTTACTAAAGAGATAAGTTGATACTGCTTTTAGAAGAACTGAGAAACATATGAAACTCGTAGCAATTGCCCAGGCTTCCATTTGCATCCAACCAATACTCGGTGGTCCAAGACATCTTAGCCTCTATATAGTCTGAATCCCCTAAAGGACCAACTTAGGACAAGACCTGCACATTCCATTCCTCAGTGGGAGGCTGGTTCTGTGCAGTTCAAAGTGGAGAGTGACATACTACTTCCAATATTTCACACTGCCCAACGAAGGGGGTTCTGGGAGCTTGGACCTCAGATCTGGAGGGAGGCGGCTCTAGAATTCTGGAGTTGTGAATTGCTTGTGTGGGAGAAGTCTGCTCTCCTGGGCTTCCGCCTGGGAGGGCTCAAGAGCAGAAAGACGGAGCCAGCTGGGTGCTGGGATTCCAGCAGTGCCACCGTGCAGTACCTAATTGTTTTATACAATGCCGGGGACTGAACCGAAGGCTTTACATGCCAGGCAAGCACTTTACAAAGAGCCACAGCCTCAGCCCACTTCAATAGTCATGAATCGGTACAATTAGCAGTCACTTCTCCTTTTTTCCCAAGTAAGTGAAAGAAGGAATTTAAACATCCCAAGATGTAAGCACAACAACAAATGTGGACTCCGAGTATTAAAAAAGAAAGACCCAAAGCTAAACTACACATCCACTGGTGTTCACTTGAGGCAGGAACTTTATTTACTGTCTATGGTGTTCTGATTTTACCTTCACGGTTTTAATACTTCATGTGATTCCTGGTTATCTGACATAGATCAGAAACTCTGATTGCAACTGCTCAAGTCCACTGGTGATTGTGATGAGGAGTCATGTGTCACAGAAAGAGGAAAGCAAACTTTTACTCAGTCAAGGCATCATGGCAGCCATGGGGTGGGGATGAGGGATCTGTTTAAAACAACCGAAGACGGACAAAAGCCACGACTGGGGTGCACAGACGCTGGAAACCACAGCATGCAGCAACATTCTCACCTCCGCTGGGGTCGCAGAGCGGTGAGGTCAGAACGTCTAGTTGACTCACTCAGCTGACATGCAACTCACCATTGTAACAAGCCCAGTGTAGCGGCGTGTAGCCCTGGTTGTCTTTGAAACAGCAGTCCTCTTCAGAAAGGGCAATCTGGAGCAGCTCACTCAGCCACGTGGCGTGGCCCCGAGCAGCCGCATAGTGCAGGGGCGTCCTCCCTCTGGAGTCTTTACAGAGGATCGACGCTTCTTGTTCCAGCAGCATTTGCACACACTCCTCATGTCCTGTCATGATCTGGCGCATCACAATAAAAACACAAACCACACCTCAGTTGGCTGGGGATGACACCATTGAGAACGGACGGACAGGCTCCCCCTGCCTGGCCTAAGAGAGGCAGATGGCTTTGCTGAGGAGGTAGGAGGCAGAACAACCCTAGCAAAATCCCTACCAGAAAAGCCCCTGAGAGGCATGAACTATCTCTCCAAACATAACAGGGAAGGTATCATGCTACTGTAGGAAATAGCAGCTTCAGAATCGAGGAGTATGTTCAATCCTGGCCGTCCACCCCTGTCAGGCATACGTCACTCTGCCCCTCTCTCTCTGACTCACTTTATTCACCCGTGATGGGCAGAGAAACAGTGACCTCACAGGTTGCTCAGTACTAAGGAGACAACACAACCACATGATACAGTGGGGATGGGGATGTATTCTGGAAATATCCGAGTGTCTGTACACAAAGCTAGAAAGCGTAGCCTATTACCCTCTTGGGCTAGCAGCCTGTCAATTCTAAACTAACGTGCACAGGCTGCTTCCCTGCTGGGTTCCGTGGGGGTCGCGACACTGTGGCAAGTGTTTGTGTGTCTACGCAGCAAAGGCACAAGGAAAGCTCTACATGAAAGGGGGCTCTTCAGTGCCACTGTAACTGTATGAGATCCCTGCTGGACGCGCAGTCTGTCGCTGATAGGCACAGGTATGTAAAGTTTCCAGGCCTGCTGTGTGGCCCAGAAGAAGTGCCGAGAAATAAGAACTGTGATTGTGTCAATAACGGTGGGAATGATTTTTGTCACTTATTAAGGTGTTTCCACCACCTCCACAATTTCATGATCTTCACCTCTGTCCACTTAGCTTATTTTTAGCCTGCAAAAAAAACCCCAATCCTGCAGATGTGTACAAACAAGTGGCCACAGGATACATACACGGCCTTCATTTGTCACAAAGGGCAACAGAAAGAGCATGCCTGCTCAAACCAGGTAATCAACGAATTCATCTTGGTACACAATGAAGCATGAGAAATGACCAGACAGAAAAAATAGTTAATGGCATGGAAAATGGTCCTTTATACATACTAAGAGAAAAAAGACCAAATTATGTGAGTGTGTGTATGCATATATGTGTGTATATGTGACTATGTATGAATATATGTGTGTATATGAGTATATGTGTATAAATGTATGTGTATATGTTTATCCATGTGTATATATGTATATGTGTATTTGTATGTATGTGTGTAAATGTGTGAATGTGTATATGTGTGTGTATATATATGTGTGTATGTGTATTTGTGTGTATATGTGTGAATGTATATATGTGTGTATATATGTGTGTGTGCATGTATCAAATGTGGTTATCTCCAGGAGGTATGATTACTGGTAATTGTGATTTTCTTTTTCTACACTTAAAATATGTTTTGTAAGTTTTCTGTGATATGCATTTTGTAACCAGAAAGGGGAGCCAATCCCTCCAACAGCAGGTATTCATTTGTCTATTACCACAATCTCACAAGTCTTAAAGCAGGACCTAACTATAGCTATCATTATGGCATCATTGTAAAGTTCTCTAATTTCATTTTGACTGTGATGCTAAC
Organism: Peromyscus eremicus; assembly: GCF_949786415.1. Lineage (NCBI taxonomy): Eukaryota > Metazoa > Chordata > Mammalia > Rodentia > Cricetidae > Peromyscus > Peromyscus eremicus. The sequence continues at coordinate 55,346,187 of NC_081429.1, read as the reverse complement.
TGACTATATTATGAAACAAATCTTCTCCCCTAAAGCTCACGTAGAGAAGACTAAAGTAGGTCCATTGAAAATGCACTTGACTGAAGCTGAAGATGATGTACACACCCCTCTATGTAAGGCTGTGCACCCCACGATGTCAACGGCGTCTACATTTGCATCCTTCTCTAGTAACAGTGAGACGGCATCGATGTGTCCGTATGCTACTGCAAGCATCAGTGGGGTTCTAGGGAGAGAGAGAAGAGATTAAAAACGACTTCCAGTGAGGACAGCTCTCTCTACTCTTAATAATTGCCCAGTAGTTCCTGTGTATCTAATTTGCTACTCTATGCCATGTAGAACAAGAGATCAGTTTCTGTTCTAAGGGCCCCATGGAATGGTGACCTAACACACAGGCGCAGGGCAAGGCAGGGGACGGTCTCATCTCAAGCAGTCACACTAATTCTACCATTTTCAAAACTGTGTGGCAATCACTAGGTGCCAACTGGCTGGGGCGAGTGCGCATACAGAGGAGCCTCTTGCTCCTGTCACAGTAACCAATGGTTAAGTCTGCTCAGGATTTACCTCCATGGGCAGCGCAGCCTTGCTTTGGAAATAAGTCTGGCCAGTGTAGAAGAAAGACGGGGCCTGCTCTGACTGTTACTCAAGCTCACTTCCTTTCTGTCTGCACTTCCTGTCTGTAAGAGGAGCCTGGGTGAAGAACAGGCCAACAGACAGAAAAACAGATGAGGAGAGGACACAAACTGAGGGAATTTTTTTTTTCACAACAGAGACAGACCCTTGAGGTCTGCCTTTTTGTCGTTATTAATTAAAAAGTGGGAAAGTGGTCACTTTATAAATCAAAGATGGGAAGAAATAGGAAATATTAAAAGCCAGGAAGCGTGTCTACAGCTGGGATAAAAAGGTGCTTGCTGTCGTTAAGGTGTGCACACACACACGGAGGACTTCACTTAAACACATGCTCTGGTGGCGATGCCTCACTGTTCTAGGCTCCTTGCCTATGAGTTCCACAGAGAGGTACTCCTATCCTAAATTCAGCAGTCAGCCTTCTTCACGGCTCAGCAAACCAACCCATCACAACAGCAGAAGGGCCAACACGAAAACTTACTGTCCCTTGCCATCTTTCACATCAACCACTTCCGGGTTGTCTGCTATTTCGAGTAGTAGTCGTAAACACAGCGTGTGACCGTTAACAACTGAAAAAGAAAACAGTGGACACTCTTTTAACAAACCAACGCTGTGGGTATCTCTCCCAGGCGAAACTGATGTGGACTTCAAGTCGGCGATTTCCCACTGCTGCTAACAAGCTGTCCCAGTTTCCGGTTCAAGACAGCCCGGGCGGCGCGGCTCAGTGAACCTGTATACCCCGTTTCTTGTCGGCATACCTGGATCTTCACCTTCCTCTTCTGTTTCCAGAGTCAGGGAGTTTTTCCTATCTCCTTGTATAGGACTGATAAGTATCCCACACGCCAGTCCCACTGAGAGACACTCCACTGTCATACAACCATCCTGTGTCAAGCCCATCATCACCAGCCCTTTTTAAAGAGAAGAGAGCAGGGATAGGAAGGATCGAGAAGAGAGAGAAAGAGGGGAGGGGGGCGGAGAACAGAATGGTTCCCGCTCTTCTGGATCAGTGAACTCTAAGTTCGATATTCGAGCAACAGTTATCACTGATGAGTAGTGGCTGAATGTAAACTGCCAAGCCGGGATAGGAAGCCCAGCCCCGTGTTCCCTCCTCACTGATGCTGACATCTTAGGAATGCTGCAGCAGGTGACAGCAGCTACTCTCTCCCTTCCTCTCCCCTCCTTGCCCTGCTGATGCTGAGTGAGGAGGAGTCAGAGGCCCCTAGTTAGGGCTGCTGGCCCTTACCTGCCCCAGCTACTCCGCAGCGGACAGAACATGGAGCATAACCCCAATGCCATACACAGTTGGGGAAGGATGTGCCCATGTGCATAACTGAAGATGCTCCTTTAGAAGAAGGGGGTGCCTACCTGAGTGTGAGCGATGCTGGGAAGCAAACCTCATGGGATGATAAACCCTCCTCTAGAATAAGGCATTTCTCTGGTGTATTGAATGGAACCTTTGAAAAGCCTTACAGCTATCATGGAATTCCACTTGGGGAATAAGATGAAGATGAATATCCTTAGCATTGCAGACATGGCTTACTCTCTGAACAATAAGAACACCACAAAGGACATTGAACTTTCCTTGCTCCGGATGTGGCGAGAGAAGGGAATAAATGTAGTTATGCTGGGTTGATAAAGGCCCCTCCTGGAGCTGTTTTACAGGCATTTTTATTGCTTTCCAGTCAAGAGAGAATGATAACTTGATTTCCACACAGTTCTGGAGCAACACGTATTAGAATTAGCTCACATTCATCAACAGCATTCAAACAAACGACAGGAACAATGCCCACGGTTGTAAGCCAAAGCCTTCAGTTTGTTCTCAGCATCCATCTATCTATCTATCTATCTATCTATCTATCTATCTATCTATCTATCTACATACATATATATGTATATATATACACACACACGTGTAATATATATATGTATGTGTATAATATATATGTATATATATGTGTGTGATATATATGTATATACATTATATATATGTAGAAAATAGTATGGATTAGATTTCCAGGTAACATTTTTTTGCTGCTGCTGCTGTTGTTCTTAGAATTATACAAAAGCGTGTTACCTTGTTGAAATTTGCAGGGCGTTTAATGCATGTCTAAAAGGAAAGATTGGCATATGACTGACCACTAAATCCCCTCAGCAATGGGTGCAGGTGGTGGGAACAACAGATCTCGGCTTTTCTTTCTGTATCAATTTGATATTCTTCAATGCCCAGAATCACTCCAAGGCTATTTTGTTTTTGACTAAAGATAAGAATCTCTCCGTTCATATTGCTCACCTAGTGTGTCATGTGGCAGAATCATCTACAGTGGGCTTCTGCGTCCTCACTGTAGCTGTCTGAGCTTAACTCAGAGCCCTCAGGAAAATTTCAGTCCCCCTTAGAGTAACAAGCCTCAGTTCTCCCTGGGTTCACACACACTATATTCTCCTCAAATCGTCTTCTGGCAAAGACATTAGCATCTTAGCTGTGGCCTGCCATCTCCGGCCCTGTTACACCGCCTCAGCCTCTCCCAGCTATGAATGACAGCCATTATTCACGCTGCTCCAAGATCACAACTGTCACTGTGTTTATCTGTGCTAAACAACCCTCCAATGTTCATTCTGGCTGGCCCTCTTCACAGTTACTCCGAGGGTCTCAAACAAAGGAACTGGCCTCTCACGTGAACTGAAAAAAATTTTTTTTGGCTAAGTGGATTCCCGAATCTCGGGCTGAAGCTCCGGCACAGCAGACATTTTGTGCAGAATGACAACCTGTCTTTTTAATAAATGGCTCAAGGGAAAGCCAGAGTGAGTCTTCTTGACCACTAGGGGGAACCCTTGGACCACACCTACATCACAGTGGCAAATGGGTGAGGCTGGTCATCATTATTCACCTGTTTTAAGGGTAGTCTTCCACAGTCAAAGCGGGCCGTTGCCAATTGCTAGGAATTACATGGTAACAAAGCAGATGCCTGGCTACGCTAGGCAACACGTCTTTTAAGAAAGCAAATTTGATTTTGACAATATTACCAAGGAATGCCTAAGAGACAAAAATACTAGTGGGATACAAAAATTATAACTGGCTATCCCAGCCATCACTGGCCTTTTCCCAGCAATAACTGTTTCCAGATAATCAGGCGACAGGGAGGCTTTCTCTGTATCTGGATTGTGTCTGTTCAGTGGCTTGGTTGTTAAGGGATATTGACAGACATACACTTTTTTTAAAAATTACATTCGTATTTATTTTGTTGTGTGTCTGTCAAGGTATGCATGTAGGGATCCAAGGACAACTTGCAGGAGGTGGCTCTCTCTTCTGACATGTGGACCCCAGTGGTCAAATTCAGGCCATGGGGCTTGGCAGTAAGAACAATACTACTGAGCTCTCTCACTAGCTCTGAAAAAAATATACCTACCTGTCTAGCATTCCTAGAAAACTTCCAAGTAATGAGAACTATACACATCTTTTGAAAATGTGTCTTGATTCCTTCACTTCCTCAATAAGACCATATTCATTTCTTTCTTTAAAAGATGTTACACACTGCCCTTCAAAGGCTAACACCACGGCATCGCCTCAACTAAAAGGTACTTAGGCGTTAGCTGGGCCACCACAGAATTGCCTTCACATCTGCGCACATCTGGAGGTGTCCCAAGACATTCTGGGAAAGTCACATCACTTCCTGACTGACACGCACAGGGACTTGTTTCTGCTTTGATATCAGATGCATCAGAAGGCAGAGCGAAGGCTAAGTGAAGAAGCATGTAGGCTGATAGAGTGATGTGTTTATTAGCTCACAGTCTGCGACCCCCTGATGAAGCAGTCCTATAACATCATTAAAGCTTTCAACGGCTTTAGGATTCTGATGTGGCTTGTTCCGTCTAACTGACTCTAAAGATCACAGTGTAACTTGCCCCTTGCTCAGAAGTTTTGGTGTGGCCTTTGGTCAAGGGCTCTTATGCTCTTTCTTTGGGAAGACCAGAAAGCACCAATTATGTCTCAGGAGAAAGCAGATCAAAAGCATTTTGGAAGCATTCAGGTATACATGGTGTAGAAATAAAACTGATGTTAAAAATCAGGATGGAAGATGCTATCCTTTGCGGGAGATCGGGGGTGGGGGTGGGGGGAGTGAGCCCAGGGCCTGGTGCATGCTGGGCACATGTTTTCCCTCTGAGCTACAGCCCCAGCTAAGCATCCTTTTAAAAACTTTTAAAATTCGTATTAATTTATTTATTGGGGTGGCATGTGCTCTGTGCATTTGGATAACAGAGGACAACTTGCAGAAGTCCATTCTTCTCCCTCAGGCGACAATGGGTCCCAAGGACTGAACTCAGGTCACTCAGGCCTGGTGGCAAGCACCGTTATCTGCTGAGGCACCTCACCTGTTTTACCCTTTTATTTACACCTACGCATACACTGCGAAACTCGGGAATAAACTAGACCTTGAGGAGACCTACCTGAGGCATGAAGTGGAGTTCTTTTGGTGACATTGTCTTTCACAAAGATGGACGCGCCCTGGTTAACAAGAGCTTCCACACATTCTGTGTGGCCCTTGAAAGCAGCTAGGTACAACGCCGTCCGGCCTTTCTCGTCCCTCATATCCAGGTCCACTAGTGACTGGAGAAGGACCTCCAAGGCTTGGTGGTGCCCATTGTAAGCCTGCGAAGAAGAAAGCCACAAATAATCCCATGGCAGCCACCTGAGGGGCTGAGCTTCCAGAGTTGCTGACTCCTGCGTGGAGATGCCTAGTCCTATTGCAACTTGATATGCCATGTTTGGTTGATGTCCCTAGGAGGCCTGCCCTTTTCTGAAGGGAAATGGGGGGAGGGGAGGGCGTGTGGGGAAGAGGAGATGGGGTGGACTGAGAGGAGAGGAGAGGAGAGAGGGAGAAATGCGGTCAGGATGTAATATATGAGAGAAGAATGAATGAATGAATAGACAAAGAAAGAAAATAGCCCATTGGAGCACCACTTGGGATGGACTCTAAAGCCAGTAAACAGAAGTTAGACTGAAGCACTAATTCACGAACCTCTGGTTTCATAGAAATGCCTTTTTCCTCCATTGTCAACTAGTTTGCTCAAAGGCATCACATCCATCAGTGCTTGTTTATTAGATCTAACAATGTAATAATCTAACAAAGACAAATGGCTGTGTGAATTATACGTTCATCTACCAGTAGAGCCCTACACGTATCAGTGGGCAAGGAGAACATTTCCAGGATCTTTTCTGTTAATAAAGCTAGCGGGGGAAATTACTGGAAACATTAAGGACTCTGTAATCCAATCCAGGCACACAAACTGTCCCTCACAGCCCACCACGTGTGATTGCTAAGCACGAGCGTGTAGGCGAGTTTCTTAACTGTACTTAGGAGTTTTGTTTCCTCGTCTATAAACTGAGAGCAATAAAAGCTGCCTCCTGGGACTGCCGCAGAGATGAAGAGAGACGCTGCACCAGCTTCGCCTGAGATGATAATGATAATATAATGAAGCCACAGAAACAATGAGGGAAACACAGGACCTGGGTCAGGGCCAAGTTCAGATCTATTATGAGGTCCTAGGCTGTATACTATTAAAAACAGGCCAGAAAGTCAGAGGCTTTTAATTCCGTCTGTAAAGGGAAATATATTACTCCCCACCCTCACAGTAGATAAGCAAAGGATCCTGAAAATAAAAGAGAGAAAGGGGTGGGCTACCTGGGGTTCAGAGGGCCAGAGGGACAAGGAAGGAACAGGAAAGGTCTGTCCCGGGGTCTTTAGACATCAGAGACCCTCTCTTCTGTCACTGGCATTTTTTTCACTGTATGATACCCCTCAAGGTACCATGTATGTGCAAAAGACGGCGCATAAAGGATTAATTTCCTTAATTTAAAAAGAACTTTCGGAAACCAGGAAAGTGTTCAAAGGACCTGAAAAAGCCACTCACAGAGGGAAAAACGTAAAATGCCAACAGACATATGAAAATCTATGTAAAATTTTATAGTGGTATTTAATAACCTAGACGATGAATGAAGGGTCTGCCATACCCAATATCATTAAGATTGGGGAGGAGGGGGAGCGATTTTAGACACCCTGGTGGGTGTGTAGGTTGCTATGACTCTTGTGGAGGGTGATATGACAGTATCCAAAAGAGGCTTTTAGAAACTAAGTTGCAGGCGATATATTTAGCATGGCCTCGTTTATATAAAAAGAAGATGTATGTGTGCATATTTATATTTATATGTACTTCTATAGTCACAAGAAAAATTCAGGATACCAAAGAAGCCAATAATGGTGGTTATTTCCAGAACTAACAGGTATTGTTAAGTGTATGTGCTTAATTTAACATCTTCCTAAAAATAACTTAAATGATTTTTGCCCTGAGTATAGATTAACAACAATAACAAAAAACTAAGTTGAAAAAATCCATAAGAATTAAGAGTACTGATATGTTAAAAACAAATTATCTCATTTCATTATTTTTGTTGATTTCGATAATTTGCACATATTAGAAGTGTATCCTATATGTAACATGTGATATAAATCATATGGTAACGAATTCCTATTAATATCCCTTTCCAAACTTCTCCCTCGATTTCTAAGCACACGGGTCCGACCTCTCCTTGGTATCTGCACCTGAATGTCTAAGCGCCGCACACTGAATCCTGGATTCCCTTCCCGGAACCTGCTCTGATGGCAGCCTTGCCTTCTCAACAAAAGGCAGTTTGACTCTCAGGTGCACCCTTAGGTCATCTGTATTTCTCTAACTCTTAAGCCCGGGATTGCGGCCCTGAACAAACATCTGGGACAGTGGTGCGGTGGACCGTGACAAAGAGCGCCCTCTATGCCTTGCCCTGTTCCGGGTGGGTCACTTCAGCCCAGAGGAAGGTGCTTCCTGGCTAACTCACACAGAGGCATCTCTATGTTCTCAGGAATGCCCTGAGAACCCTGCACCTCCGTTCACGTCCACAGAGGGGCTGTGGAAGCAGTGGCAGCCCTCCACGCCACTCGTGGGACACTGTCGCCACGTCTCATCTGACGCACTGCCGCACTGCACACTCCCACCATACTGTTTGACCAGAATTCCAGCCAAAGTATCCCCTCCGTCCCTGGCCCTTCGTGATCTACGGTGGGCACCAGCACCAGATGAAACCTTTCTACGTCAAGCCAGATGCCGTGCCACTCCTTGCTGCAAACTCAGCGTCGAGCTTCTTCTCTTGATGGCAGCGAAATCCAAAACCTGCCCTGACCAACCAGGCCTGGGCTCCGGCCTTCCCCAGCATCCTTAGCATGTCCTGGGGTGCCCGCCCACACTGCCCTCTAAGGTTAAGCGCATGAATCTCCTCCTCTGGCCATTATGCCTGCACTTTCTGTTCCTTGTCTGGAAATGTTTATCCAGACAGCCCCCGACCGTCCTGGTACATCTATGCTAATGCACCTTACCAGTGAAGTAAGCCCCCAGTACGTGTCAAAGTTCAGCCCGCTTACTTCTTTGTTGTCGAAGTACTCATGGCTACCAAATACTAATCGTGCATTTGTTGATTTGCTTTTGGTAATAGCAACGATCTGCTGAGGACTTTCTATGCGCTGGGTGCCATGCTAAGCACTCCACATCTCGTTTATGGTCTGTAAATGTCCTTTTTTTTTTTTTTTTTTTTTTTAAAGATTTATTTATTTATTATATATAGTATTCTGCCAGCATATATCCCTGCCTGCCAGAAGAGGGCACCAGATCTCATTACAGATGGTTGTGAGCCACCATGTGGATGCTGGGAATTGAACTCAGGACCCCTGGAAAGGCAGTCAATACTCTTAACCTCTGAGCCATCTCTCCAGCCCCAAATGTCCTTTTTTTTTTTTTTTTGAGACAGGACCTTGTTATATAGCCTAGTCTGGCTTCAAACCCTTAGTCCTCCTGCTTAGCGTCTCGTGTGCTGGGATGGTCACCAACACATATATAGGCATATGTCACCATACTTATTGTAAACACCTGTATTCACAGGTTAAAAAGTCACAGAACTTTTCCTTTGGAAATTCCATTTGATTGACATGAAGGCTAAATATTTTTGTGTTTGCCTGTACTGGAATAGGGTGGAATAACAAATGCTGAATGAAAACCTAAATTCCTTCTATAGAAAGCTCCATGTAAATGGAAAATGTCTTGAACATAGCCATGGAGCAAGAAGGTACGCTCTGGGGACAAAGTTCTAGACTATTGTGCCTTTACTCTCCACTACTTCCTCTCTAGAGACAGGAAAACCAAACTTCCTGTGTCAAGAGCTGTAACTGCTCAGGACAGGAAGTCTGTATCGTAACCTGAATTCTGAAGTAACCACGAGCTGGCTGCACACTCAGTGGAATGCACCACCTCACCGAGCTTTAGAAGCTCTTGTTATCCTCACCTTACCAGGGAGCGCCCAGAGGGGCAGAGTTACCTACTTATGCTAAGGGTTATGCAGCCTTGGGTGGAAGAACCAGGTTTCAGGTAAGACAGGCTGACCCAGGAACCCCTTGGAGAGAAAAAATGGAAATTCAATATGGCAGTTTAGATGTATGTTCCTTGGCCTCTTATGGGGAGCTTCAAATATCCACAAAGAGGAGAAAGCGGTAAAATGTCTCCCATATATCCTATATCAGCTTCAGCCATTACCAACTCAGGACCATCTAACCTTAAGCTAAGGGCCTATTTCTAGTGATAGGAATATTCAGGTAGGACTGTAAACCAGATTTTCAGACTTTATTCTCTTCGTGACTTTCCAAACCATGGCCTCCCACTTTATGGTAAGTGGTAGTTATTGGTTCGGCTTACTGAGAAATCACGACTCCACGCTGAAGGGACCTGGGCCCAGTAGACAGCAGAGGGTTCTACATATTATTTCCAAATCTGGCCCCTTCTCCATGATAACGAGACTAGTAAATGATAGGAATTCCAGCCACGCCACCAGGATCGCGCATGCCCGGGCCAGACACTTAGTCATTTCCAGGTCATACATCCTGCGTAATCCATGCGCTGAGTGGTCACGTAAATTGCGCTCAGTGCGACCATGTGACCTATGTGCATGTGTGGAGTAGCCACGTGAGCCCATGTGTGTATGCACAGGGGTAGTCCTTAAAAGGCGGATCCCATGTACACCCCCTCCATCTTCTCACTTGTCTTTCAGCAGGCCTGATCACACCCTGTCCTTTCCTCTTCCTAATAAAACTCTTGATAGTGGGTTTTTGTTGTGATTCGTGACTTTTCCTCGCAAGAGCGCCGTACAAAACCAACAGTAAACACTTTCATTTCTGTTCACTGAACTTAGCCTAGGAGAACTTACGATGTGTGTAGATACACAAAGGACAGAGGCCGGCACACTTAGGTTTAATAAAGAGAAGACACACAGGGGAAGAAGAAACACAGGCAGGAGGCAGGGAGCATTTCTACAACAGCAGCCGTAAGGAGGTACTTAGCCCCTGCACTTTCTCTTTTAATCCCCACAATTAAAAAAAACAAACAAACCAAAATCCATGTGTTGTTTTCAGGTTAAAACAGCTTAGGATAAAACACAACACAATCAGTGCTACTAATTACAGCTTTGCAGCTCCAGCCTGGATGATTTTGTGGACTGGGCACGTGAAAATGCTTAGATGGATCAAAAGCCAGATTTACCTACAGGACGGATTCTCCTGTTTCCTCCATCTGTTTGCAGCTTCTTTTTTTTTCCCCCTTAATTTTTTTCTCATACACTATATTTCAAGCATGTTTTTCCATTCCCCTAAACGCCTCCCTGAGCCTCGCACCTACCTCCCACACAACCTCATTTTCTTCTTCTCTCTCAAAACCAAAAATAAAATGAAAATAAAAACAAACCAGTAAGACATAAGAAATGCCAAAACAAAAAGCCCACAACACCACCATCACCACCACAACCACGTGGTGTTCACTTTGCGCTGGCCGCCTTCTCCTGGGCAGGGACCTGGCCTGTTCAGGAGTGTGGTTGATATACCCAGTGAGACTCTGTCGGAGAAAATGGATTTTCCCTTTGCCACCAGGTAACTGTTGCAAATAGTTTCTTGTGGGGGATGAATTTTACTATGCTAAGATGTCACTGAGAGTAGCAGACTTTAATATTACTTAAATTATTAATTTAAACTAGATCAAGAAATATCTCATTAGGCAACTTAAATGCCCCATTCGTGAAACTATGGGCAGACAAGGAGAGGGGATTTGGGAGCCCAGCACATTTCGGAGACACCACAAGTCCATCTGGAAATCTCAACAGCTGGAGCCTCCCATTTGCATAACCTCATTTCTTGATTTAAATTTTTCAAGTGGAAGAAATGAATATGAGATTCTCTGAGCTGATAACCCTGGAGATCTGAATCATTCAGGCAGGAAATAGTACCTCAAAGCAGGTCAGGTCTCTCTATGGGTCAAGGTTTAGGGGCATCTGTTTCAATTTCCCTGCTAGAATTCTTTCACCTAAGAACAACAGGCCTTGGGTTTTATCGAGTTAACAGCTCCAGTAAAGCCTGGAGAGGGTGATGAGCCTATTTATAGGTGTCTTGCAGTAAATAACTTTAAGTGATAGCTTGTTAAGGGAAGAATGAAATAGTTCTAGAACAGGTCCATCGGGATCATTCTGGTCAAAGTCACCCCCATCGTTTCTGGCTGTGGCTTCTGTTCCTTTGTAAGTTTGTGACCTTTGAGACAGAAGTCATACCATCTTCCTCATCTCCTCAGATCGGAGCAAGTGGTTTCTATTTTGCTCAGAGTCAGTCAGAGTTGTTAGCACGGACTGGGAGGTTCTGTGAGATGTCGTGGCGGTTGTCCCCCCACTCTCTCCCTCCCCACTCTGACCCCTCCTTGGTGGTCACACTGTTGTTCCGTGACATGCCATGCATTCTCCAATGCCAGGATTTTACACTTGTGCCTCAGGCCCACTGTGCGAACGTGGCATTCTCCGCTCCGTCACACAGCACCCTGTCTGTCACCTCCATCCTCCAGCACACGGATTCCAGTTCATCTTCTCCTGTGGCACTTATTACCATCTGGCGTGCTATTGCTCGCCTGATGTCTCTCCAGTACGGGAAGCTCTACAAGGCTTCACTCCTTCCCTGGGACAGCTATCTCCTCCTAGAAAAGTGACGGGCGCTATTCCCAGCCAGTGTGTGTCTCACGGAAGAGAGAGACTCGTGGTGATAACCGTGAGGACGAAGTTGGCTGTTGACACACAGATGCCACCAGGTGCTCTTCTGATTGCGTTACCCGGATTAGCTCATGCCCTTCCCACCGGGGCACCAATATTCCTTTCTTCTGATGGATGGGGAGACAGACACAAGACGTTAGGTACTTGGCCAACATCACACAAACTGACCAACTCAAAAGGGTCTTCAGAGCCTTAACTGCTTCGACCCCTTTCCTTCACAGCGGAAGACAACATGTTCAGATGCGTCACTGATGTGATGTGGCATCTAGGACGCCTCTGCTCACCTTCTCTGGCCTCTGCCAGCCACAGCACGACCAAAGCCCAGTCTTTGCACGGTGTTACCACCATGCCACCCTCTTCTATGTGAGTGGAGACCCAGAGAGCTCAGAAGTGCGCCTCGCACACAGTAAACACAAAGCAAATCATTTTGGGGGGAAAAATGAGGACAGAACTTTTGGAAGCCTGGACCTCTCTTCCCAGCAGCAATGCAATCAGCTCCATGTTCAAAGGGCACGAGGATCCTGCTCTAAAAACCCATACGGCCTCACTAAAGGCACCTGGGGAGCCTTGCTCAGGTACAGCTGACAGGCGTTTTCAAGGGCAACCTGTTCCTAGAGCCAACTGCTCTGAAGCTTTGACCATACGAACATCCCACTGCCCACCCACCTTCTCCATCTAAGTCTTCCTCCTGGAACAAAGATGGACGGCTGATTTCACAGCATTCAAAATGTAGCTGTGCGTGTGGGTGTGTGAGAGGCTATGAGTGGGCCTCTCCAGGTGCACTAACAAGTCTCTCTCCTGTGGGGAGACAGGCAGTGGAGGGTGACTGGCCCTAGACACCTCCAACCCTTTGTCAAGGTCTTGTCACCTCTCACCTTGCAGGAATGCCCACCTGTGCCTATTAATACAACATTCTTCTCCCTAAATGGTCATGAGAATAACAGTGAAGAAGTGTTTGTGCATCATACAGGTAAAATTTACCAGTTAAAAGTAGACCTGGCCCCTTTCCATTCTCCTTGAATCCTGTCCCACTGTATTTACTAAACAAAGGCATGTCTAAGTACCATCTTGACCTCTATGACCAGAGCATGCCTGAGTGTTCAGTCTTTAGCAACACTGTGGGCAGGCAAGCTGGCTGTGGCTGGGCATGACTGCCAGGCAGTAGGGCTCTTTCAAACAGGGGCTAATCACTGAGGGTGAACCAGATACCATCCGGAGCAGAGATACCGGAGTGGAAGAGCCTCCAGGAAGAGTTTTGGAGTCAACACTCCCCGCTTTGATTACCAGGAGGCAGGGAGGAAGTTTTGCTAGTGAGAACTCTGTCCGGCCCGCCCAGACCTCTCCAGCATGAGAACGAGCCCGGGAACCTCCTCTGAGGACAGCCGCAAACCAGGAAGAATGATAGAGTTGCTGTTCTAAACCTGCTCCTTTTCTCACACAGTTTTGTTTAAAACTCACACAGGTTTTAATTGTGACATTTGAAAATGTGACATTTGATTATTCATAGATTTAACATTTGCATATTACTTTCCATAATCAGATCTCTTCAGATGAAATGTTTCCTTTATATTAAAAAAATGATTAAAGCTTATGGTGATCATTTATTACTCCTTCCATGGTAGTGACTTTATGTAGGCTTCATTTTTTTATTTGTCCCCATTCTACAGATGAGGACACTGAGGACAAGGTAGGTGACTGTATCTAAGGTGAAGCTGGTGATGCAGTCCCTCTTGGTGGCACATGCTTTAACTCTCGCTGTTTTCATTAGCATGGATCACGGCCTTTCTGGGCTACATCTCAAGAGCAGGCACAGTTTCTGGAACTTGTTCTTTGTGAGACAAGCAGGGGAAGCTGCCCACGGCAGTTTGCTTACCGCTAAGTGGAGTGGACTCTTGGGAGCGACGCAATCTGATTCTTCAAAACCAGTGTTGGTTCTTTCCAAGAGCTGTCGAGACAAAGAGATAATAAATAAATGCGAGAGTCACTAAGGAATCGTGGTTTCTGGTTACTAGCATGGACAAGTGAGAAGGAAGCTTCAAAAGTTAAGGCATTTTACAGTGTACCAGCAGACGAAGTCCAGAGATCAAGTACCACCAGCTCCATCTGACCTGCAAACCAAGTGTTCAAGTTTCCAGTTCAACTTGGCATTTGCCAGCTACTCAAAAGAGATGTTTGTACATGAAAAGATGCTTCTTTGTCAATTCAGAAAAAAAAAATCATGTATAGTCCATCCATTTCACTGAGAGAATCCATAATAATGAAAAATGATAGCTAGTGTTTATTCCATTATCAAACACACGCTGACTGAAAATACTGTTGGAAAAGACAGGCGAGTCTCCTTATTGTCACGAAGCTTACAGTTTAGAAAAAGAAATCAAACACAGATAAATAAATATACAAACTCAGAAGCATTTGAAGTGCCGTGTGCCGTCATGAACATAAAACATGGTACATGGTGGTGGAACATGAGGCTGAGGGTTAACCTGGACCCATGGCAAGGGAAGGCCTCTCCAAGGTGACATTTAGAGTCTTAAATAATGAGACTTAAGAGAGGTAACATTGTAACAAGAGACGACTGGGAGAAGGGTCAATGAAATGCGAAGTGGCAACATGCTGAATTAAAATCTTGTGGTGCTGGGGAGTGAGTGGACGATGGCATGCTCATGGACTACTGTTAAACCTTTTTGTCTGCTCATCATAGGAATTCATCCCCCGATAAATAATTAGATGAGTGTAGCACGAGGCATGCATGGAGAAATACATTCATATAATAAACATTTAGTGAGTGATTATTGTGTACAATGATTATGTTGTACAACTGAAGATGCAATAGTAAAATAAAGTCGGCTTTCTCAAGGAGGAGGATATACAATGAAAAGTTAGAGTTCATTATATACTACAAGGTGTTGTGAAAAATGAAGCAGAGGAGGGGTCTAGAGGGCAATCCTCTGCAACTTTACATAGAGTGACGGGCCCGGCATCACTGAGTAGATGACCAAGCCTAATCTGGAGCAGAGGAGACAGCCTTGTGGCTATCTGGGCATTCCAAGGAGAATGGTCAGCAACCAGCAAGTTCCTCAGGGACAGGTGTTCCCAAGATCACCAAGGAGGCCAGAGCAATGTCGTGGGGAGATGAGAAGGCAGAGGAGGAATTGGGTGGGGAGAGAATGCTCGAAAGATCCTTGTGGGTTGTGGTCAAGATTCTGCCTTTGATCCAAGATGTGGTGGAAGCTCACTAATGTGCCTTGAGCAGAGAAGTGGCGTGGTCTAAATGTCTGATTCCAGAGTGGCAATGATGGGGGCCATGTCAGCACCCAGGAGCTGAACCTCAGCTCAGAAGAGGAACGCCGTGGCATGGACCAGCAGGGAGCAGCTGAGACAGAAACAGCTGGACTGGGCAACTGGAGACACAGAATCAACCAAATTTGATTAAACAGGAACAGAACAAAAGAGTCACACAAGGAGGACTCCGGTTTGTAGCCTGGGCTACAACATGAGTTCGACACCAGACTGGGCAAGTTCGTGAGACACTGTCTAAAAACAGAAACTAAGGAGAGCCGGGGTACAGCTGGGTGGAAGACTGCTTGTTTAGTATGCACGGGGCCCCACAGGGGACAGACTCAGACAGACAAGAGAGACAGAGACGGAAAGAAGGACGGAGATACCATGAACTGAGCAGAATGTATAAGGAGAGACAAAGGGTAGGCTTGCCGTTCTGACCAGATGTTCCTCTCTGTCTTGCCTTCAAATTCTTTCTCATACACAGATGCATACAAAGGACACGCCCATCCAACATCCAGAGCCAGGATGGGTGTGTGGTGAACACAGTTGTCATCAGTGTCCACCCAGACCCCTGGTGGGTGGGCGTGACTGCCCTGTACGGCAGGGATAGACAACCCAAAGTGACATCTTCTGGATGCTCTAGAGCACAGGTTCCAGACACGATTTAAATTCTGGCGATGAAAGGCACTAATGAAGTTCTGAAGACAGAAACGGACAGAATAAACGCCTGCCGTTCTGGTGGGGATCGCGGTTGTGGAGTTGTGTTTGCTCATCTTTCAGCTTCTCATGTACAGACCACGGAACAGTGCGGGTTCAGAAGAAAGAGGCGGCCATGCCAGGCGTCTGCTTTGGGGCCGGGTGGATCAGGCCAAAACTCTGGACGGCTCTAGAGACAGAAGTGTCCCCGCCTATCAGCAAGGATGGTGTGTCTTTGAATCCTCCACTGCAGTGGCTGCCCTGGGATTCACTCTCTCCAGGATTATGGGGAAGAGGCCACTCCCTAGCATAATGCCTCCATTCAAGCTTACTCCTGGACGTCCAGACTAGCCTCCACTTTCCTAAACATTCCCATACTCTTGTAACACCCACTAAATAAAATTGTATCTTTCAATCTTCAGCTAGGCAGCATGCTTTCATGGCCTGCAAATGAAGCCTGCACAGATGTTTACAGAAGTTTTCTATTTTTAACTTTTGGTTTTGGTGGGGGGGCGGTCAGTGTCTCACCATGCAGTCCTGGCTGGCCTGGAACTCACAGAGATCTACTGGCTTCTGCCTCTAAGTGCTGCAGTTACAGACTGTGCCGCCATACCTGGCAACAAAGGTCTGGTAACCAGAGTGACAGAGGCAGAATTACAGTAGCCAAACCCTGAAAGGCGGAAGTTCCTAAAAAGAGTATCACCCACTTCTTAACTGTCGGGTGAAACACGCATTCCAAGGCTGCCAGTGCAACAGACACTATTTTCACTTGAAAACGAAGACCAAATGGACACGATGTACTCAGAAAACACCCTAGAAACGCACAGGCTAAGATGTTCAACAAGACAACCGCAAGGAGGACTGCAGAACATTTAAGTTCCTCCTCCTGCTTCCTAGCCTTTGTGTCCCCGCAGTGACATATAATGTTACTGTGTCTCCATTAGTTTCTGTCAGGTAGATACAAACTGAAACACACACAGCAAGAGGGAACCCCCACTGAGAAATCGCCTCCATCAGATCCACCTGGGGACAGGTCTGTGGGGCATGTTTTGAAGAGTTGCTGATTGATGCAGGCGGGCCCACCCACTGGGGAGGGTAGCACCCCTAGGCAGATGGGCCTGGGCTATGTAAGAAAGGTCGCTGAAGAAGCCAGGAAAGCAAGCCAGTAAGAAGAGGTCCTCCATGGTCTCTCCTTCAGTTCCCGCCTTCAGGTTCCTGCCTTGAGTGCCTGCTTTGACTTTGATCAACGATATACTGTGAAGTGTAAAGCTGAAAGAAACCCTTTCCTCCTCCATGCTGGCTCTGGTCAGTGTTTTTTCCACAGAAGAAACAAACTATAACCAGTATGTTGCATTTGAAAACAAGTTCTTAAGTTTCCATGAAATCAAAAGAACGATGCCCTCGGATCCTCAGGTGGCACAGAATGCCTTTCCAGAGTCAATACATATGGGACAAAATGTTGTGATTAAGAGGCTTTGGTAGACTAAATAACAAGTGTAGAAATTAATAGCTCAAAGCACACAATTTTCAGTTTATAGGTAACACATTATAAATAACTACATTAGAAGTGTGAGATACTTCATTTTCGTTCCTCGTTAATATGAGAATAGAACCTGGAACTTAAACAACTTAGGATATACTAAAATAATGAACACAAATTTAACTTCAAAGTACTGATTAAAAAACCATCTCTCGTACATGACTGAAATCAAAGGAGTCGTCACTGCCCAATGGGGCCAGTAAACATCTGCTCTTTGTTTTGCAACATTATCACCTTCAAGACTTCCTGGAATTGACAGTGCACACCAGCCCCAAACCCTGTCCTAGAATGAACCCGTAACCGAAGGAACACAGAACCATTTCCCCCACATTTACAAACCCGAGGAACAGGGGCAAGAAAACAATACGCCGAGAATAGACACAGATTAGTTCTCTTCCCATGATGCTTATTTTGGAATAAGACTTTTCCACATACATAGTTTGATCATTCTACCAGAGTGCGATGCCTTATTTCACTCACTCAGCAAATATTTGCTGGAGGAAGCACCAGAACTCAATTTGTGCAGTGAGCAGATGCGGCTGCTGACCTGATAGAAAGCAGAGGCTTTCGGGGAACCCAGCGCGGTTAACGGGTAACTGAATCATTTGAGGCCGGAGTTGGGACGGGATGACACACAGACTCCATGAGAGCCCAAAGAAGGACCTGATGTACAACTACAGTCAGAGAAAATAACATCTAGCCCGAGGCCTTGACGGTAGGAGCTATAGGAGGGGAGGAAGAAAGAAAGACTGTTCAAGGCTGCAGGAGTACAGGGAACAGGCCATGCACGTGGAGACCAGGGGACGACCTTGGGTGTCAGGCCACGCCTTCACCTTGTCTCAGACAGAGTCCATCTGTTGCTTGCTGCTGCACATGCCTGGCTGGCTGGTGAGCTGGTGGTGGTTCTCCTGTCTCCAGCCCCCATCACGCTCCTGGGATTACAGCTATGTGCAGTCTGACTTTTATACGGGTTCTGGGGCTTCAAATTCAGGCCTGCATGCTTGGGAGCCATCTCCAGCTCCTAGGAGACTTTTTAGAGTATTTTAGGGCAGTAGTTTTAAACCCAGACTTCAAATATGGATAGATAGCCAGTCAATAAAGTGAACTAGGCAGGGAAGAGTCATGATTATGATAATATTCTTGGCTTTTATGATTAAAAGTCATTCTGGCTACACTGAGAACAATAACTACAGTTATGCTGGGGGTGAGGAATTCAACCCTAGAAACAGGGGGGCAATTAAGGTACTTCTACTGTGAGATTTCTAAATCATGATTTAAGTTGGAGAGAACCAATATTCTCACATTGAGGAAAAAGCAACAGAAATAAAGGAAGCAGAAGTTTCATTTGTTCCTTTGTGAATCCATTCAATAACTGTTTGCTAAACATTGTGGTAGACACTGAGATAATATCTCTTAACATAAACTCTACCCTCACAGAACTTACAGTCTAGAAGGTAGAACACACATGCTTCATTGGTAGAACATTGGAGAAAGGGGGTAGATTACAGTTGAGGATGATGTCCATTCTCCAGCTTTGGTAACAGAAGACCTGGTAAACTTCTCTTTAAGATGAGAAAGAAGAGAACAGGCAAGATCATGGGAGAGAACTACGCAGGTTATTACAGTTTGAAGAACAGCTGGGTGAGTCAACAGGATACGTTTCGTTTAATGGATGGCTGAATATAAGGCATGAGGCTCAGAATAGAGATCTTGCTTACAGCTTCCTTGTGTGAGAGATTATTCAGGAAGAACATGCAGTGAGAGAGGCCAGAAGGACTTGGACTACAACTCTGTTATACTACATGAAGATTTGTAAGTGCCAGAGTAGCCACAGCGGGGGTTAGGAGCAGACAGATGTAAGAGGAAACCAGCACAGTGAAATGATGATGATCATGATGTTGAAGGTACTGATGGTGACCAATGATGCTGAGAAGATTCCCACTGATGACAGCCAAGTTATTAAGCAGTTACTCTAAATCAAGAACCTCATTTGGGTCATCTCAATCAAGCCCAGAGTAACAACTAAGGTAACATCCTTGTGTGGGCACAGTAAGTGGCAGGTGAGGGGATAGAACCTAGGTTTAACACATTGACTTCTTTACCCTGTACCACAGTATCTTCTGATTAAGAGAAAGCTGAAATTTCTTGGTATTTCACAGAAATCTAGGATCGGGGGCAGGAAACAAGGAGAAGTCTATTTTAAGTATGAGAGCCTTTTTATGTCTCTAATATCACAATGTCTTTTAATCTGTGTGACTCTGTCTCTTAAAGAGTAATAAGTCGTCATCTTAGTTCCATGGAGACACTAACTGGGACCTGGCTCTTCTAAGCTTCCCCTTCCTTTATAGTGAAGGTTCTTCCTTCATTAAGAAGACAGTGTGGCCGGGCGGTGGTGGCGCATGCCTTTAATCCCAGCACTCGGGAGGCAGAGCCAGGCGGATCTCTGTGAGTTCGAGGCCAGCCTGGGCTACCAAGTGAGTTCCAGGAAAGGCGCAAAACTACACAGAGAAACCCTGCCTCGAAAAACCGGAAAAAAAAAAAAAAAAGAAGACAGTGTGGAACTGGTAGGAAGAAAAACAATTGGCAAGTCATTCAAAACTGGCATTTATGATCTGAATGAACTCTCCTTCCCAATTTAAGGTCTGGTGCTGAATATCCACTCCAGGGGATGGGGCAGAGATTTCAATGCAGCCCAGAGACCTCATATCACATAAACTCCTTCCTAGAGGCATACAGGGTCAGGGAGGGTCAGAGCACTTATATCATAGTTCATGATATGGCTTGTGGCTTATAATACATCTGGAAAATACAACTGCCCTACAGAGACCAACCTCAGGCTACTTCATCAAAACTAGAAATGGAACGGGCTCTTCTGAAATCTAGTTAGAGGTAAGAACACACGCAGAGCAGCAGGATTGCAGAAAGCAGTGAGCACAGAGATCCTGTAGTCAAATCAGGGCTATCACTTTATATATCTGGTATAAAGCGTATCAGTTTAACTTTCCCTTAACTATACTTCCACTTAGTGTGTTTATCAAAATGTACGGAGTCCATGCATTCATAATGAACTATACCCAAATCTAATGTCATAAATGCAATATGTACATACCCAATAAATCATCAAAGACGTCTATGGACACAATGAAACTTGTACTCATTCTAAGGATTGCTTGCCTTAGTGAAACCTTCTTATGGGCATCTTATCCCTTATCACCTCTAAAATCCTGAAGTTCATTCTTTTTTTTTTTAAATTTATTTATTTATTATTACATATACATATTCTGCCTGCATGTATACATCCAGGCCAGAAGAGGGCGCCAGATCTCATTACAGATGGTTGTGAGCCACCATGTGGTTGCTGGGAATTGAACTCAGGACCTCTGGAAGAGCAGTCAGTGCTCTTAACCTCTGAGCCATCTCTCCAGCCCTCATTCTTTTCTTAACTGACCAATCAACTACAAAGTTTCTACATAAAGAAATAACATGGCTTGAGCCTACTTACTCTTCTTTTGCTTCTTCCAACTAGCATCAGTTTACCAAGACTTTTTGGATACAGAAACGGGAAGATTGGGTGTTACAGCCACTTCCAGCTCCCACTGACATGTAAAGATAAGGCATGAGTGGAGAGAAAGGAGAGAGCATAAGCAAACAGGCTTTCCAACCATCTTGACTGGAGATTTGGTACACAGGAACAGGTGGTGGTGAGAATGCCTGGTGGATTTTATTGCTATTGTTTCTGAGGAGGGAGGCTCCGTCTGCTTCCCAGGCTGGTCCTGAGCTCATGGGTTCATGTGATCATCTGGCCTCAGCCCTGACTGCGGGGACTGCAGAATGAGCCCCCGCCCAGCTCTCAGCATTTCGTTCAGCCTGAGAAGACCGCTGTATTTGAGCTTACACAGTTTCTAGGACATTTTCTCTGAACTTGGAGGTACTTCCTCAGGACTAGAAGGCACACTCAAAGACTATCTTAATGTCTTAGATGTAAAGGCAGCAAGTGGAAAAAGTGGAGTTTGAACTTCTTACATGGAGGCACTTCCTCAGGACCAGAAGGCTCACTCAAAGACTATCCTAATGTCTTAGATGTAAAGGCAGCCAGTGGAATAAAGTGCATCTGTGATAACAAAGATCAAATATGACCTCAATGGTAAGCTGACGGGCTGGTAGGTTAGCCAAACAACAATCTCATTGAATTTTGGGAGGCACACATAAATATTGCACTTTATGTGTATAAATGGTATAAATTATCTATTTGAAAACATGGCAGTGGAAACTTTAAGGGTCCCCAGGGCCTCAGGATTAGCTAAGCTAGTTTTAAATGTTCTATTTAAGAACACAGAAAGTAAGTGTGGCTCAGACTGTAAAAACAGGAAAGGCTAGCTCGTGGGTCTGTGAGGTAACTCCTGCTCGGCTTGCTTCTGGTTACACTTTGACATCATAGCTAGTGTCCACAAACAGGGACAGGAAGGGCTAGCAAACCATAGACATGTCCTCAAGGGCCAAGACAAGGAGAGGTTTGTAGACGGATTTCTTGATCCTTTGGCAGTAAGGACCTGTCAAGTCTATGAAGGGTTAGAAGCAAGACAAGGCTCCTGGGAAGTTGGCTCCTCCATCAGAAATTCTATTTCACATCCCACTTGTTTATGCCTAGGAATGAATGCTACTTGGACAACCCCAGGAACATACCTTACCTCCTCAGCTAGGTGTGTGTGTGTGTGTGTGTGTGTGTGTGTGTGTGTGTGTTCCAGTCATGAAAGAGACTGAGTCAGGTGAAGTCTCAGACCACCCCACTGTATCAATACCACCTTTCTAGCAAATGATCCCAGGGACACAGTTAGCTTTTAGGAGATCCCAGAGACCTTTCAGTATCAGAATTGATATGACAAGTCAGGCCATGATGACATCTGTGGGCACCTGGCCACTCTGCACAAGCACAGATGCTCATCCGAGCCCCAAATAAACGCTCCCTCGTATTGCCCACATGCAGACAGGCACTGACTATCAGAATTCTGCTCACATGCCTTCACAGTCATTAGGAAAAGCTGTGTTGCTTGAAATTGTTACTAACAATGAATCGCAGAAACTCAGTGATTATAGAAAGGTATGAATCTAATGTACTTTCATTTCTCTCTCCCCTCGCTCCCCCTACCCCCAATTCCATAAATAAAGAACCATTAGCTCTCTCCACGTGTGTCAGCCGAGTGCTAGGCCACGTTAAGAGGCGATAACACAAATTAAGGAGGCGCTCCTGGCGGCTCAGCTAGATTAAGTTTCCATTTCTTCTTGGGAGCTCATTTGGAGGACTCTGCTTATCTCCTCCCTCCAGTGTGTAGCCAGTTCCTGTTGATTTCCTTGCCAATTAAAAGGCATAAGAGCCTGTAGTATGTGGGAAGAAAAGCTAATGAAACCCACAGAGAAGATAAAAGCCAATGTTAGATGCAAACTGCATGGTGTTCAAAACTATCTTGCTCTGAAAACATCCAGCCACTTTGACCCAGTAAAATCACTTCAGAGCCTACATTCTCAGAAAGATTTATGCTCAAAGCTATTCAGTAGTCATAGCATGAACTAAACTATAGACCCATGGCCAAAGCATGGCCCTCTAATAACCAAATATGATTCATTCATTTACATGCTGACCAAAAGTTTTTAGTATCATTGAAAAAAGACTGCCATAGTATTTTATGGAGAAAAATCAGTGTAAACACTGTCTAGTCCATGTAGGACACTGTATACATGTTAAAAAGTATGGAGAAAATGTGAAGGAAATCCACCAAAAGGCTAACAATGAGGAGGACAGGGGTTCAACTTCAGGAATATTTACTCCCCATTCCCACTGTCTCACACATTCTAAACTCCTACAAGGAATAAATATTGCTCTCATAAAAAATACCAGACATTTTTCTTTAAAACTTAGATTGATCAACTGGGTGACTTCTGAAGTTTCTTTAGCTGTATTTTACTAATTTATATCCAGTAAAAATGTAAAGACTTAATGTTTGATTGACTAGCATATTGATACACTAGCAATACCAACCTAGACAGTATCATTGTTGGTCAAGCTGCATTTGTTATTTTGGTGTTGTTATTGCTTTGACAAGACACCCAACAAAAGAAACTTCTAAGAGGAAGTGCTTGCTTCAGCTGAGTTTAAGAAGGGATACAGCCCCTCACGGTGGGCAGACATGGTGGCAGGAACAGGAAGAATCCTGGTCACACTATGTCAGACAGTCAGAAAGCAGAGAGATAAAAGCTGGCATTCTATTGTCTTCTCCTTTTTACGAAGTGTGCGACCCAACCCATGAAATGGTACCACTCACATTCAGAGAGGGGCTTCTCAAGTCAGCTAAACCTCCCTGGACACTTCACACACATATCCAGAAGCTTGCCCCCTATATAATTCTGTTTCCGGTAAAGTTAATGATGAATACTAACTACCAGAGAGTACGTTCTGTATTTCAGATCACAAGGGAGCCAACTATCCATACCGTGGACCACAGCCACCAGGAAATTCTAGAAACACCAGCCTGATACAAAGTGAGGGAGTGCCATAAGCGGTTACAAAGTAGTTACTGCCATAAGCGAAAACGTTCTTAGGGAACCCTTCGTACCTACTTAGGACATGCTCAGGAAGGTGTTCAAGTCCACTCTGATACGGCAATGTTTGCTGCAAGGAAACATCAGTGCAGAAGAAAATCCTAGCTATTTCCTCAGTATTTCCAGGAAGGGAACTAATGCGAACCATGTCTATTTACCTCTTAAATTTTAAGAGCATTTCAAAGATAAAGTTGCCTTTTTCTGTCAGTAATAAGTTCAATATATTGTATTCTACCCCTTGGAAAAGGCATTTGATGATATTTAATTCTTTTTCTTTGTATTCTTGTGTTACATGTATAGTGGTGGTGGTGATTGTGTGTGATTGTGTGTGTGTGTGCATACACACGCATGTGTAGGGGCAGAAGAGGAAAAACAGAAGTTGGGGCTAATTAGCCAATACACACTGATAACAAGAGTTTCGGATTTAAAACAACAGGAGTCCTGGTAGACATCAAGAGGCAACTGATGGATGCCCCACTGTTCAGAAGAACACTGGAGGTCTATCCCAGGGTTCCCCATATGTTAGGCATAAACTTACCACTGACATATGCCCCAGATGTCTAAACTTGTGCATAAGATGATCGGGAAAATTCCAGATCTTTTCAAAAGCATTAACAGGCCCACCCAAACATTCATTTGATAGTCTGATGCTAATTAAAGGCTAATTCTCTGCAAAGTTATACATTAACTTGTAAGTTCATTTCCAGCAGAGATACAAATTATCTCTGACTGGTAGGAAAGAAAACCCAGGGGTTACCTCTTGCTGTCCTGTGGGACATTAACCAGTGTGATGTGTAGTCTAATAGTCCTCTTCTATTGCTGCATTAACTGCTCTGTTTCTCAAATGGTCCTTGGGTGAGCTTTACATCTTACCCATTCTTTCACTACTTGATGAGATTTTTTTTAAGTCCTTAATAGATGTTTCTTCTCTTTGTAGGTGAGCTGTGCTCTGCATTCTTTTAAAAAGTATACTTTGGCTCCACTCATCAGCCTAACCCTAACACACATCCTCAAAACTCCTATATTCTTTTTTAAAAGATTTATTTTTTATGTATATGGACATAAATACATTTTGTAGGCATGTGTATCTGTGCAACGTGTGTGCATTGTCTGAGGTGGCCAGAAGAGGGCAGCAGATCCCCTGAGCAGTGTCAGGGTGGTTGTGAACCACCAAGTGGGTGCACAGAACCAAACCCAGGGCCTCTACAAGAGCAACAAGTAAGACAAACATGGTATGTACTCACTCATAAGTGGATTCTAGATATAAAGCAAAGAACAATCAGACTACAACCCACAGAACCAGGGAGGCTATATAGCAGAGGGGAACCCTAGGATGACTGTGGCTTATAATAAGTTTTGGTTTTACTCAATTACTGGGCAAGCCTCAATGAAACATTTCACTATTAGGAT
Organism: Peromyscus eremicus; assembly: GCF_949786415.1. NCBI lineage: Eukaryota > Metazoa > Chordata > Mammalia > Rodentia > Cricetidae > Peromyscus > Peromyscus eremicus. Next base: position 55,320,892 of record NC_081429.1, on the reverse strand, counting down.
AAGAATTTATACTGTATCAAGCTGATAATAGAAAAATAAAATTAAAAACAAAAGTAAATCTTTAAAAACATGGGAAACTTCTTTGTTATTATAAGGACAGATTTTGTTTTTCAGAATTTCTCTTGTCATATCAAATTACTGTAAAGTTTCCTGAGTGCTTAGCACTGAGTCACACACCAACTCCACAGCTGCCCATTGCACATTCCAATCTTAAAGCCTGGTCAAGAAAGGCCGCCATCCTCAGGAGGGGCCTTGAACGCACAGCAAGGCACAAGCTGAGCTCCGACCTGGTTCTGGTAGCGGAGCCTCACGTCAGCCTAGAAAGAGATACAGATTCTGCACTAGGGCATAGAAGCCATAAAAAGGAAATCCTATGCCTAAGCAAGAAAACATCAAATGTGGCTTAATTTCAGCATTTACTCACCATAAAGAGCTCCGAGAAAGAGTTCCTATGTTTGTGTTTACAGAGGGTGCTGGGTTGGAAAGATTAACTCAAAACTATTAACATTAAACATTAATGGTGGATCTTATTAAAATACCAAAAGAATCGTGAGAGGTTCTGGCGATTCCACAGCTGCACAGCTGGACCCTAACTTATCTCCCCTCCTGCTCCTGCCCCATCCTTCCTCTTCTTCACTTTTTCTTCTTTCCCACTACCTTTCCACGGAGGACACAGAGTGGGAGAAAGCTGTGCACACCGCCTTAGGACGCTTCCTCTTGGATAGTTCAGTCTCCACAATCCCCTCCTCCTCCAGGACAGTAGGGAGGTATGCCGCTACACACAGCCTTTCCACAGGAGGCTCTAACCCGCTCTGAGTCCCTGCATTTCTAACAGGAGCAGCTGTTGACCCTGGAAACTTGTATCCCTCTCTAAGTCAGACACAGTCCAGCCCAGAGTGTCTTGTTTCTCTTCACCCTCCTTCACATCTGCCTCCAGGTACCCTCAGAACAGGAAGGGGTGCAAAGGGGTCTCACGTTCGGACTGGTGTTCCTGTTTAAACTCAAGCTTGGGAACTTGTTTGCCTCAACACTCGCAGTCACTTTGATGGGCTCAATTTTCCTCAAAAATACATTTTTACACCTTTACAAACATTTTCTTTTTCACCGGGCTTTTAACCTTTTTTTTTTTTTTTTAACACATTTTATTCATTTCGGTGGGGGTGGAAGCCAGAGAGATCAAGGGAGGTAGAGGGGAGCCTGAGAAGTGGTCCTAGTCACTACAGAGGGCAGGAGAGCTGTGCATTCTGTCTCAGAGCCAAACACGAGCAGGCTGGGAATCTGGTGGGGTTGTTATCCGATTGTGACTGCACAGCTCTGTTGACGCTGTCCCTTGTCCAGCAAGCTCCTCTCCAAAGCAGAGAGACTCGCCTACTGAAGTTCTTTGAAAGTTCCTGAGAAAAGAATTAATTGTGGGATGGTGAGGAGAGACTGGTATGGGCATCTCCCAAGAATATAGGATTTAATGGGTGCTGGAGAGCTGGCTCAGTGGTTAGGAGCACAAAATCCAGAGCCTTCTCTACCCCACGCAAGCACTCTTTCACAGAGCTGCATCCCCAGGTCTTTCAATGGCCTTTTGTGCGTAACTTTTAAAATACAATATACATAATAATGGATAGTATTTAACATGGTGCCTGAACTAGTTAGTACTTGTTCCAGAAAGAATGTTTATTTGTGTTAGTGCATGAATTTAAAAGAAAAAAAGTGAAAGGATTATAAATACATCTTTACAATTTATAAAAAAAAATGATCCATAAATCATAGTAGAAACAGCCTGAGAAATCAATTAGTATTTTAATGGATATCTACTAATGTAGATATCATAAACATGGACAAACAATAATTACTTTAAAATAATTTTACTCTGTTTTTAGTATGTAGTAAATATTTTGCATGTATTAGATACTCTTTTTCAGTGTTCTTTTAGTGACTACATACAATCTCAGTAAGTCAGTGCAACATTGTGTCAATATGACCTTTCTCGCTGGTGCTGAGTCCTCTGCGGGTGGGGCTGTCAGTGTCGCTATTGAGAACCAGACAAGTGTATGCGGCTGGATCTATATGAATATTCATGTGCTCTCCTGACGATAAACTGGAAGAAGCAGGACATCAAGACTTTTGATTCATAATTGGCAAAAAGAACCTTTCTAGTTATGTTGGAAGTTTAGCATGGCTGAGGGCGGGGTGCCTGCAGACGTGCTTGCTGGGTCCATCATTTCTGTGCCGTTCACTCCCACCTCTAAGCTTGTGTTTCAGAGACGCATCAAAGCAGCCGCTCTCCAAGGAAGCTGTGACTGAACCTCAAAGAGAAAGGAAACTCCTCACTGGAGACTGCTCTGAGGCTGTTCCCAGCCGTTCTTTCATGCTGGGATGGAATACTGTACGTGTCTCCTCATTCTCTTTCTAGTAGCAAACACGTTTTAGAAGATTAATCTTAGTTTTATATAACTTTTCAAATTTTAATAGTGCTCATTCTTAAACTATGAGTTGAGTCACATTTGAGCTATAATAAAGCTTTGTCTTTCCCACTAATTTAACAAAAGTAAATTTCAGCTTGTAAGAAGGAAAAAAAATAAAACAGCCTTGAGACTGGAGCGATAGCTCCATCAATAAAGTGTTTGCTTTGCGAGCATGAACCTGTGTCCAACCTCCAGAACCCTGTAAAAAACTCTAGGCCGGCCAGGCGGTGGTGGCACACACCTTTAACCGCAGCACTCGGGAGGCAAGGGCAGGCGGATCTCTGAGTTCAAGGCCAGCCTGTTCTATAAGGCAGATGCCAGGATAGCCAGGCCTGTTACACAGAGAAACCCTGTCTGGGGGAGGGGACTACTCTAGGCTGGTGCTGTGGGCTTGTTATCCACCTCAGCAGTGGTGACGGGTCATGGAAAGGGACAGGCGCTCCCCTGGGGCTCAATGTCCAGTTATCCTAGACTCTCCAGTGAACTACAGGGAGACCGCCTCCAAAAAGGTGGACAGCACTGAGGAAAGACAACCAAGGCTGACCTCTGACCTCTGCGTGTACACAATAATGCATACAGCATATGCACCATAAACACACACATGCACACACACAAAGGTTAGCTAGCCTTTAATTTTTTTTCATAGCTATCAATGAATAACTGACTCTACGAGGCTATTAAAACTTCTTGAAATTTTATTTCTGCTTGGTAAGTAAAGTTATTAGAATTGCTATTTTAAAATTACCACCAAAGGCAATGTTTCATAGATATTACGGGACACAAGATACCACAGCATCTACCCAGCAGGACTTGAGAACGGGGCCTTCACAGCTCTCGGGATATAGGCAGAGTGGGCCAAGAATTAGCTGTTTGGGAATTAAACAGTTGGTTCATTTTTACTAAGAGCGGCACTGTAAATTAACGGAGACGGAATTTCTCCTCTAACAGGAGTACTGCAATGGTTTTAACAACAGAGCTACTGAACACTCCTGCTTTCTTGGAACTGGGGAGGACCGGCTACCTTTTCTAAAGGGCCCCTGGTTGGGGCAGGAGGGGTTTAAGGACCTGGTGATTTGTCCATAGCAAATGTCCTCTGGTAAAAGTAAGTGTTTTAACAGAAGCAGCAACGGTGCAAAGGAAAAAATAATAATAATCCTATACACCCACAGATGCTTTGTTGAAATATTATTTTTGCTAATCTTTAAAGATTATAGAGTGTGTGTGTGTGTGTGTGTGTGTGTGTGTGTGTGTGTGTGTGCATGTATGTGTGTGCAAACATGCATGCCTATTGTGGTGCTGCTCCCATGTGTGGGGGCCCACTTGGGATTGTCGGGTAGGACCCAGGGATTGAACTCAGGTCATCAGCCTTGGCAGCAAGTGCCTTCACCCACTGCACCATCTCACTTTCTGCTAGACTTTCGAGAACTTCAATTATAACCTTTACTTTTGCTATATGAACAAATTTTTATATGGATTTCTTGAAAATATAAAACCTTTTTATTTTTACATTGGTTTTCTGAGTAGATCTGTTTTCATAGGTCCAATTGATTTGATTCTTTATTTTCCCTCCCTATGAAACCGGACAAGACAAAAAGCTGCACTTCTGAACAAACATGCTTTTCTACATCTCAACCTGGAGAACTTGATCCCAGACGTGATTTTTTAGTGAAATAAATGAAAATAATCCTGGGTCGTCTTTTCTCTTTTAACACAGGTGGGCCTTCCCATCTGTGGGCTCTGCAAACAGCACACACACAACAAACAGTGGACTAAAAAGGACAAAAGGAGCCACACTGCACACATATTTTTGTTATTACCCCTAAGTAGTATAATAGAACTTTTATGAAGTTCTTATATCATATTGGGCATTAAAACTAATCTAGAGAGGACATGTAGGTCATATGCAAATATAAGGCTATTTTATATGTGAGACTTGCACATCTCGGGATTTTGCTTTCCAGAATAGGTCCTGGGACAATCTCCCATGCACACTAAGAGATTGCCCACCTTTCCTTCCTACCTAATCTGTGGCTTCCTCATCAGGATATTTTTTTGACTCCAATACTAAAGCTTCCTACTTCTCCCACATTCTAAATTCTCTGTATCTTTTGCTGCAATAAAATGCCCTCCCACAATAATTACTTTAATTAAATTAAACTGCAGCTCCTTTCTGCTGGGTAGATGCTGAGTTGGTTTTTTTGTGTTTTTTTTTGTGTTTTTTTTTTTTTTTTTTTTAAAGATCTTACCTACAGAGAGTAGAAGGGAACTGTGTTTATCCTTGACTGAGCTTGGCCTGGTGAGAGTCCACTGTCAGACACAGAACTGAACCATCAGGATGAACACCTCTACGTGGGGAACCGGCCCTCTGCTTCCTCAACAGCTGGACTTGCCCATTTCAAAGCCATAAGCATCCCTCGCATTCAGCCAGTAGGGGGTTCAAGCTTGGTTAAATCAGGGTGTATTCAATCAACTGTTCTCCACACGAGCCTTCTGAATTACTTGTTGACAAGATAAATGAATAGTTCTAACTGGGTCCAACTATATATTGTCAATAGAGATCTGTTTGTGTTACTGTTACCACTGCTTTGTGGATATTCTCCAGAACAAAGATTCTCAAACAGGGAAGTGCAATCTACCCCCTACTCCTCCACCCCACCCCCCAGTGAACCTTTGCCAATGTCTGGCGATATTTTTGACTGTAAGAAGTTGAAGGAGAAGGTTGCTCTTTATGCCCAGCAAGCAGAGGCCAGGGGAATTAATAAGCATCCTGGGATGTACAAGGCAGCACCCACCACCACACACTAGCCTCAGAAGTTTTCCTTTGCAAGATATCAGTAGTACAAAGCCCGGAAAGCCCTCCTTAGGGAAGTGAAATAAAAGTAGACCTTCTGGGGTGTTCTGTCTGCCATTTTAGAAAGGATTACCACCCACAGAACAGATCTGAGTCAGGGTCCCATCTCAGACAAGTTGCCCATGGGAAGCCCCATGACGGAAGTGTCCCAGTGTACTCTCATGAAGGAATTCAGTAAGTCTGGGCTCACGGGCAGACAGAATAGTTTCCACAGAAGAGCATCACCAACATGCTATGAGAAATTCATCCTTCACATTTAGCTTATCTACTAGAGCATTTGTATGGAATGAAGAGTAAAATAGACAACAGATGCTCACCAAACCATACAAATGACTTCAGGGTTAGCCTTTTGGACTCACTTTAAGTCTTCTCTTCTTGGGGGATACATTTGGCCTAGGGGTGGAGGGAAGTAATAAACATCATCGATGTTGTGACACCTGAGAAAACCTGCAGCCATTTCAGATTTTAATCATCCTGCCCCTTATTATAGATGCGGACTGTCTGGCAGATGCTCAGAGGAAAAGCTTTATCAGGACTGTGCATCTAATTACTTATCTTGGAGAAAATTAGGCAAGATTCCAAGGGTGCAGGAGACTCCTGCTCTGTTGGGAGTTATTAATTACAAGCAGACTTAAGAAGCATTAATTTGTTTTGGTAACCATGCCAGGGTGGATCTGGGCCTGCCAAACAGGATGAGAATGGGAGACTAAGGAGAAGGTGAGTTGTTTGGATTGGTTGGTAACGCAGGGGATTAAAACCAGATGGCCCTGAACAAAATATTTCTTCTGCTGAAGTTTAAATTAAATTGATGCCTGACTGCCTCACTCTTAATCATCTAAACTCAGTCCTTTTAAAAAATGAGTTCTTGTTTTGCTATGAGATTAATTAACATATACTCTAACATACCACCCACACACGTATATATACACAGAGGGAAAAACATAGCCCCAAATATAGAAGCTGGTTACCTCTAGGTGGGAAAATCACAGTTTTCAATATCATATATATTTTTTTCTATGAAGTCTCCCCAAATTCCATAGCTAGGCACATGATATTCCTATAGTGAGAAAATAGTCTCCCATAGGGCAATTATTTATATTTCGTATGTTCTAGTCCATTCTCCACTTATGATCCAGTTCTGTCTCTATGACTATCTTTTAAATATTAGGATGGCTGTGTATGCTGAAAACAGACAAATAATCACAGATACGAATAAACTTTAAATCTTACCCAATATTATGTGCTTGGCTAAATGACACAGTCCCACATCAGAGGCTAACACATTACCCAAGAACCACGTGCAAAGGGCTTCTCTAACCACAGAAGAGTACATGTCCTCACGAGTGCAGTTACAGGGAAGGACAAAGGAAGAGAGGAGAGAGCAGGTCACACACAGGACAGTCACAGGACATGCTAGAATCACAGGCTCAAACCAGGACAAGGACCTGAACTAGAGCTGTGTTTAAGTTCAACGTCTAACTTACATACAGCATATACACTCAGTTGTAGCAGAAGTTGGTTTATGTGAAGTACAAATAATTTCTTTAAAATATGAAATAACATGCACACATCATGCCTCAATCTCATGGTTATGGAAAGATGGAAGGGTCTTGCTACAATACTAACAAAACCCCAATGACTGAACTTAACGTATATCAAAGAGGATTTGACAACTCCACTGGTGGAGAAAAAAAAAAAAAAACCCTAGCAACTCAGCTTCAGACACCAGTGAACAGCCAGATTCGTCAAAAACGGTGATCTAGCAACTGTCTGATGAAATCAGTACTTCTGGAAGAGCTTCAGTACAGATGTCATGAAGGCCAGTGCTTAGAGAACATAGGGGAGAGATGGTTCGAAGTCACAGCAGCTCGAGGAAGAGTCATTTGGATCAACAGGTTTCCATCAGCTCTGGTCTTACACAGGCCTTGTGCTGCTCAAGTAACCCTCAAAGACCAAAAGTCACGTCGTACTCTTTCAGGCCCTTCTCTCTGTGCATTGAAACTTGTATTGGATTTCTAACCTACAGACCGATGAGACAATAAAATTGTGTTGTGATCCATGGAATGTATGGTCATTTAGGATGGAAGCCGCGGGACACGGACACATCCATAGCACTTCCAGTTTGTCCTTTCTGGATAACAAAGAAAGATGATCACCTTTTCCCACGTGACTAAATCCACGGACATCCTTTTGTGTAGTGCCTCTTTGTCCACTTTTCAATGGGACATTCATTTTTTCCATGGTAGTTTTTAGATTTTCTTTATATATTCTGCAAGAGTTCTTGGTATACAGCTTTTCATACATATGCCTTTGGAGTCTCTGAATGGTGTCTTTTAAACAGCAAAACTTTTAACATTAATATAGTTCAACATTTTGCACCTTATTTAAGAAATCTGTCTCTCTGAGACATGAGGATGTTCCTTGTGTGTTATTCTAAGACCTTTCTTGTTGCATCTTTCCAACATGGATCAGTAATCCTACTTGAATTGAATTTAGCGTATAGCAAAAGCATATTCATTTCTCGCCAGCAAAACGTAATAAAAAGGTACTTTGCTCTCCTCCTATTGAACTTTTATACCATATACATCATTAATGACATGTGCAAACTTAGCTTCAATTCTGATCCTTCGGTTTATCTGCTCTCTATAAAACCAGATTATTTTCATTTTTATAACTCTGTAACGGGTCTTTGATACCTGGAAGCAAATTCTCTAGGTTTTTCTTTTTCAAGGTTGTCTTACATATTCTTTGCCTTTTGCATTTCCATATGAAATTAAAAACCAGTTTTCAATTCATAGTGAAGAACTCTACTGAGATTTTGATGAATCTATAAATCAGGTTGAAGTGGTTTACTATCTCTGTAATACTGTGATTTTTAGCCTACAGATATGAAATCTTTTTGCATTTATTGAATCAGTTTTTTCCATAATGTGTTATAGTTTCATCCTAGCAATTTTATGACTGGCTTCTTTTTAAAATTTCATTTCCCACTTGATAATTTCTGGGGTAAAGAAAAAATTGAATTTTAAATTATTAGCCTTGTATGTGTAAAGGTATTTATGTTTTCTTCAATAATTTTTATTGTTTTCATAGAAGGAACATTCTATGTATTTCAGATGCTAATGTAAATGTGTTTGTAAACGGCATCCTTTACACTGTTACCCTGTTTTCTTTGTTTAAAGAGGTATAAGGAGACATAAAGAGGCATTGGCTTGGATCATATTGGCCTTATGCCCCTGTCAGTCCTTCTTGAGTCCAGTTCTGTGCAGAATATAAAACGGGATGACCCACGCTATGCATATTCAATCAGTCGACCACTACCGTCGTGTCTAATTTAATTACATATGAGTTTCTTTTTTTCACCTTTGGGAAGCTTTTCTACCTTCCAGACTTCCCCTTCCTTCTGTTTCCTTCTTTCTCCTACTACTGGGGATTGCTTGATGTGTGCAAGGCAAGTGCCCTACCACTGATCCACAGACTCAGAGTGTGTGTGTGTGTGTGTGTGTGTGTGTGTGTGTGTGTGTGTGTTGTGTACTGTTCTTCCAGACAACTTAAGGAGTTCAGTCGTAGTACCCATGTCTGGAGTTCAGGCGTAGTACCCATGTCTGGAGTTCAGGCGTAGTACCCATGTCCGGAGTTCAGGCGTAGTACCCATGTCCGGAGTTCAGGCGTAGTACCCATGTCTGGAGTTCAGGCATAGTACCCATGTCCGGAGTTCAGGCGTAGTACCCATGTCCGGAGTTCAGGCATAGTACCCATGTCCGGAGTTCAGGAGTAGTACCCATGTCAGGAGGCTCAGAAACACATGCAGTTCCAGTGCTGGGGATCTGTCACCCTCCTCTGGTCTTCACGGGCACCTGTGCTCATGTACACATCCTCATACATACATACTCATGCATACACACATACACATATATACTCATACATACATACATACATACAATTAAAATATATTTTTTTTAAAAAAAAACTGTATTACCTATTGTCCACACTGATGCAAGCACATTGTAGTTCTTTTATCTAATTTTTGTGTTATTGCATCCTAGTAAAATAGGAACATTTCTGAGGGTAGAATGAGAGAATGTTACAGAAGTCACTACAGCCAGTAGAGTAATCCGCTCACTCAATTCCTTCATTGCTGGCAATTCACACTATGCACTAAATCCATCAAGATGGTCTACTTCAGATGAGTGACTTCCGTACACTGCATGTCCCTGATAGACACACAGTGACGTTAACCATAAGCCATCAGAGCACTCTAGGTAACAGAACTTTTATTCAAAAGTAAAACAAACAAAACAGAAACCTTCCTTTTCAAGTACCATCTAGCAATATCCTTGGATTGCAGTTACTGCACATATTAATAACTATATTCTCTGCTCCACATGTGACGCCAATGCAGTCCTCACATGTTTATATATTTACATGGATCTAGCTCAAAGTCATCAGAGAAAACTCACCAGATCTGAACTGGAAGGCTGAGTGTTGGTCCCCTGCAGGAGACCGTGAAACATTGCAGTTCCTCACAGTTGTGCTATGCTCTGTAAATTAAAGCCTTCTGGAGTGGAAAAAGGATACATGCCATAAAAAATAAGATAGGGCCGTGCAGTGGTGGTGCACGCCTTTAATCTCAGCACTCAGGAGGCAGAGGCAGGTGGATCTCTGTGAGTTCGAAGCCAACCTGGTCTACAGAGTGAGTTCCAGGACAGGCTCCAAAACTACACAGAGAAACCCTGTCTGGGAAAAAAAAAAAAAAAAGATAGGTAATTTCAATGAAAAAAGTGGAGATACGGTGCCATTTGTCTTAACCATTCACCTCCAGAGCACTGTTAATTCAATAATAAAATGTGAATGTTGTCTACAAGGCCTGGGCTCCCTAGAGTCTTCACAGAAAGCACAGGGGATGGAAGGCAGCGGGGCCCTCACCCCCTTCCCGTTCTCCATGTCTATCAACACAAGCACTCCATGGAGAGCTAGATTAGTTGAAGCTGTGCATTGCAAAACAGTTGATTGCAATAAGTGACAGTCACCTTGAAAGGTGACAAGTAGTCAACTCTAAAATATTCAGGGTCATGGATTACGTTTGACTGATTCCACTTGCTGGGCATGTACAGTTCTTTGTGTTTTGCTGGGAAACAATGCCACTGCCTCGTGTTTCCATGGTGATTTCTGAGAGCAGTACTCAAGCTTAAAAGTTACCTTTTAATCAACAGTAATTTTCCTCTAGATGATATTCCCATGGTACCCTGAATAATATTAGCACTGTGTTAATTTACTTTCTGCCTCAGGTCAGGGTGCAACTCATTCACTCTGGGCCAGTGAGGTTTTATCTGAGGGGTAGAAGAGGGTTACCAAAGCTGAGAGGCATGGCAATAAAATTAAAAGTGCAGACCAAAAATACACGGGACGATTGACTTGAATATAAAGTTGTTAACTTTAAAATAAAATTTAACAAATAGGCAATGGAAAAAGCATCCTGCTTCAGAAAGACTTCTTGCCTGCCAGTTCACAGTCCCCACAAAATCTGTGCCCAGCAACACAACTGTCCTTCAGACACCATTTCTTAGTGTTAGATGACTGTATAAATTTCTGCTGTAAACATCAATAAATGTTCTATTGATTCTGGCCCTGGCAATAAAATACACTGCTTTAAGGAAAACGTCTACTGATCCAATTAATGCTAATCTTGTTGGGACTCAGAAACACCAGCTAAAGACCACAAAGACTCTGTCTGCTTAATGAATATTAAAAGAATCAGCACAGATTCAAGTGAGTGGGTAAGAAAGCTGTTATTATCTTAAGCAAAAATCAAAGCAGATGGGAGAGACTTGACACCCATATTCAGAGGTGTGCCCGCCTCCCATCGAATCTTTTATGAATGGCTGGGTCCCAGATGGTGGTGGGATCAGCAGCCTGAGTTTAGATACAGCATCTTTATTCTTCTGGCTGTAATGCATTGTTTCCCTTACAAGTGTTTCATTTAGTGGGCAATGCAGCGATCATCAAAATCAGAGAAGCCATTATGAAGCAGGTTCTCTGCCATCTCACAAATCAAGTCCTCATTGAGCTTACGAACCAAGCTCAGACACCCCCACATAGTCGTCCTCATTCAGCTCATTTCCAGTTCCATGCTGCTGTTCCACGGTCACACAAATGGTGACCAGACAAGGAGAAACACAGAGAGATGTGCTTCGCTGACAGGAGTCGGCAAGCATCTCATTAACTACAAAACTCCCACCACGTCTCACCTGTACCTTTTCTGGGACTGCTGTTTAATCCTAGATAATGATAAAAAAATAACAGATATACATAATCCCAATAAAGCAACAGCTTACTTTATCACAGCTATTTATTTACATGCTGGTTCCCATCGCTAGATAGGAAGATTGCAGATAGAGCATTTTTTCGATGGTTTAGATATTCAAAAATATGGCACAGTGTCCAGGAGATGGGGACTCTAATGACAGACAATGAACACATAACAATAGCGGCTGCTTCTGTCTCATGTACCAGGCACCGCGCTAGACTATTTTCTTATAATCTTTGTTTGCTCAGCTTTACTGAAGTAAATTAACTAAATGCACTAAAGGCATACAATGTAATATTTTGAAGCAAGTATACACAAGGAACTGATAATCACAAACTACCAAACTTCTACCACCTCACAGGTGCCTCTGTGTGTGTGTGTGTGTGTGTGTGTGTGTGTGTGTGTGCATGCGTGCGCGCGCATGTGTGTGTAGAACAATCGCTACCTACTCCGTTACACAGCGTTACTAACTATAGTCATCACGCTGTTCAACAGATCTTCAGACTCCCGAATAACTCCAACTGTGCAATCTGACTGACGTCTCCCATCTCCCCTGACTCCCAGCTCTTTGAATCTTTGTTTTTATAAATTCAGTCTTTTTAGATTCCATCTGTGAGTGAGTTTGTATAGTGCTGTGCCTTTCTGTGTCTGGTTTATTTCATACAGCATAATGTATTCCAGATTCACCTATACTGTTATGAAACGGCAGAGTTTCTTTTTCTTAAAAAGCTAGGTAACATCATATTGTATACAGCATTATATATATGTGTATATATATATATAATTGCATGTATATGATATATAACTTTATTTAGTCATCAAATCTGTTGGAGATACTGATTTCATTTTCTTTGGATGTACACCCTGGAGCAGGGGCTGATACTACATGGGAGTTCTATTTTTAATTTTTGAAGATAACTTATTCTCTCTTATTTAATGTTCAGAATAACCTAAGCTCCATTTAACAGCTTAGGCAAGATATGGAGTCTCATGGACAGAAAGTAAGATGCTCACAGAGCTCGTAGTTGGATAATGGCAGAGCTGATATTTCACTTCAGGCCAGCGGACGTGGAAATTCTTGAACCTTCAACCTCACCATCTTCTGCCACCACCATCACCACTTTGCCCAGCTCCCACGGGCTCAGTCTTAGTTGTCAGGTGTGTGGCATGGGGTGGGGGGTGGGGGGGGGCGGTATTTGGGACCAGCTAGCTGCAGGAGATGGTTTAGTGAAAATTCAACACACTGGCACAAACATTGGCGACTTCTGCCCTGCCATGAGTTAGCAGTGACAAGAGCAGGGTGTTTTCTGGACATCTATGACCAAAGAGCTTCTGAAACACAAACAGATATCGGACACACCACCACAGGGAGCATGGAAAGAGAGCAAGGAAAGAGTAGCCATGCTGTGCTTGGGGAAAAAAATGTGTAGACCACACGGGGACAAGCAGAGCCAAGCAGGCCAGCAGGAGGTGGGACCAGATAAAGAGCCCACCTCTTTAACAGGGGTAAATAGGGGTAGCTATTATAACTCTATTATCATCCTGTGAAGAACCTGGGGAAGTGGATAATATTCTGAACCAATACTTATGGGGTATGGTTTTATCTTCCAAACTAGTTTCTGATTTCTGTGAAAGTCCACGTGTAACACGTTCCTGTGTCAACCATAGTTCTCAATACTTTCCTCTAGATCCACTCCATGTTTCCAAAAGCAGCTACTGTAGGTGGCTAATATTAGAGAACCCCCCCTTGGAAGAGGATGCCTGCCTCTTCCAGGGGTTAATTTCCATCAACTGTAGAAAAAAAATGGGCAGTGGTAAGGGCTTCTCTGTCCCATCTAGAGGACAAGTCTCCTGACAAGAGCCTTGGGTACTCTGACTGGCACAGGAGAGATCCTTGAGTAAGACAGATCAGCCGAAGTCACCACAAGATGAAACCATTCAACTCTCATTCCATACTCAGGAAGGAAACTCCTTAATCATTTGTCTAACTGGATCTACCTGCCACAGTAGATGAATCCCCCAGACTTCTCACTGCAAGTCCATGAAGGATGCTAAGATTTTTACAATCAATAATGAAGACTAACACAGTTTTAAAACATAGAAAAGCTGAAAGGTACACCCTCATTTCCAACTTCACTAACTGCTAGTACCAAGTCCAGCCTCCAGTACACAGGAACTCTTGACCAAACATCATTATAATGACACCATTCCTTCACTTCAGAGTGAATGATACTCGGTGTGCTTGTATGGCATGATTTCTTTGAGTTGCCTCTCACTGTTTGTCCCATATCAACGTGAAGAATGAGACCAAGAGAACACTGCACAAACTTCAAAAATGGGGAGCTTAAATAATGCACTTAGCCTGAAATATATTGTTTGTCAGAATGTGAAACGTCCACACAGGCTCATGTGTTTGAACACTCTGTCCCAGCTGAAAGCATTGTTTCTGGAAGGTTGTTGTGGTTTGAAAGAAAATGGCCCCCAAAGGGAGTGGCACTATTAGGAGGTGTGGCTTTGTTGGAGTAGGTGTGGCTTTGTTGGAGGAAGTATGTCACTGTGGAGGTGGGCTTTGAGGTTTCCTATGCTCAGTGTGGTACACAGTTGCTTCTGCTGCCTGCAGATCAAGATAATAGAACTCTCAGCTCCTTCTCCAGCACCATGTCTGCCTGCACATCACCATGCCACCTTCTATGACAATAATGGACTAAACCTCTGAACTGTATACTAGCCCCGATTAAATGTATTCCTTTATAAGAGTTGCTGTGGTCATGGTGTCTTTTCATAGCAATAGACTACTCTAACTAAGACAGTCATATAACTGTATTCAATCCATGGTCTGTGGTTTGCAAGAGAATACTTACTTTGAATGATACTGCAACATGACGTCGTCATCTACAAAGTTCATGGTTGAGAACTGTGCATTCAATTTACCCCCTTCCAAAATTCACATAATGTTTTAAGATTATGATTTTATGTTGGGATGCATTCATAGTGATCCCGGGCCACATACTGCTGGATATCCTGAGAGATGAAGCATCCCTGTAGGGAGTGGGTCACTGGAAGCACATCTTAAGGTTTTATAAGCCAATCATACTCCCAGTCCATTCTCTGACATTGACACAATGACTAACCATTCCCTCTCCTGAGTCCATGCCTTTCTTAACATGATGAACGGGATCCCTTCTTAAATCATGAACGTAAATGAACCCTTCCTTATTAACTTGTCTTTGTCATGTATTTTGACACAGCCATGAGAAAAGTAACAAATACACTAACGTAGGTCGTTGTTCTTGAATGGGTTCTGATCCTTCCTGGGATGTCTTCCTGACATCCTCCTGGGCCTAGCCCCAAGTGGGCTGCTGTCTTGTGTCACAGGATGCTGCCTAGTGGGTTTTTGACTGAGGGGTTATGGTGGTTTGAATGAGAATGGCTTCCACAGGCTTAGATATTTGAATGTTGGGGTCCCAGTTCATAGAACTGCTTGGGAAAGATTAGGAGGTGTGGCCTTGTTGGAGGAGGTGTGGCCTTGTTGGAGGAGGTGTGGCTTTGTTGGAGGAGGCGTTTCACTGGAGCTGGGCTTCAAGGTTTCAAAAGTCCATGCTATTCCCAGTTAGCCTTTTCTGCCTCCTGCTTGTGGGTGACATGAGCTCTCGGCTACGGTTGCAGTGCATGCCTACCTGTCTGCTGCCATGCTTCCACCACGATGTTCATGGGTTCGCCCTCTGAAACTACAAGCCCCAATAAAGTCTTTCTTCTCTAAGTTGCCTTGGTCATGGGGTTTTGTCACAGCAATAGAAATTATGAAGACAGGGTAGGAAAAAGGGAGGACGAGCCAGATTAACTTTATTTTTCAATTCACATTTAAACTACACCATTCTTAAGAAATTTTGATTTTTCTCAGGGTCTTTAGAAACTTACCCATTAGAAGAAGTAATGCCTATTTGAATCCCCACTATATATCTAGAAAAAATTACTCTGTGTGTGTGTGTCTTTTAATTTGCCTAATGTCTTTGCATCAGTTTTACATATTAGCACAGGTTTGTAGACCTTGAAGAATAAAAATAATGAAGAGGAGATTACAATAAAATGCTTTCATGCTTGTAAGTAGTCACCTCTAAAGAGAAGATCAGTTCATCAAAATACAAATTTTCCTTTCCTCTGCAACCTGTCATCTTTCATGAAACATCTGTCAAGCAAGAGACTCACAAAACACTTAAAAACTAGCCTTTAAATTTTATCACTAAATCAAGCTCAATCATTTGCCGATGAATCACTGTTGTTCAACGCATTTTGGCACCTAATAAGTGTTTGAAACTATTAGGACATTCTATCTTATAAAGTTGAAATTTAAAGTCATGTTTATTTCAAGTCAAGAACCTTTTTTTTCTTCAGAGCTGAATGCTCGTCTTTCCTAACAGTGGCTGCCGGTGTCTGACTAAGCAGTGAGTCATCAGTAATCCCGCTTTAGCTTTGTTCTCCTTTACCCTACACCAGGTCCCGGCTCCATTACAAGGCTCCCTTTTCCTGCCTTCTGAGATAAAAATCTCTAAAAAATAATAAAACAAGCCCTCAAAGTATCTCAGTTACAAAAACAGCTTCAAGTCTGCGCCAGCATAAGAACCATAAACCCTGACGGCTGCCTAACACTGGTTCTTCTCCCCACTGTCTACCAAAGGGTGCAGTGCGGAAGCGGACACCTCTCTGTCCCTAGCCTTGAACCCTCCACCTCACCTCCTCTCAATGTCTGCTTCCTCTAGGGTTGAAGGGGATAGGAAAAAAGAGGTTCCACAGAAGCAGAGACAATGGTCTTGCCAGCGGGCACACACCCTTGGTAATGGCGCCCCACTGGGGTCAGATTTCTCTTTCAAGTGTGGCAGTAGATTCTCCTCTTATCTGTAGCTCCCTCTTCCTAGTGAGGCCCCTGTCTCCTGGTAATGAACTCTCCCTCCTCTGTCCTAGGAACCCTGAGTCTCCCCACCATCACAGGCAACCCTCTTTAGCAGGATTCAGGAGTCTTAGGCCCGCTGTGGCCTCTGATGCACATCTAGGCATTGGGAACTGATGAAGGAGGAGTGGTCCTTCAATGGATGACTTTCGTATG
Organism: Peromyscus eremicus; assembly: GCF_949786415.1. Classification (NCBI taxonomy): domain Eukaryota; kingdom Metazoa; phylum Chordata; class Mammalia; order Rodentia; family Cricetidae; genus Peromyscus; species Peromyscus eremicus. The sequence continues at coordinate 55,304,177 of NC_081429.1, read as the reverse complement.
ACTTCCTGGCAAGCAGATTCTGGTTAAAGACATTCTAGACTTATCATAGCCAGACCACTGTGTGCACTAAAGTGCACAGAACTTTAGGCATCCATGCCATCTCACTGGAGCTTCTTTGTTTGGTCTTTGGTCAGAAGAAGGTAGTCTTTCTCCCCCACTATGGGGATGGTGTGATCAATAACACAGCTAAATTTAAAAAAAAAAAAATCTCTCCATGATCTTAAGCTTCCTTCCTTTCCCAGCTCAGACTTTAGACATGAGTAAGCAGGTTGTGGGCTGAAGCAATGTGGGGGCAACAGCCCGACTGTCCTGGACCCTCCTGAGGAGGTAAAGCTGCGGTTGTTCATTTCAATACATTTTGGTAACTGGTTCTTTCATCCACTGCCAGACTGATTCATAGTGAAACCAGAAGGTCTTGTCGTCCTCAGACAGACCCTTTGCTGAACTGTCTATTCAACTACTCTGAGTATAGATTCACATCCCACGTCTGATCCAACTTCTGTGAACTCATTCATGACAGGGAGAGGCTGCTAGCGGCATCAGAATGTCTGTGTCTACCCCAACCCCTCCCTGAGAATGTTCCTCCTAAGAGTTGAGCTTCTCCCCCACTGAGTTCAACAGTAGATAGTCACACCGGCATTGCTGAGGGGTCCGCAGAACCTGCTCACGCATAGCCTGCCAGCTCAAAGTCACGTTCTCTAAGAGCAAACTGGCTCATAGCACCTCTGGGGACAAAAAAAAAGTTATCCGAGGTTTGTTGTGGACTCGGGTTCAAGTTCACTGGTTATCTTCAGAAGACCATTCCTTTCGGGGTGACTGCTGCTTCCTAACATAAAAGTCATTTATTTCTTAAAAAAAAAAATAACTCCTTTAAACCCCACTTTCTCAGTATCAAGAAGCTTAATTAGACATTGAGATACATTCTACACAGACACATGTATTCATTCAGAGCCAGTTTCTAACAATGCTCAAGTCTGTGGTTAAACATAAGAAATACCTAGAAGTTTATATGACTGTAACACCATTTTGTTTTCAGTTACCCAAAACATAGCTATCTTCAGAGAATCCCAGAACTCATAGAATATACACGCAGGGATTGTTTGCTACTCCCACATATTCTCATTGTCAAAGTTCAAGTTCACAGGAGATCCAGGGAAAGAAGCCAAGTTCCAAGTGATGAAGCTTGGCAAAATCCTGGACTGAATTTAATCCGAATTATAGTTTCCAAATCTTTCTAAGTCTGTGTAGGCGATTTATGTAATTACACTGGAAGACGCCTTTTTCCATTCTGAAAATAACAAAGCCATAAGAGTCTTCATCTTCACAGAGAAAGGTTCAATATTGTTAAAAAAAAAAAAAAAAAAAAAAAAACCAGCATGTCCACAGAAACTGAATTTCCACATAGGGGCATGCTTCCTGAATTTCTCTCTTTCCAGTCAGTCTGAATGCACTGTAGAGGCCTGCGGCCTTTGCCAGCTCCTCTCCTCCACTTGAGCAAACATTTAATTCATGCACAAGGTGCTTTACTAGACATGACCCTCTGCTCTGCTGTGATGGTTTGAGCCCAGCTGAATTTGACTAATCACAGTCCCTTGTACACATTGATGGGCAGATTCCTGGAGCAAGCTCAGGACATGTATCCTTGATCAAAAGCAGCGAGAACACTGCCTTAAGGAGGTGGATGGGACGGAATTCAGAACCTGGCTAGTTCATCAAGACAGGAATGCATCACTTTCTACGAGCTTTTTGTTTGTGGAACTAGCTCAAAAATCAGTTTAAATACAGAAAATAGAGTTAAAACAGCTAACGTCATTTTCGTTCCACTTTGACTACAGCAAAATAAATTGAAAACAAAATACGGTTTACAAATTCTAAGCTTTTAATCACAGACGAAAACCAAAAACCATAAATGCCAAGCAAATATGGACTAAGTTAAATGCCAGTCATTTATACATAAAATTCAATGATACCTATTTAGAGATGTGCATAAACACAGCAGTAGATCAACTAGCCAAAAGAAGGGGCTAGGAACAAATGTCATCCACTGTACCAAAGTCATCCAGTCCCAATGGCCACCTGCCCTCTTTCATGTCACTCCAGCTCCCAAAGACAAAGCCTGGTCTAGTAGAAAATATTCATTTTATACACTCTCTGTTCCCTCTGCAGCCGAGCACAGGTGGGAACGTGAACCAAAGAACGGTCTCTTGGAAGAACGTTTCCTCAGAGACTCTAACAGGTAACTAGAAAGCTGTAAAGGAGGGCTTCTCACGGGAAAACCTGGCACAGAGTCAGGGGCAACTTGTTAAAAAGATGGGGTGTTTGTTACATGAGATAAGGGGTATTTGGCATGACAGTGAATCACAGAAATCTACCCCTTGTGCACACTAGGTTCCTAAGGAAATCGGGATTTTAGAGACTATGATGGCATTAGTTTCCCAAGGGTGAAGGGAAAATTAGAAATGCTCCCCCATTTAAAAAAACAAAAAACTTACTTCTTCATTTAACACTTGTCCCAGAGATGGCCCTATTCTGTCTTTGCTCCTTATGGAACCCTCATCTCCTCCCCATCTCCTCCCCAAACTAGTTCTTGTTGGGTGAGCTAGAAGGAGAATAAGACACCTACAAAAGTCTGGCCTAGTGCTTCTCCCCATCTGGTGGTGGGGAGAGGAGGCAGGGCTACTCTCTGGTTCTGTTTGGTTTTGACTTGGTGTCGTGGAGGGGAGGGATTGTAAGACTGTCCACAGCTTGCTCAGTACAAACTGCACCCAAGAGGAACTGTAGGATGCACTCCAAAATGGGAATATAGAAAGCTTTCCACCCAACGACAACCATTGAGGAGAATCCTATTTGTGTGATAAACGACTCACGAAGGTTCTTTCTTAAGAGCAAACAAGGATGAAGCTGCTACCATTTATATTGATAATCTGGTCTGATTCCATCGACAGCATAAACGAGGATCAATTAATACTTTCTCTGCCTACAATAGACTATTCCTAATTTCCATGAATAATCACCTCTGTAAACACAAAGGCAAGAGTTGATCCAATCAAAGAGCCAAGTCGTTTTTGTCTTATGGACATAAAAATCTTGTCTGATAAAAGAAATAATGGCCCTAAAATGTCACTCCTGAAAAAGGACAACAGCGCATGCAACACATCACTTGGACAGAAAGAAAGTGTTTCCAGATAATTATGCTCTGTGTGCTGCAGGACTGGAGATAACTCATTAACGCTCCCTAGAGCAGCACACATTATTAAGAGGATATAACAAACTTTGTAATAAAAGTTCGAATATCCAATTATGGCATATGGTTTTCTGAGCGAAAACGCAATTGACGACAGTTGTGTCTTATGTAGATTTCAGAAGACAGTCTCACAGTGGGCTACAACATAAGCCCTCACCCTCCCGGTATGACAATACACTCACACATGTGCACATGCTTTGAGGAGCCTTTCGTATATGAGGTCCAAACACAAAGTCATATTTGCTCACAGGTGTAGAGCACATACAACCACCAAGCTGGAGTTAAGAGGCAGAGAGGACATTGCCTCATCCTCAGCTCCCACCAAGCATCAGCACTGTGTCTGAAAGGCCTGGGGAGACTCGGCTTTCATCTGTGATGGAAGGCAGGGCACAGTTTGGTGAGTAACCACTTCCTTTCAAATTAGAACTCGGTGTGTCTCTGACTCTTTTTGCCTGCTCTTGAGACTTCCTCCTACTGGGTTGCCTTGTCCAGTCTCAATATGAGGGCTGTTGCTTTGTTGTATCTTGTTTGGTCCTGTTTGGCTGTTGTCTCTTGGAGGCCTGCTCTTTTCTGAAGAGGAAATGGAGGGGGAGTGGATCTAGGGGAGAGGGGAGTTGGGAGAGAGGAAACTGTGCTTGGGATGTATTGCATGAGAGAAGAACCTATTTTCCATTAAAAAGAAAAGTTCACACACAAAAAATCAGAACTCATAAGATACCCCATCACTAGTCCTGTCTTCCAAAGGCCAGCGCCATAACTTTGGACAAACTAGTTAATGCCTCCACGACTGGTTTGTTCACCTGCATGACTAGTGGCTGCTCCTTGACCACTGGGGTTCTCGATCACAATCAGTGCTCAGGAGTCCCTCCATCTCTCCCATGGAGCTAACACTATTCTTTTCGCTTGCCTCTCAAGAAGTGGATATGCAGGAGAAACTTCAAGTAGTTTTCAAAGACAGATCACAGCCTTCCTCCTTCCTCTTCTCCCCCATGCCCCTTGGTGGATGCCTGGATCTTGAGCCACCATGTAAGATATCCAACTACACTAGAACAACCTAGAAAAACCCAAAGAATGGTGGGGCACAGCTATTATCACAGCACTCAGCACTCAGGAGAGAGAAGTAGGAAGACTGAGAGTCTGAGGTAACCTGGCTAGACAACAAAATTATAAAGGGGAACCATTTGTGAAGAGGAGAGAGATATCCGGGAGAGGTCCACGGGAAGACAGGAGAGGATAATGGAGGAAAAGAAACGCCAAGAACACACAAGGTAACACGTGCCTCAGGAAGACTATCTGTTTGTACCTTCTAGCCTAGGTGACGCTACAGACAGAGCAGCCCTTGAGACCTAGGCCAGCATGTGACCTCCTCCGAATACTTTGCCTAGAACCACTCAGCTTAGCCATTCCAGAAGTCCCGGCTCACAAGCATAGTGAGGCTGAATGCATCAATATTGCTGTTTCCAGCCACTAACATCAGGGTGATTTGTGTGTGTGCAGCCAAGGTAACTGAAGGGGACTAGGGGAGGAAAACAAACAATTAAAAAAAAAAAAACCTAAAAACTGCTACCTATCCCCAAGGTCAAACAAGAACTCTTCTGTATTCACAAGAACCTGAGAAAAGATGCTGTTGAATTCTTCAAGAATGGTGAATGTAAATACAACGCACCAACCCATCCCATGAAAAAACAACACAAGAATAATCCTAGTTTTGTTTCCAAACTTGGTAACTTTATATGGATTTTCCTGTGTTCCAGAATAAAGGAAATGTAACAGGACTGACCCTAAGTGGAACCAACCACAGGAAAAAGGGCATACTCCAGTTACTTCTGTGTAGGTACGATACTTGCTGGCTTCCTGCTTCCTGTCTCTTTAGTAAACCACGTCCAGTAGATACTGTGTGTTTCTTCAAACACAGCTCTGAGAAACATGGGGAAGTAGTAGGGGAAAAAGAAATGGATAGATGGACAGACGGATGGAAAGACGGACGGATGGAGATCGGATCTCACTACGTAGCCCTGGCTGGACTGGAATTTGCTATACAGACCAGGCTGGCCTCTGACTCACAGAGGCACCTGCCTCTGCCTCCTAAGTGCGTCATTAAAGGTATGTGCCATCACGCTCGGCACAATGTCTTTACTTCTGAAACAGGGTTAGGGTACGAGCCCAGGCTGGCCTCATCCCCTTGCTTCAGCCTCCCAAATGTTGGCTTTGCAGGCCGTCTTAGTTAGGGTTTCTTGCTGTGAAGAGACACCATGACCATGGAAACTCTTGTAAGGAAACATTTAATCGGCATTGGCTTACAATCCAGAGGTTTAGTCCATTATGGTCATGGCAGGAAGCATGACTGCACGCAGGCAGACATGGTGCTGGAGAAGGAGCTGAGAGTTCTACATCCAGATTGGCAGGCAGCAGGAAACGAGCAAGACACTGGCCCTCCTTGAGCATCTGAGACCTCAAAACTCACCCCACCCCACCCCTGACCTGTAACACACTTCCTCCAACAAAGCCACACCTCCTAATAACACCACTTTCTATAGGCCTATGGGGGCCATCTTCATTCGAACCACACAGGGTATAAACACATTTGAGGGCAGGAAATAAAAGTGGCACCTGTCATCAGCCCACACAGACAGCGAGTGGGGACACTCAAGTATCCTGATGAAGTTGAACCAAAAGCAGAGTCAACAAAGTAGCAAATTGTGGCCTGCAGGCTGGATGTGGCCATGAACAAACGTCCCCTCAGCCTCCCCAGGAGGATTTCAAAACAGAAAACCTTCCATTAAAAAGTCAAACTTTAGGTCTGGCTAGACGGCTCAGTGGGTAGAAGCACTTGCTGATCAGGCTGGTGCTCTGAGTTCAGTCTGAACCAGTGAAGCTGTCCTCTGCCCTTTGTGTGTGTGCTGTGACACACACACACACACACACACTTTCTAGCAACCCTTTCCTTCCTGGTCTTCCAACCGTTTACGGCATGGCTCTTTATTGGGCACAGTCCCCATCACTCCTGACTGTTTTATGCCTGAGCTCACGTCACCCTCGACATTTCAAGTCACTGTGGGCATTTGAGTTTTGGGTCTCATGACCATCACCAAGACAGGAGTTCACATTTTAACACACACACACACACACACACACACACACACACACACACACACACAGGTATCTCTCGATTATTTGATTTTTTTTTTCTTTTGAAGTTCACATTCTGTTCTTGGCCCCTGCCAGTTTCTTTCTTTCTGCTCCAGATTGGGACTGGCCCAAAGGAACCCATGTGCCTACTGACAGCATAAGTCAAATCCTGAGTTGTAATTTTATTCGTGAGCATTGCAGCACGAAGTTTTCCTCTGGAAAGATCTACTCAGCTTGTGCAACATATCCTAATTATCTTTAAAATAAAGGCTGTGCCTTTGCACAGCTCTAGCATCCCTACCATAGTGAATGTGAATGATCCACTGTCAGTCAGATGGGGACAGAGAGGAACAAAGATATCTCCGTACTGTAACATCTCACAGTGTTTTCACTTAGCAGAAACAGTCTCCCCCATCATTCCTAGTGGGGACCACACTGGGCAGTGAGGGGGCTGCTGGGAGTTCAGGGCCAGTCATCATGTTAGAAAAAAATGAACGGACAACTCACCAGTTCTAGACATTGTCTGTGGCCATAGGCGGCAGCATAATGAATGCTATTGTAGCCTTCCTTGTCGCGGATGGATGGGTTTGCATCATTTTGAAGCAGAAACTCTAGGCAGCTGTAAGCATAAAGATGCAGCCTTAGAAACCTCTGTGCCAGAAGGGACAATCAGCACAAACCCCTCTGTTAGGAATATCCCACAATGCACCTTGAGACTGGGAATGTTAGGGAGCCGATTACAATATACAGTTATGTACTGGGGTGGAAAGAGAGCTCACGGTCTCTCTGTCTTTATTTCATCCTAAAATAATGCTCCTAGAAGTCAGGGCACGCGTTAGGAACAACTAAGTAATTGTCTTTTTCTCTTCTCATCTTAAGGTAGAGGACATATCTGTCATCAAGATTACCAAATAATAAGATTAAGATCTCTGTGTTCACAAGTCTCAAATGTAATAAAGGACTGGCCAGGCCATTGCAGCTGGGAAACCACAAGAGGAAGGAACTATTTCTGACATCACTGTTGGAGACGAAGATCAAGATGCTCAGAACTGTAAGTTTAAAACAGAGTAGGAAGGAAAGAACCCGAAAGGAGACTGAATAATAGAAAAGACCCAAAGAGTGGCCACACACGTAAAAGGCGTCACAAATTCATCCAGTGACTCCATGTGAAAGAAGAAATATAAGTCACACCATCAGGAATATAGACTAGACAAAATTATGAATTTCAAAAGCCTTTTTTGGCATGGTGGTCATTTTTCTGAAAACCTGACCAAACAGGCCACAAGCATGTCTCACTTGCAGCTCCACGCAGCCAAGGATAACTATGAATGTGGCCCAATACAAAAGGACACCGACTGAAAACATTTAGAGGGGTTTCTGCAATGACAGAATTGTGTTTACGATGTCAGAAGGCGTCCTGGACACACTTGGCAGAGGGAGGAGTTTGCCTCGAACTTTGCTGGAGAACCCCAAGTTCTAGAACCCCAGAACCCTGGGATGCACTGGGTATTCTGTTCTTAGAGGGAATAACCAGCTGGACTAATGTATCCCCAACAAGTGCATGCTGATTCAATTTCTCACTTTCCATCAAGACTTGCTAATTTTGGCTTTTTTGAAACAGGGTCTCATGTAGCCCAGGCTAGCTTCACTACGTAGCTAAGGATGACCTTGCACTTCTAACCCTCCTCCTTCTACCTCACGTTCTGGCATGGTGGCACGAGTCACCACCCACGCATGGCTCTGAGGGGCTTAAGATTCCAAATCTAAGCCTCCCCATTAAATAAGATTTTCCCGTGGGAACTTTCTATAGTTGATTCACAAACTTTGAAGTTGCATTTCCTACCTTTTGGGTTAAAGCCAAAGGGATTAAAAGGCAAACTGCTTCTTTAATTTCTAGAAAACTGATGAAACATAAATTTTGTAAACCTAACCTACTTGTCATATTTATCTATAAAATGCTCCAAAATAAATCAAACTCTTATTAAAGTCCTGCTATCATGCTGTCTTTGGTCCTTCATACCTTAAAAGGAAGTACTTTTTTATTTGGGTAATTAAACGTCTGTGGACAGGATCCTGTGCATGACTCACTGTAAACTGAATGTAGCCCTTTACATAAATCATCACCAGGAAGAACACTCTATGGACATGCAACCCCAGTCTCTGAATGGGTTGCAAAAAAATCATTTGGTAAGCTCAATATATAATTTGGAAAACATTAAGAATTCCTCCCAGAGAATTATTTAGTCCGGAACGTAGCTAAATTACATGACATCTGTACAGATACAGCAACAGAAGCAATGTGGAATCTGGGTATTCTCCACCTAGTTCCTAAGGAGAAACAACGTTCAACTGCTGAGGCCCACCCTTCCTACTCCCAGGGCAGGACTAGCAGCTCGGCCACTCGAGATGCGAGATCAACAGAGCATTAGGTCCCTGGTGGACAGGGGGGTGTGGTCATTCCTGGCCTTTCCTCTGCTCCCTTCCTCACCAATGAGCCTGGAATGGCACAGGACAAGCATTCAACTCAATGGAGAAAGGGAGGCTTGCTGAGGTCACTTTTAAAAATTCTCTGTTTTTTTTAACATTATTGTTTTAAATTTAGATGTGTTCAGGTGAAACATGGTCATTCTGTTTCACTCACAGCAGTGTCCGTCTCTATCCCAGAAATGCCCAGTGATGTCCTATAAATAACCTGCACCAGGGCTATCCTCGGAGTCTAACATTTTGGACACAGGGAGGGGAGCAGAGTGGGCAGTGTGGAGGCCTTGGAGTGAGCACAAGCGTTCAGGCACAGAAACTCATTCTTTGGCAACTTGAGAAGAGAATAAACACACTGTGGATCACAGGCCTGCAGACTCTCAGAGCCCGGTGTCTTCTGGGGGTTGGGGCACTGCAGACTCTCAGAGCCCAGCGTCTCCTGTCGGGATGGGGCACGAAGTGGGCAAACTGGTTCACCTGCTTGTTCACGGATTCAATGATCACTGCGCTAAGTGCCGGGCTCACCAGGGCCAAGATCTCTGCGCTGATCTGTTTGTGGCTAGACCAAGGAGGAGGGCTAATGTGGCAGTGTCCCTGGGTGATGACGGCAGACACTCCAGACCCTTTCATAGCAACAGTGAAGTTCCTGTCTGAAGCCAATATGGGGCAGGGGAGGTGAGGTGAGGTTTATCAGGGGTAGCTACTTACAAGAAGCAGGGGGTTCAGCCAGGTCTGAAAACCTTTATTCATAGAATCTGCTAAACAGTTATCCCTAGGTCACCAAAGTAGAACCTCAGGTCCCAAGTGGAGGCTTAACATGTCCCCCGTGGTATATGACACATGACAGAGTCAGATATATTAAAGACCTAAGGCTGCTGGTCCATCACAATGGTAGTCAAAGCAAGCTTATCATTTTATAGAGAGTTCCACATATAAGAAGAGATGGATAGTGAGTCTATGGTCCCTCCCTTTCTCAGGATCCCAAACGAAACCCCCAGTAGGAAGACAGGCATGCAGCAACCCAGATGGACGAGAGTGTGGCATCCCGTCGGACGCCCAGAAGAGACTCACAGTGCAGCATCTTTTTCCTTCATTTCCCTGGTTCTGTCCAATTCTTCAGAATTGTCATGGGCGTTTCCTAAGATCATCTTACTTCTCAGCGTAAGACATAGGGGGAAAAAAATCACAATTAATTTTTTCATTAAAAATTGATGATAGTTTTTGCACAATTATATCTCAGTGATTTGATCCCAACTCAAAAGGGACATACATTGGTTCTCTCCAAGGCATCTAGGAAATCTATTTCCTCCCAAGGAATCCAACTGAGAACATCACTCTCCTAAAACGTCCCCTGGCTCTGTGTGATTAAGGGCAGAATCAAGCTGCCTACCCCTCTACAGGTATCCTAGAACTTTCCAAGTAAAAAGAAACAACTCATCTCAGGCTCCTCCACCCGCTACCCTACCCGCGTGCTTTCTGGCCAAGCCACCATCTCACTCCCTATAGGTGATCCTGAGCTTCCTCTCCTAGGTGTTCCCTTCCAGTCCTTAAACATGAAGTGTACTTGCTTTCTAACCCTTCCCCAGTGCACAGCACTGCTCAGTGAATAGCCTGTGTGCCATGAGATCCCACATGCGACATCTTATTAGAAACATGTGCAAACATAAATGACGTGGGGCTGTGCACACTCATTTGGGTGCACGCTTGTGTATGCACAAACATGTGGAGGCCAGAGGTCAACTTCAGGCATCCTTTCCTAAGAGCCCTCCCGCTTGGGTTTTGAGACCGTGTGGCTCACTGCTCTGCAGGTCAGCTAGGAGGCCTGACTGGCTGGTCAGCAGGCTTTCACCATGCCTGGGTTGTTTTAAGATTATTTCTTACTGTTTTTACTTATGTGTATCTGTGTGTCTGAGTGAAAGCCACATGTGTGCAAGTGTTCATGTGGGTGAGATCCCTTAGAGCTGGAGTTACATGTGATTGTGAGCCAACTGAACTTGGGTCCTCTGAAAGAGCAGCAGGCATTCTTAACCAATAAACCATTTCTCCAGCCCAAATACCTGGATAATTGTATGTAGGTTCTGGCTATCAAATTCAGACCTTGTGTTTGCATGGAAAACACTTTACACAGCCATGTGCGTGTGTACACATGTATGAGTATATATAGTTGTTTGCTTTTTGAGACGGGATCTCATGTAGCCTAGGCTATCCTAAAACTCTCTGTGTATCAGAGGACAAACTTGAATTCCTGATCCTTCGGCTTCCACCTGCCAAATGCCAAAATTCCAAGTGGGTGCCACCACACCTGGCTTTTCATCCATATTTTTTAAACAGTGAATCACAATCAGTTACTAAGTGAAATTAATTAGGCTGAAGCCACCAAAATGAGGTAGAAAATATAATGTATCACGTACAATAAACATAAATATGGTTATGAAGTTTGTATTTCTCATGTATGAACATATATGTGAACATGTGCGCTGTATCATGACATGAGATGTATTTCTTACTTGGATCACCATCTTGAATGTTTGAAAGGACTGGTGGTATAGACCAACGGAAGAGCACACGCTTAGCTTACTTATACACTAAAATTACATGTTTAGATGTCGTTCTAGAAAAGAAGCTATTAGCTCTAACTCAGAATCAGACGCACCATAGGGGGCAGCAAATAATTCAACCATTGTCATGCAAATCATCAAAATCTTCCTATGATTTTAAGAACTACAGAAACCGTGAGGCCCCGCCCCCTTTCCCCTTTGCCGTGGTTCAGTGATGTCTGCTTTCCATGCCTAGCCACCTATAGTCCAAATACTTCTGGAATAAGAAATTCCTCTTCTGCAGCTGCCAAATGAGTGTTCATGCCCAGGTTGGGAAGAACAGTGTCTAATCCCATCACAGCAAGGCTGCAGTTGAAGACAGTTGGGATTATCAATGGTGGTTTTTTTTTTTTTACACAGGACATATATATTAGCAGGTGAAGCATTTAAGTGGTAATGATGGATACTACTGTGTATGCCAAGTAAATTCCAACAGATTTCCAAAGCCCAAACTGAAAAGCTTGGGCTTGACAGCACTACTTGGCATATAACCCAAAAGCAGAGGAGAGAGGAAATTGTACAATGCCATGTAATAATCAAACCTAAAAAGAGAGAATGTGGAAGCCTGGGGTATGGCTGACCCTCCGCTCTGAATGAGAGATTCCTCATGTGCCGCTCTTAGGAGGCAGTGTGAAGAAAACCCAAATCCTCCCGTCCCTGGCTCTGCCCCAGACGAAGCACAAACAGGTTCTTTTTACTTTCTGTCCATGTCCGACGCAGCAGCGTAGTGCAGCGCGGTCCGGCCCCAGTCGTCTGCTTCATTAACGTTGGCTCCCGTGGTCACTAACGCTTTAATACAGTGGAAATGACAGTTTGCAGCAGCATAGTGCAAAGGGGTCCTGAAAAGCAAGCAGTGGTTACTATTATTGCTGTTGTTGTTGTTGCTATTTTACTTGACTCGGTCCAGCAAACAAACCCATCACTGACAGAAGCACTGGCTGCCCTACTCTTCCTTCAGCTCTCAGCGTATGGAAGCCGAGGAACGCAAAGCCAAGTCTGCAAAGACAGGTGGCCTCCAGCAAGGCCAGCCACGTGGCGCTCTTCTCTCCCTATTCCTAGTGCCTGCTCCGGGTTAGATCTATGTCACTGCCTGTCCGTGACAAGACTGTCTCATGAAGACCATCCTTAGAGACTGATAGGGAAGAGGGGAGGATGGGGAGGGATAAGACAGAGCAAGGGAGTACATAAATACAAAGTATGCACTATCTGCATGTAAGAAAATGTCACAATGAAATCCACCGTTCTGCATTAATCAATGTATGCTCATGGATTTTTTTTTTTTTACACAAACCATCCTTAACTCTAATCAAGCTTCTATATATAGTTTCTGGTTGGGTTTTCAGAGGACCAATCCCCACCTCTGACAATCCCATCCTAAAACCGTAAGTCTCATGTCCTTTGCTCATGTCCACTTCTCCTTAGGAGTATCCTTTCCTAACATTGTACCACAGCTTCCTTTCCATTCCAGAGGCTAGCTTCTTTGTCTGAGAAACATGAAGTAATTTATATTACTTATTTTTAGTTTCCAATTATTTGACATTTTTTTCTGGTGTGACTAACTAATATCCCAGGAGTAATAACTAAATAGAATACTAAAAATAAAGTAACTTTAGCTCAGAAATTATTTATTAGTTTTTAAGCATTTTTTTCATTTTGTAGATGACAACTTAGGGCTCATTACTAGTTGATTTTCTCTTCAGTCCAAAAGGGAGAATTATAATTATGAAATTACAATATTTTACATATTGGACTGATTCTGTTTTAATTAACTGGACTGAAAATGACTAGACATCAACAGTCCCAACGGGGTTTAAGGACAAAGAGAAAGTTAGATTCAGGGACACATGCCTACAATCCCAACACTGGGGAGCGAAGCAGGAGGGCTGTGAGTTCAAGGCCAGTTTGGGCTACACAGCAAGACCCTGTCTCAAAACTAAGCGCAAGGTCTATGGCTGGAACTCAGTAGTAGAGGGTTTGCCTAGCATGAGCAATACTGCGGCTTTGACTCGTAGCAACACGCACAGACACACACAGCAGAGAGAGAGACAGACAGAGACAGAGACAGAGAGACAGATGGAAACAGAGAGAGACAGACAGAGAGGAGTAGATAAGAGAAGAGGCAGAAGAGGTGGGAAGAGGGGAGGAGAGAGGAAGGGAGGGGAGGGGAGGGAGGAAATGACAGCCCTTGTTTCCAGGAGACTTGCAGTCAGAGGGGTAAGACACCACTAGTATTGTGCAGTCACGAGGTGCTCAGGGTGCTTGGGGAACACAGAGGAGGGACATTTCTGTAAGAGTAACAAGGAGGTTTCATTTGATCCGAATCTGGAAGGATAAGTAGAGTCCTCACAGGTGGGTGGTAGGGAAAGAAATCTGACAACCCTGAAGAGCTGGGGGGCAGGTAGCGAGGACCTGCTAGAGGGAAAGAGCATGTGTACACACATACCTACTTGCAGTCATGTGTCACAAGTGCATGCACACATGCATGCCATAGTCACGTGTCACAAGCAGGTTGTGTTTTATGAACTGTGGTATTAGGTGGTTTTGTCATTGTATTAATCAAAACTATTTAAGATACATGGGACCACTACGGTCTATGTGGTCAAGTGCTGAGTAAAATGGGGTTACTTGGTACATGACTCCACACACACACACACACACACACACACACACACACACCGCCTCTGTGTCTGTGTGTGTGTGTGTATGTGTGTGTGCGCGCACGCACGTGTGTCCATGAACCAGCCAGCATCATGATACAGTTAGCTATCCAAGGGGTTACGAAGGTGAGAAAAGTTCTATGACCCTCTGGTGCTTTGTGCTCATTTAATGTTTCAAATGTCTAAAAATTAATCTCAAGATGAAATGTCCGATACAGAAAACAAATGCTATAGATCTTTTGACCATATTAAAATTTTTATTTTTATTTGTGTGTCTGTGTCTGTGTGTACGTCTCTGGCGGGGGAGTGGAAGAGTTCCAGAAGGGCAGTATTAGATGCCCTGGAGCTGGAGCTAGAGGCAGTTCTGAGCCAGCAGACATGGGTACTGGGAACTGAACTCCAATCCTCTGCAAGAGCAGCAGGTGCTCTTAACTCCTGAACTGTCTCTCAAGCCCATACTTTGAGTCTGGTGCACTAAAGTGGTCTGTCTATTCTGCTATTTTTCTAAAACACATCCAGGTAGGCAATTTTTAAAAAAGCAGAAGTTGAGACAGCCCTTAGCTCATGGCTCTTCTCAGCTTTATGGGCGTCTCCCTACAAGGAAAGATCACCTCCTGGGGATGGGATGGCCCAGTCATCCCCTGTAATCATCTCAACAACAGGCCTGCTCCATGGACCATTCCCCACTCTCGTTTACGCCCCAGAGGCAAGTCAGCCTGAATACATACCTCCCACATTTGTCCTTTTTGTGAAAATCTGCTCCACTGCTCTGCAAGAGTTTTATACATTCTACATTGCTAGAAAGACAGGAAAAATATAATTAGTACAGTCAGGGTTAGTTACTAAGGTACCTCTAGGAAGAGGCATTTTCTGCAGAGTACAAGCTGGGATGGAACAACAGCCTGGGGTCTAAAATTCCGCTAACAAGAAATAACCTGAACATATTGCAGGAACGCCGCACTGTAAGGATCTAAAATTCCTTTTTCAGAACTAATAAATCAATAAATGAAAGGGCTTCATGGAACATTTTCAACTCAATGACTAAGGAATTTAATGATTATTATATGACTAAGCCCTCCGATGACAGCCTCATCATTTACCCTAAAATTCTTTTTCAGAACAGGAGGAGTTTATGAAACCCCGGCAGCCTAATAACTCCGCGTCACCTTTAAACAATGAAGCAACATGGCTGAGCACTACCGTTTATCACGGCATAATAAATCCCCACAATAACCGCTTTCAACTCGATACTCCTTAATGGAAACAGCTGCATGCCCCTGTCTTTGTAGCCCAGGTAAATGAATGTGCTGGACCAACGCTGAAAGTGATGTAATGGAGCACAGTGATCGTTCCTAGCAGCTCTGCCAGTCACAAGAGCCATAAATCACACAGCACTGAGACAGGACCTACCGAAGGGAATTTTCCTGTCGAAGGGCATAGAGCTAATCTTCATTCTAATAGGCATTTCAAACATAAACCCAGCATGGGGTGTTGTCACTTTCTGGGCAGGTCTGAAATTCTTTAAAATGTAGGCATAGCCATCCATCATCATTCTAAACTTGAAACATTAAGAAGTGGCTCAGAATGTATTGTTTTATTGTAATTTAAATAAGAAAAGTGATCTCATTAATGATAAGCCTTCGCAGCGCTCTTCCCATCCCACACCTACCCTTCATAGCCCCTTTTCTCAGACAGCTAGATGTAAGTCACAAAGTACATGAATTTTTAAAGGAACATTTGAATTGGTACAGCATGTCAGCTAATATACAGCACCTATTTCCACCTAACGATAGATGGAAAAGGATCAAAGACAAGGGTGGATTAGACTTGTGTGGGTTCATAAATCTCATCTGGTTTGAGGACGGAGTTGAGAGAAGGGGTCTGTTTTTAAAAATACAATAACTCTGTATAGGCGTTAGTATATGACTCCAGAAGGGACCCATGTAAATAAGGGGCTTCGTAGTTTCATGGTTCATTCACCTCTGATAAATAGGTAATGTCTTTGCTAACACGCATGATAAATGGAGGATTCCTTAAGTACTAGGAAACTGATTAAAAACCAACACCTTCCCAATACAAGGTCATCCAAAAGACACTACGGTTGGTCAATATGTGGCCATATATCAACAATACATTGATCAGTGCTTTAATCTAATCATTAATTTGCTAAAGGAAAAAGCTGATGACAAAAGGCTCTTTGCTACAGGGGGGAAGGCAGGGAATAAATCACTCTTGCCCATCTTTGGGATTTCCTTGACCTTTGTTTACATTTAATCATCCTAAAAATTTCAAAACTCGTTTTTATTACAAAAATGTCTAAATGCGCATAAGTTGATTCAACCATTTATCCTCTTAATCACCACCCATCCACTGGCAACAAAGAGGAGAAAACTTAAGAACAAAGTTCTAATTAATTTCTTTCGGTAGAAAAGATGCCAAGTAGAAATCCATGCTGTGTAGTCTAACATCTTACAGCCATGGGGATCTCTTAGGGGGGTTGAAAGATAAGAACACAAGCTCTATGCACTACACAGGATGGACTATTTGTTTTTCCTTGGAAGGAGAAAATCTGAGTGATGTGGGAACGGAGTTAGTGACACCTGACATTTGGCAGAAGTGATTGGGACCCCATTTACTAAGGAAATTGCCTTTGGTTCACGGGCAGCTTATGTCGATTAAGATGTATGAAGCCATCAAGTTCATGGAGTAATGACCGCGCAGGAGTACTCACCCTCCTGCGGCAGCAGCATGAAGGCACGTTCTTCCAAACGTATCTGGGGTGTCTATTTCAAAGCCTGCAGACAGCACGCGCTCATTACTAAACAAGGATACTATGCTATACTTTTGTCCTAGTCAAACCACAAGAAACATTGCAGAGACAGAAAAATCAGTTAGTAGGAAAACCAGGATGCAAGCAGTCGTAGTCAGAAAGAGGTAGTCACAGAAACAAATGGTCACTACTCAAGCTTGGCAATTTTATAGGAAGCACCGTGAAGTCGCGAAGTCGAGAGGGATTTATTTTTGCATTCAGCCCTGGGTGAGCCACAGCCCCAGTTTCAATCCCAGGATAGAAATTTAGGAAACCAATCTGAGATGAGTGGGGCAGTGGACAGACGAACAGAACATATGAGATACATGGAAGGCAGAGGAGCAATCCTAGCAGGCAGGGAGAGAAATTTTCTTCCGTGTGTCCCAACTTTCCTGTGAGTCTAAGATGTGAGAAACATGCTTTCATGCAGGGATTATTTTTAAGCATGCCAAAAGTAGTGCAAACAGAATCCACCATAGGTAAAGTACTTAGAGGAGGAAATACGCCTCTGGGGTAGCTAAGGAATTAATTCATAAACAATCTCCACCCTGCAGGCTTCTACCACTTTGGAAAGCCCAGGAACTTCTTAATAGAGGGGATTGGCAGGAGCAGAGATAAGAAAGATCAGCAAAGCTCAAAGCAGAATCTCTGGTTCCAGACAGCCCCGCATTATATAAAAATATAAAAATTAAATCTTCTTGGAGGGGGATCTGCCTTGATGATGTTTCAGTGCCCATGGAACTGGATGATAACATGATATTTTCTACCATTGAAATATTGAGGATTGGGCCATTTTCTTTTGTTGAAAAGTATTAAATGTCAAGTCACCAATTTAAGCCTCAATTTTTTTTTTCTTCTATGACTTAAGGTTCCCATATGTCAGCTCTGGCCATTCTCCCACTCAGTTCTGGACCACTGAAAATCAGACAAGACTCTGATGCTAGGGAGTGATACTGGCATCCAAAAAGCTTCGGCTTCAAGGACCGGCAGGAGCTGTCTCATGCAGGCAGGTTACGGAACAACCTCGCTCTGCCAAGGAAAGGCAATGGCCACACACAGCCTGCCAGAGACCAGACACCTGAAGCCACTTGGCTCATGGACAGGGCACACCAGGCCTGATCGCTGGCATGGATGCACTTACCGGATGATAATAACTTCCTGCAGCAGTCGGAGTGAGCATTTAGGGCGGCTAAATGTAAGGGGAACATGCTATGGATTCCACACCTAAAGAGAAAAACAGTCACTCACAGTAAAAGATCCCAAGACGCGTGCAGAACATCTACCCTCTGCCAGTCCTCCACTGAAAACTCTCACAAGGATCGGTGACATAATTTTGTAATTTTTTTTCCATTCAACAAATAATTACACAACTATTTTCTACCTTAAGATGATCTTTGTTCTAAACCAATCAAAAGCCCATAACCATACGGATGTGTGCATATATCCGTATGTACTTATATGTGTGTGTATATACTTATGCAATGTATGTACATATGTGTGCATGTACATATGTATGTGTGTACATGTGTCTATATATGCCTGTGTATGTATGTACATGTGTATATATACTTATGTGTCTGTACATATGTATATGCATATATATATGTACATGTGTATATATGCATATATATTGGATAAAAATCGGAAAAGTTAAACATGTGTAACCCTATTATTTCTTTCAGCTTAGTGGTTGAAAATCTCTTTCATTCATTCATTCATTCATCTCTTACTCACTTATCTGCTCAACACTTTGTGAGCCTAAGATACCACACTAAGTGCCAGATCTAACAGCGCTAAGCAAGATAACACTCACGTGGGAAACGACCTGTTTTATTCCTGAATTCGACAAATACTTCTTTTAGCCTAATGGGTGCTTGCGTTTTGTTAAGACCTAACAGTGGCTGTATTATTAAAAATAAAATTGTTATAAGCAGAACTGTTTACCTTTTGTAGGCAAAAGTTCATCTTCATTACGGACTTTGCTAATGTAACTAACCCATATCACCGTATCAGTCACAAAACACAGAAGCAAAACCATTGCTCAGCATATGTCATACACGTATGTTATACGTGTTCTGCTGTACTTGAGAGCCCCTCCTCAGGACGATCCTGGAGAGCAGGCAGACATCTGGCACTTTCCTTCACAGTTAATGCTTTTCTACCTCTCTTTGCACAAGGACGCAAAGCCACAAGCTGAGGTCACTTGATAGCAAACAGTATCACCTGCATTTGCTGTGTGTTTGTAAACATTTCTTGTACCATCTCATTTTAACCAAATAATACATTTTAGATTTTTAAAGTCCTCTGCCCCAGTCCTGTATGGTTAACTACCCAAGTTCACTCTCAGACACAAAGTGGCCCGTTTTCAGATTCCACACTTTGTAAGGAAACACGTATGATTTGAATTTGTTAAGCTTTGGTTTTACACACTTTATTTCCCCCTCAAGAGTTAGGATTTATCATGTGCACGAATGTGTGAAAGTGGACACACAGCCACAGATACTTCAGTCTTGGGTGTTTTGTGACGTGCAAGCGTAAGCGATGAGCTGCACTTTCTCTTCATGCCGGTTCCTGTTTGCTGGTGTTTTGTTCCATTTTCTGTTAGTTTTCCTTCCCATTTTGGGGGATTTCCAGCCCAGTGTATACAGTAGCTGGCATCCATCAGGCCGTGCCATTTCCCAGTCTTCCAGGCAACACCACTGGAGGAGAACGCTTGTAACTCTCCA